>NC_057809.1:57678984-57996768 GCF_018294505.1 Triticum aestivum | reverse complement strand
GGCGGTCGGCGCGGGCGTCGACGGCATCGGCGTCGGCGTCAGCGGCAGCGGGAGGCGGGGCGAGGTGGCGGCGGCGGGTATTTATGACAGGGGGGCAACGCGGCTTGGGGAAGGGGCCGTCTCGGGAGGCGTGCTCCTCCCGGACTCGAGCAGCGGCGGCGGCTTCGCTCGGGACTCCGGTCCCGAGCCAGTGCGGGAGACGGCGGCGGCGCGGGCTTGGCCTGGCTCGGCTGGGCCTTCGGCCCAGTCGGGCGCGCGAACAGTTTTTTTTTAAACAATTTCGCAGAAACTAAGAAAAATTCTAGAAAATAAAATAAAATTCTAAAAATGTCAAAATAAATTTTCACTGCCTAAATAAAATATTTAGAACGAGATGAACATTTTCTTGGCCAAAACTACGAAATAAACACTTATTTGATTTTTTTTATTAAATCCTCAATATTTCTTTATTTTCAGAAAGTCATTTTATTCCCTCTCTCATATTTCTATAATGGAAATAATTGAAGATAAAATAAATAAAATCAAATGATCCTATCTTCAAAATTTGAGAAAGCTCAAATATGAAAATAACGAAACCCCCAACTCTCTCCGTGGGTCCTTGAGTTGCGTAGAATTTCTGGATCTGGCCAAAAGCAAATAAAATATGGTATGCAGTGATGATCTAATGTATAACATTCCAAATTGAAATTTTGGGATGTTAGAGGGGGGTTTGAAATAAAGATAACCCTTGAGTCTGCAGAACCCAAGGGAAAGGTATATGGTGGTAGGTAGGCAAAAGGCAAAACCAAGGTTGGGCCTTGATGGAGGAGTTTTATTCAAGGCGAACTGTCAAGGGGTTCCCATAACACCCAACCGCGTAAGGAACTCAAAATCAAGGAACATAACACCGGTATGACGGAAATTAAGGCGGCAAGAGTGGAACAAAACACCAGGCATAAGGCCGAGCCTTCCACCCTTTACCAAGTATATAGATGCATTAAAGTAAATAAGAGATAATAATGATATCCCAACAATATCCATGTTCCAACATGGAACAAACTTCAACTTCACCTGCAACTAGCAACGCTATAAGAGGGGCTGAGCAAAAGCGGTAACATAGTCAAACAACGGTTTGCTAGGAAGGTGGGTTAGAGGCTGGACATGGCAATATGGGAGGCATGATATAACAAGAGGTAGGTAGCGCGACATAGCGATAGAACAAACAACTAGCAAAGCAAAGATGGAAGTGATTTCGAGGGTATGGTCATCTTGCCTGCAAAGTTCTCAGAGTTGTCGAAAGCTTGATCCTCGTAAGCGTACTCAATAGGTTCCTCGTTCACATACTTGTCTCCCGGCTCTACTCAAGGCAAGAACACAAGCAAAGGAACAACAATCAATCATGGTGCAATACACAAGCAACATGATGCAATACATGGCATGATATGCAAGACATGATATGCAATGCATATGCATGCTCCAGAAGGGAAAGAATGATCAAGGCATCAACTTGGTAAACCAAGTATGCCTATGGAAAGATGAGATGATTTCGATTGAAATCGATATAAATATCACCGGAAACGGATGCACGGTTTGCAAATGGCAAGCATCACAAGAATGACACAAATCTGCGATTAACAGCACGATGCCATCTAGAATGCAACAAGAAACTAAGCTACTGCACTCCAATATAGCAACAAAGCATATGGCAGTGATGTACAAGAGATGCTTGACAAAACATGAACACTGAGCTACAGCTAAATCACACTGGAGCAGGTTCAAACAAGCATGGCAAAAGTGCAAAAGATATCAGCATCACAGACTTGAGAAATTACTAACATGTCAAAAACAACATCAGGAAGCAATGTTTATTGCAAGCAAACAACATGCTACAGGAACATATCATAGAAAAAAGGCATGGCATGATTCTACTAAATGCATAGATCAAAAGTCCCTTACTGAACATGAGCTAAAAAGGAACAGAAGATACGATGGCACCCATGTAAACATAGCAAGATTTATTAACAGTTTCAGACTTAGCAGAAAAACAGAGCATGGCATAAATAGATTCACGATAGCAACTTTGCAAGCTCATTTCACTCACCACAAAGCATTTCATGACAATATAATCATACCAATAGCAAGATTACATGTTCATGAAGCTAACCATGGCAAGCGCAAGTTCATAGGATGCATGGATCACTAGCAACAACCATGGCAATATTGATTAACATGTTAACATTCTGCCAGGAACATTTTATAGCAATATTAGAGCAAGCAAAAGACATGCTATACAACTCCATAATTGCAAAGGGGGGCACGAATGGATAGAGAATAACCATATGTTCAAAACATACTTAATGAAGTATCCCAAAATAAGCGTGGATCTCACTGTAGCATCAAGTTTACATGGCATCAAAATAACAGCAGGAAAAGACTTAGCAAATCCTAAGTCCTTGAAAACAGCAACATCACAAAGCCTAGTTTGCATGCTTGTGCTAGTCACCACATAGATCGCAAAAATACAAGACAAGCACCTCTATAAAGATGGCATGATGTAGTTCAAAACAATTGTAGACCCCAAGCTCATACGATGCACACATCAAATGCAACAAAAATGACAAAACCTCATGATCTGATAAGTACCATCAGTTAACATTTTATAGCACTCTTGCATCAATGAAAAAGGCATCATAATGAGAAGTAACATGCATGGAAATTCTTCTAGCGTGGAGAGCTCATCGAGATGAACAATACGACATATCATATGCATGAACCGGAGTCACGGTCAACGAGATATGATGCGATGAAGGAGGCATAAAAATATTAGGGGATATGGGGACTTAGGCGAAATATACCCTCTCAGTCAAGATCTACGGTTTGGGCTGCACGATTCCGAGGCAGCCGGATCTCGAGCTCGCCGGAGACAAGGCGACGGTGGCCGGTGTGGGTCGGATCCGTCCGGGACGAAGTACATCCCGACGGCAGCGAGGTCATACGGAGGCGGCGAGGCGCGGGACGCGCTGGGCGGCGTCTGACGTCGGCGGGCGGCGTGCTGGAGGAGCTCCGGTGGCCGACGCTGCAGACCGGGGTCGCCGGCGAGTGGCGGCGAAGGCGCGCCGGTGGGGAGTAGGCGGCGCTAGGCCATGGGGGAGGCCGGGCGAATGGGCCATCGGGGGCCCACGTTGGGCCGAGCGGGCCGGTGCGGTGGACGGCGGCGGGAGGCCACGTGGTGCGCTACGGTTGGCGCGGGTGCGGCGGCGGGTTTTTGTCCGGTGCGGACCGGACATGTCCGGCGGCGAAGGGGGGCGGGGCTAGGGTTTGGGCTGCGCGAAAAATTCGGAGGGGATCACATATTTATAGGTAGATGGAGGTAGGAGTGTCCAAATGAGGTGTTTTTGCCCACACGATCGTAATCCAACGACGGAGGACATGGAGATGGTTTAGATGGGCTATTGGGCTGTTTGGAGGGGTGTTGAGCTGCAACCCACAAGAGGCCTTTGCGGTTACCCAGTTAACCGTTGGAGCATCAAACGACCTCCAAATGGAACGAAATTTGACAGGCGGTCTACCGGTGGTGTACCAAGGCCACTTGGCAAATCTCGGTCCATTTCGAGAACATTTAACACCCACTCATGAAAAGAGACAAGAGGGGTGCACCGGTGCATGTAGGAGTGTCAGATTGCGAAACAGACAATGGGGAAAATGCTCGGATGCATGAGACGAACACGAATGCAAATGCGATGCACATGATGACATGATATGAAATGCATGACATGAACAAAATGCAAAACGGAAGACAAAACCCAACCACGAAGGGAATCTCATAACTTAAAGCCGAAAATGGCAAGAGTCGGAGTTACAAATATGGCAAGTTACATCCGGGGTGTCACATTAATTCCTCCCGTAGGTTTCTTAATAGTGGAATCCGCGAGGTGGAAATTTAAAGAACAATCATCAAATTCACGGAAACCTAACACATCACACAAAGTTATTGGAATCGTGGAAAAGCTAGCACCCAAATCACATAAAGCATAGCATTCATGTTCTTTAATTTTAATTTTAATAGTGGGTTCCCACTCATCATAAAGTTTTCTAGGGATAGAAACTTCCAATTCAAGCTTTTCTTTATAAGATTGCATTAAAGCATCAACGATATGTTTAGTAAAAGCTTTATTTTGATTATAAGCATGCGGAGAATTTAGCACGGATTGCAACAAGGAAATACAATCTATTAAAAAACAATTATCATAATTAAATTCCTTGAAAGCCAAAATAATGGGTTCATTGCTATGTAAAGTTTTGACCTCTCCAATCCCACTTTTACCAATTTTAGCATTAAGATCTAAAAACTCAGAATCATTGGGACGCCTTTTAGCTAAAGTTGACTCATCTCCAGTCTCATCATTATCAAGATTCATATTGCAAAACAAAGATTTAATAGGGGACACATCAATCACTTTTATATCTTCATCCTTATTATCATGAAAACTAGAAGAACACGCTTTCACAAAGCAATCTTTTTTAGCACGCATCCGAGCGGTTCTTTCTTTGCACTCATCAATGGAAATTCTCATAGATTTGAGAGACTCATTGATATCATGCTTAGGTAGAATAGATCTAAGTTTCAAAGAATCAACATCTAGAGAAATTCTATCCACGTTCCTAGCCAACTCATCAATCTTAGACGGGTTTTCTTCAATCAAAGCATTGAAACTCTTTTGTGAACTAATAAATTCTTTAATATTAGATTCAAAATCAGAGTGCGTATTATTATAATTTCCATAAGAATTGTTGTAGGAATTACCATAATTATTAGAGGAATTACTAGGAAATGGCCTAGGATTAAAATTACCTCTATACGTGTTATTACCAAAATTGTTCCTAGCAACAAAATTCACATCCATAGATTCACTATTATTCTCAATCAAAGTAGACAAAGGCATATCATTAGGATCAGAAGAAAAACTCTTATTAGCAAACAATTTCATAATTTGATCCATCTTTCCACTCAAAACATTAATTTCTTCTATTGCGTGCACCTTTTTACTAGTAGATCTTTCAGTGTGCCATTGAGAATAATTAACCATAATATTATCTAGGAGTTTAGTAGCTTCTCCTGAAGTGATTTACATCAAAGTGCCTCCCGCGGCCGAATCTAAAAGATTTCTAGAAGCAAAATTCAATCCGGCATAAAAATTGTATAATCATCCAAAGATTCAAACCATGTGTAGGGCAATTATGTATC
This sequence comes from Triticum aestivum, assembly GCF_018294505.1. Lineage (NCBI taxonomy): Eukaryota > Viridiplantae > Streptophyta > Magnoliopsida > Poales > Poaceae > Triticum > Triticum aestivum. Next base: position 57,991,544 of record NC_057809.1, on the reverse strand, counting down.
ATTAATTTCATCCTCTCCCAAGCTTGTGCAAAATGTTCATGATCAACTTGCTTAAAATTCATAATATCGTTTCTAAGAGAGATGCTCTTAACGGGAGGAAAATACTTAGAGATAAAAGCATCTTTGCACTTATTCCATGAATCGATACTATTTTTAGGCAAAGACGAAAACCAAGTTTTAGCATGATCTCTAAGGGAAAACGGGAATAGCTTCAATTTAACAATATCACTATCCACATCTTTCTTCTTTTGCATATCACACAAATCAACAAGCTATTTAGATGGGTAGCGGCATCTTCACTAGGAAGGCCGAAAAACAGATCTTTCATGACAAGATTCAGCAAAGCAGTATTAATTTCACAAGATTCGGCATTGGTAAGAGGAGCAATCGGAGTGCTAATAAAATCATTATTGTTGGTATTAGAAAAGTCACACAATTTAGTATTATCTTGAACCATCGTGACAGACAATCCAACACACAAGCACACAAGAAGCAAGCGAAAAGAGACGAACTAGAAAAGAGAAGGAGAACGGAAAAAGAGGGCGAATAAAATGGCAAGGGTGAAGTGGAGGAGAGGAAAACGATAGGAAAATGGAAAATAATGTAATGAGAGAGATAAGAGTTTATGATGGGTGTCGGTGTCAAAACCGGCGGATCTCGGGTAGGGGGTCCCGAACTGTGCGTCTAGGCCGGATGGTAACAGGAGGCAAGGAACACGAAGTTTTACCCAGGTTCGGGCCCTCTCGAGGGAGGTAAAACCCTACGTCATGCTTGATTAATATTGATGATATGGGTAGTACAAGAGTAGATCTACCACGAGATCGGAGAGGCTAAACCCTAGAAGCTAGCCTATGGTATGATTGTTGTTGTGTATGTTGTCCTACGGACTAAAACCCTCCGGTTTATATAGACACTAGAGAGGGTTAGGGTTACACAAAGTCAGTTACAATGGTAGGAGATCTGCATATCCGTATCGCCAAGCTTGCCTTCCACGCCAAGGAAAGTCCCTTCCGGACATGGGACAAAGTCTTCAATCTTGTATCTTCATAGTCCAGGAGTCCGGCTGAAGGTATAGTCCGGCCATCCGGACACCCCCTAATCCAGGACTCCCTCAGTAGCCCCTGAACCAGGCTTCAATGACGACGAGTCCGGCGCACAGATTGTCTTCGGCATTGCAACGCGGGTTCCTCCTCCAAGTACTTCATAGAAGATTTTGAACACAAAGATAGTGTCCGGCTCTGCAAAATGAGTTTCCACATATTGCCATAGAGAGAATAATATTTACACCAATCTAATCTGCTGACGTATTCCGTAGCGTGACACACCATGGCCAAGCCTTTATCCGAGTCGTTTCATTATCCCACCTCAGCGCGTCATGCGAGGCGGTTTCCTTGGCACGTCTTGTTAAAGAAGAGATCGTGTCCCCTTATTCCGGGATTCTCATCAATACGGGCGTGGGTAACCCAACCGCGCCATTGATTATGGCGCTTGGATATAAGCGAGTTTTACTAGGCTGGTGGGGACACGTAGTTGCGTCTACCCATATAAGGGGATAAGGATCCACCTTTTCACCTACGCCTTCTTCCTCCCTTGCTTATCCATTCTCGTGCACTCGAGCTCCAGCGCCCAAGTCCGCACTCCCCACCTCAACCTTCTCCAGCCATGTCCGGAGCGGGAGGCAAGTGGATGGTCTCCTCCGTCACGGAGGGACACATCAAAAAATTAAGGAAGGCCGGATACTTGTCTAACGACATTGCGTACCGGCTTCCCGAAAAGGGGCAGCTCATCCCCACCCCTAGGCCCCATGAGAGGGTGGTGTTCCTCCCCCATTTCCTCCATGGACTGGGCTTCCCTCTTCACCCATTTGTCCGGGGGCTCATGTTCTACTATGGCCTGGATTTCCACGATCTGGCCCCGAACTTTGTCTTCAACATCTCGGTGTTTATCGTCGTGTGTGAGGCTTTCCTCCGCATCTGCCCCCATTTCGGCCTATGGCTCAAGACTTTCAATGTCAAGCCGAAGGTGGTGCGCGGCAACTAGGAGGAGTGCGGAGGTACCATGGTGGGCAAGATGGCCAACGTCTTATGGCTCGAGGGCTCCTTTGTCGAGACCCTGAAGGGGTGGCAATCGGGGTGGTTTTACATCACCGAGCCGTGCGACCCCGAATGGGTCGCAGCCCCGAGTTTCGATCTGGACCCCCTACGCGGCTCACCTCCTAGAAGGAGACGGGCCTATCGTGGGGTAAAAAGGAGAGCTGATCGGACTCCAAACATGCGTCCAAACCCTGGTGGACAAGAAGCTCAAACTTGTCAACGTAGTCTAGGTTATGCTCATCCGCCTGATCCTCCCGTGTCAACAACGGGCTTTCAACCTGTGGGAGTTCGACCCGGCGCGGCACCAAACTCTGAGCAGGCTCTTCGACACGACGTACGAAGATGCCTGGAAGGTGCTTTTCAAGGGCGCCGAGGCCCCCGCGTCCGCTACCGAGGATCGCGGATTCAGTATGCAGCGTCACCCTCATGCGGTAAGCTGTTTTTTCCTTTTACAGGGTATCAGTTTTTCATAGTTTGACTCCATGCGGGATCTAAGCTCCCTTACCTTTGACAGGATTGGCAGGTGACGTCCGGACAGATCAACTGTCCGGCTCCTTTGTCCGAAGGCCCAGCGGACGCTCGCTTGGCGAAGCTGCTGGTTCCGGCACCCTATGTGGTGCCGGAGAAGAAGGCCGCGAAAAAGGCCACGGGGACTCGAAAGAGTGCCCGGCGCCAGGAGGTGTCGGATCCATCATCCGACGGTTCCGAGGCGCATTCCTCCCATGAAGACGAGGAGGAGGAAGAAGAGACCTCTCCCCCTCCAGCGGTAGGAGAGAAGAAAAGGAAGTCCGCCCTCTCTGGGGAGGCCGGAGGGTCCAAGAAGGGGAAAACCCTTCCTCCGGACTACTCCACCGACGCCGACGACGGCGGAGAGGAGTGGCCACCCAGGGCCAAGCCCCTAGCAAAATCGTGAGTATCCGGATACCAGAGTAATTCATAGTATTCGTTTATTTCACAACTTTCCCTTATGTCGAATATGTTTATGCAGCCCACCCAAAGACCGGCTCGACGCGTCGTCGAGCGGCTCACTGGACTCGTCGGATGTGAACTCGCTTCCGATGGCTTCCTCCCCCCGCCCTACGGACGACACCGAAGTGTTGTCCCAATAGGTTCCAAGCCGGGATGAGGTGGTCCTGGAAGCGCCGCAAGGCGACCTCCCGGACTCCAGGAGTAAAGGGGATGAAACCCCCCAGGGCTCCAAGTCCGGCTCTAGGCCGGACACCGCTCCGGAACCTTCAAAGGTTCCAGAGTCTGGCGGGGGACCTCCTTCCAAGATGAGCAAGCCCACCGTGCCGGTGATCCCCGTCCAACCGGAGGCGCCGGACAATCTGTTGGAGGCGCTCCAAGGCTCCTCCATCGACGAGGAGCACTGCACCATTATGAGTGCGGTGGTCCAGAAGGTTCAGTCCGCCAAGAGCGGACTGACTGAAGCTTGTACTAGCCTTTTAACGGGCTTTGAGGTAAGTAAAGAATGTGTAAATAATATTACCGCATAGACAGTAGCCCCTGATGCTCTGTTTGGCGTTCGAGAAGAAAAGCCGAATAGAGGATCAAATAAAATTCACAGGAGTCTAACAAAAAGGAGTCAATATGCGTATCTAGGCTTCTCTGCTTGCGTCCGCCGCACTGACTGCGGAAGTGGACACGCTAAAGCAGAACCTCGAGCGGTCCGAGCAAGAGCTCAGGCGTGCCAAGAAGCAGCTCGAGGACAATGAAGGTAAGAAATATCTTGTTTAAATATATATAAAAAGGTGCAATTGCAAAAAATGACAGGATTATCGTGGCTATTGTAGGGGCCATGTCTGAGGTGGCGACCCTTAAGCAAGCGCTGGTCGAGGCCGAGAAGAGGGCGGCCATGGAGCACACCGAGTGGGAGAAGTATGAGGCCGAGGTTGGCAAGGTACGGCAAGAGCTCCAGGCTCTCATGGAAAAACATGAGAGTTTGGAGCTTGACTCAAAGACGCGAGCGTCCGAGCTCACGGTGGCTATTGAAAATGCCAAGTCTGCCAAGGCCGAATCCTAGAAGACCCTCCAGGAGTTGGATGAGGTGAAGAAGATAGCGGCGGGTAAGGCATTCTTTATGCAAAGCAAACACATAAACGTGAGTTACTTATTACTTACCCGAATCCGGAGCTCTCCAGGAGCATTCGCAGATCTTCCCCGGAGTGTGTCCGATGCCGCCGCATTCTGTCGAGACGAGGAGGGCAGCTCGACAGAGAAGGTGTTCTGGTCTCAGTATGCTGAGGCCGGACACCCCGTGCCCCTGAGCGACCAGCTGAAGCAACTGGTCGAGCTCCACAAGGAGGCCGAACATGCCATGAAGGGCCTCATAGTTCAGCTGTGGCCTGGAGGGGCTCTTCCTGGGAGCTATTTTAGGCTGGTGCGGCGGCTGGTGGAGGCCTGTCCAAGGCTCGAAGTCATCAAGCGCTCCGTCTGCATTGAAGGTGCCCGTAGGGCCCTTGCCCGTGCTAAGGTGCACTGGGGCAAGCTGGATGCTGAGAAGCTTGTGAAGGACGGGCCACCGCCGGGGAAAGAGCATCGCAAGCCCGAGAATTATTATAAGGATGTTCTGAAGGGTACCTGCCTTGTGGCGGATGAATGTTCTAGGGATGTAATTTTTGAGTGAAACTTGCTCGTTTTGTCCTGTGCGCTGAAAACTTGTTCATATGCGCTAAGCAATGCTGTTGGAATTTAAAATATTACCTTCTGTGCGGCTGTTTATCAATTCTGAGAGATGGCAAGTCGTCGGCTTCTGCCCCCGTGCCGCTAGTGCTGGGGTGTTCGGGGATAAACCTGAGCGCTCTTTTTCCCATGTTTGGGTCCTTCGAGGGAGGCGCTCAGCCCAACGAACAAGGCAATCGGACTATAATGCGTGAACACTCTCACTTAGCCATAGAATTCTATAATTTTAAATTTCGGCGAAGCCCCTGGTATTCGGAAGACCGAGTTCGGGGCGCTATCCACGCCTTGGCCGGACAGAGCCGGCTCCTCGCTCTAAGCGGCATAAGTCTTTAGGGACTCGAAAAACCTCTCGAACAGCGACCAGCTCTCGCTTCATCATGACAGTCAGTTTTAGCTTTCTCCACTGAGGTGCTCGACCCAGCTCAACTGGGGCACAATCGCAGTGGTTCTCCTAGTGCTACCTTAGCCGATATAGCGGAACGTAAGGCACCAAAACATAGGAGCCGGGCAAACCCAACTATTGACCCAAGACATGATTCGGAGCCGATGCATACAATGCTATAAGTTCGGGGTGCCGCACTTGTTAAAGTGTTCGGACTTCTCACACCATATTGAGCGGTACTAAAGCCCCTGGCGTATTTAGGCCATACCAAAGTGTACGGGTGCAATATGTCGTTAAGGAATATATATATATATATATATATAAGAGTAATGCAAAAATAGACAAAAGCTATGCACTATTTATTAAAGAGGGCTGCGATCAAAGCAGAACGATACAAATAATGCGATAAGCAAAAGGTTGGACTATGTAACATGTCCGTTCCAGGGGCAAGCTGCGGAATAGTATGCGAAATAGGTATACTGCTCGTGATAGAGACCACCTGGGAGTTCCGTAATGCGGCGCGGCTTGTCTGCTTCCCTGGTTCTTGCATCGTTTGTGCGGCAATTGAACTGCCGAACAGGCCTTCCGAAGTGTGGAGTCCTGAAAGTAAGAGAAAATTAAAAAATCGGCAGCCCCTGGTGCGGTTTAAGCCGTGTTTCGGGCGTGCCATGATGGTGCCCCTTCCCCTGTACCCATGGTATTTCTAGAGCGTAGTTATGTACGCGAAGTACTGGTGTCGCATTTTTGCGAGGGCTGGGGTTGGGGCCGCATTGCTACGCCTGCTCGGATTGTGCCAGGCGGTCTTGTTGTAGGTTACTCCGGGCGCGCTTGACGGTGTCCGGTCGTTTAATGGCCGGACTGGAGAACTGCCTGGAGAGGCTGCTTTGTACTTCCGCTGCAAGGGCCGCCGTGTGCTCCTCCGTTCGGAGGGAGCGTTCGGTGTTTCCATTGACCGTAATTACTCCTCGAGGGCCTGGCATCTTGAGCTTAAGGTATGCGTAGTGCGGTACCGCATTGAACTTGGCGAATGCGGTTCGCCCGCGCAGTGCGTGATAACCACTGCGGAACGGGACTATGTCGAAGATTAACTCTTCGCTTCGGAAATTATCCGGAGATCCGAAGACCACTTCAAGTGTGACTGAGCCAGTACAGTTGGCCTCTACACCTGGTATTACGCCTTTAAAGGTTGTTTTGGTGGGCTTAATCCTCGAGGGATCTATGCCCATTTTCCGCACTGTATCCTGGTAAAGCAGGTTCAGGCTGTTGCCGCCGTCCATAAGGACTCTAGTGAGATGAAATCCATCAATAATTGGGTCTAGAACCAAAGCGGTGAATCCGCCATGACGGATGCTAGTGGGATGGTCCCTTTGATCAAAGGTGATCGGGCAGGAGGACCATGGGTTGAACTTTGGGGTGACTGGCTCTACCGCGTATACGTCCCTTAACGCGCGCTTCCGCTCCCTTTTGGGGATGTGGGTTGCATATATCATGTTCACCGTCCACACTTGTGGGGGAAAACCCTTCTGTCCACTATTGTTCGGCGGCCGGGGCTCCTCGTCGTCATCGCTATGCAGCCCCTTGTCTTCATTTACGGCGTTTAACTTGCATGCCTGCTTGAACACCCAACAATCCCTATTGGTGTGATTGGCCGGCTTTTCGGGGGTGCCATGTATCTGGCACAAGCGGTCGAGTATTCGGTCCAAACTGGACGGGCCCCTAGGATTCCTTTTAAATGGCTTTTTCCGCTGACCGGATTTAGAGCCTCTGAATCTGGCATTAACTGTCGTATCCTCAGCATTGTCATCGTTAATGCGGCGCTTCTGATTGTTGCGACGCGACCTGCCACTACTGCCCCTGGTATCCGAATTACCAGGGTTCTTGGTCATATTGGTGCTATGAGAAAGCCAGCTGTCTTCTCCCACGCAAAAGTGGGTCATGAGTGTCGTGAGTGCTGCCATAGACTTCGGCTTTTCCTGTCCAAGGTGCCGGGCAAGCCACTCGTCACGGATATTGTGCTTGAAGGCTGCTAGGGCCTCAGCGTCCGGACAGTTGACTATTTGATTTTTCTTTTTTAGGAACCGTGTCCAGAATTGCCTAGCCGATTCTTCTGGCTGCTGAATTACGTGACTTAGGTCATCGGCGTCTGGGGGTCGCACATAAGTGCCCTGGAAATTGTCGAGGAATGCGGATTCTAGGTCCTCCCAACAACGGATTGATCTTGTTGGCAAGATGTTAAGCCAATGCCGAGCTGGTCCTTTAAGCTTGAGTGGGAGGTATTTGATGGCGTGGAAATCATCACCGCGGGCCATGTGGATATGAAGGAGATAATCCTCGATCCATACCGCAGGATCTGTTGTGCCATCATACGATTCGATATTTACGGGTTTGAAACCCTCGGGGATTTGATGATCCATTATTTCATCTGTGAAGCATAGTGGGTGTGCGGCGCCTCTGTACTGGGCTATATCACGACGTAGCTCCAATGAGCTTTGTCTACTGTGTTCGGCCCTGCCGAATTTGTGGCCGGCGTGACGGATACCGTCTCGAGCCGTGGGGTGCCCACGTGATCCGTAGATCGATCTTGTTTGCCTTGCCTTGTCCTCCAACATATCTCGTAAGTCCGGCGCATATTCCTATGCCTTGGTACGAGGTGCGGCTTGAGTGGAGGGCCGAGAGGCCTCTCTGTCGCGGCCACGAGGTGGCCGGTTGGCCGCATCAAGTGCTTCCTCCTCTAATCGGGGTAGCAACCTGCCCTTTGGGTAGCTCTTGGAGGGGCGTTCGAGTTTATGCTCTTCGGCCGCAAGGACTTCAGTCCATCTGTCGACTAGCAAATCTTGATCAGCTCTAAGTTGTTGCTATTTTTTCTTGAGGCTTCTTGCCGCGGCCATAAGCCTGCATTGAAAATGCTCTTTCTCGATGGGATCCTCTGGCACGACGAATTCATCGTCGTCGAGGCTTACCTCGTCTTCGGAGGGAGGCATATAATTATCATCCTCAACCTCTGTGTCAGCCGCTCTCTCATGAGGGCTGGTTTCTCCATCCTCCTGTGCTAAATCTTGCTAGAGGGGGTTTTCTTCGGCACTTTCTGGAGTATTATTATCTCCCGTGCTGGAATCACCGTATTTGTTTTGGCGGGATTTTGAGCGGCGCCACTGACGCCGGCGCTTAGGCTGTTTCTTGGAGGGGTCATCCTCCACTGTTCCATCGCCATCTCCTTCTTTTGGGGTGTCCACCATGTATATGTCATATGACGAGGTGGCTTTCCAGGGCCTAGTAGGTGCTGGTTCTTCATCATCTCCTTCATCGGCGTCCATACCGTCGATGTCTTCGGAGCCGAAGTCGAGCATGTCGGTTAAATCGTCGACAGTGGCTACAAAGTGGGAGGTGGGTGGGCTTTGAATTTCTTCATCGTCCGTACCCCAACCTTGCTGACCGTAGTCCGGCTAGTGCTCTCCTGATAAAGAGAGAGACTTCAGTGTCTTCAGAATATCGCCTAAAGGCGAGTGCTGAAAGATGTCCACGGCAGTAAACTCCATGATCGGCGCCCAATCGGATTCGATTGGCAGGGGCGCGGAGGGTTCGGAGGCCGGAGAGGAGTCCGGCTCCTTGGAGTCACGAGTCTCGCAGAGTGCGAGGCTGGTGTTCGGATCGATCGCCGTTGGGATCGCAGCCCCCGAGGCGGCGTCCAACCACCTATCCTCGATCGGCGCAGTTGGCTCCGAATTAAGGGTCGAAGCCGATGTGGGTCCGGCCTCCAGGGCACTGTTTGGCAGCAGAGCTAGATCATGCTCGTCGGGACAGTGCGGCGCGCTCGGCAGTGGCTCGAATCCGTCGAAGATCAAGTCCCCGCGGATGTCAGTCGTGTAGTTTAAACTTCAAAATCTGACCTGATGGCTAGGGGCGTAGCTTTCGATCTGCTCCAGATGGCCAAGTGAATTGGCCCGCAGTGCAAAGCCACCGAAGACGAAGATTTGTCCGGGGAGGAAGGTCTCACCCTGAACTGCATCGTTATTGGTGATTGTAGGAGCCATCGAGCCTGACGGCGACGACACAGAGGAACTCTCAATGAAAGCACCAATGTCGGTGTCAAAACCGGCGGATCTCGGGTAGGGGGTCCCGAACTGTGCATCTAGGCCGGATGGTATCGGGAGACAAGGAACACGAAGTTTTACCCAGGTTCAGGCCCTCTCGATGGAGGTAAAACCCTACGTCCTGCTTGATTAATATTGATGATATGGGTAGTACAAGAGTAGATCTACCACGAGATCGGAGAGGCTAAACCCTAGAAGCTAGCCTATGGTATGATTGTTGTTGTGTATGTTGTCCTACGGACTAAAACCCTCCGGTTTATATAGACACCGGAGAGGGTTAGGGTTACACAAAGTCAGTTACAATGGTAGGAGATCTGCATGTCCGTATCGCCAAGCTTGCCTTCCACGCCAAGGAAAGTCCCTTCCGGACACGGGACGAAGTCTTCAATCTTGTATCTTCATAGTCCAGGAGTCCGGCTGAAGGTATAGTCCGGCCATCCGGACACCCCCTAATCCAGGACTCCCTCAATGGGTACTTGGAATGTCTTGACTTGATGTAGATCTCCCCGGCGACGGCGCCAGAAATGGCTTGTTGACGGGAGATCAAATCTTGACTTGACTTGGTGCAACCTCCCCGGCAACGACGCCAGAAATCCTTCTTGCTACCTGAGGGAGTCCTGGATTAGGGGGTATCCGGACATCCGAATTATATCCTTTAGCCGGACTGTTGGACCATGAAGATACAAGATTGAAGACTTCGTCCCGTGTCCGGATGGGACTCTACTTGGCGTGGAAGGCAAGCTAGGCAATACGGATATGTATATCTCCTCCTTTGTAACCGACATTGTGTAACCCTAGCCCCCTCCAATGTCTATATGAACCGGAGGATTCTAGTCCGTAGGACAACATACAATCATACCATAGGCTAGCTTCTAGGGTTTAGCCTCTCCGATCTCATGGTAGATCAACTCTTGTACTACTCATATTATCAAGAATAAATCAAGCAGGACGTAGGGTTTTACCTCCATCAAGAGGGCCCAAACCTGGGTAAAACATCATGTCCCCTGCCTCCTATTACCATCCGCCTTAGACGCACAGTTCGGGACCCCCTACCCGAGATCCGCCGGTTTTGACACCGACATTGGTGCTTTCATTGAGAGTTCCTCTGTGCCGTCACCGTAAGGAAGGATGCCTCATCTCATTGTTAAAAACAACATTACCGCCGGGGGAGCCCTGGCTGTCGGCCAAACTCTCCAGCTAGGCAGTTTTATCATGACCGCCATTCGGCTGCTGCACCGACGATGACTTCTCGGGTCATCGAAAATAGCCTCCACGTCGGCTCGGAATTCGTCGAGCAGATGGATCCAATGGAGCTCTCTTCCCTAAACGAGCTCTTGGATTGCATCGCCGCCTTGGGAGTCGCTATGGACTATGATCGGATTGGGCTTAAACCCGATCAAAGGGAGATTAACTCTCCACTGGTCACCCATCATGTTGTGGTGGTGGAGGAACAATGCGGCGGTTCTTCCTCTATCTTGAGGACTAACTATGTCCGGATTCCTGAGATCTCTGAGCCGGATACCCGTTTACAGGAGGACATCACCCAAGCCCTGAACCTAGAGTCAGGCAGTGGGCTAGACTCATCGGGCAACATCCCGGAAATCCGAACTTCCAAGATCGGAAACTCCTCGGCCCCTGGGTCTCAGATCGGGTAGGGGTTCGGACTCAAATCCACCCACCCACCCAGACATAAACGATCTTTCCCACATCAGGCAAGAGCCCCATGAAACAGTACATCATTATTAGGCCAGATTCCTCCTTGTGATGAACAAGGTTAAGGACTGCCGCGAGGAAGACGCGGTCTCACTTCTCTGCAATAACTGCATGGACAAGGGAATCCTTAACGCCATAAGTCGCCGTGACATATCACGCTTCGCCGACTTGGCGTCCATAGTACGAAAGTACTGTGCGATGGAAAGTGGCTGGAAAACCGAAATGAAATTTTGGGATAATCCGGCTCCGAATATACACCCAGTCCGAAGTAAAAGGGTGCACTATCATAATACACCCGAGTTAATTACAAAGAAGCAAAAACCCTCTACAGGGCGTGGAACCGTATTGGAGGGATGGCTCAACGGACCCTGCAAAATTCATAGTACAGCGGATACCATACCAACACACAGCCTTAGAGCATGTTGGATACTCCGGCAGGTGGCCAAAAGCAGCGAGGATCTTCTCAACCCAGATCCCACAGAGCACCATCCCAGGGATAACAATACAGTATTAACAGTATTTGAGACCTTCGCATCAAATAATAGGCGCAAGCGAACACTCCGCAGCATTGCCGAAATCTACCACGTAGCAGCAATAAATCCATGGAGCGACACGGCTGTTACCTTCAATGCTAGTGACGAACCTAAATTCTGAATAGCCCGAGCACCAGCTGCACTGGTCCTCAGTCCAATTGTGGATGGCTTTCGACTCACCAAAGTACTCATGGACGGCGGCAGTGGATTAAACCTCATCTACGAAGAAACTCTTCAAAAAATGGAAATAGACTGGAACCGCATTGAGCAAAGCAGCACAACCTTCAGAGGAATCATCCCCAGTCGGGAAGCACGCTGTGCTGGGAAAATCACACTAGATGTGGTATTCGGCACGCCGGAGAACTATAGGTCCGAAGAAATTACATTCCAAGTGGCCCCATTCAGCAGTGGATACCACGCCCTTTTGGGACGGGAGGCGTTCACGATCTTCCAAGCCATACCCCATTATGGGTACATGAAGCTCAAAATGCCCGGGCCCAACGGAATCATCACTCTCATTAGTGATCCGGACACAGCACTCCGCGCCGAAAACAAAACAGCTGCATTGGCCCTCGAGGCATTATCCGAAGCCCTTTCGGCCAAGGAATTATGCTACGCTCCACAGTGGACAGGGACGATGTGATACTTGACAAGAGATCCAAGTCCACCTTTTCTAAACCAGCGGATGAAATAGTCAAATTCCAAGTCCACCCAACGGACCCTACAAAAACAGCCTCCATCAGGGCACAGTTAAACCCCGCCGTGGACACCGCACTACGAGCATTCCTGCACGAGAATTGGGACATATTCGCCTGGCACCCCTCAGACATGCTAGGAATCCCATGCAGGTTGGCCGAGCACAACCTCAATATCCTAAAGGGATTCAAGCCGGTCAAGCAGGCTCTTCGGCGTTTCTCCGAACCTAAGAGACAGGCTATGGGAGAGGAACTAGCCAAGTTATTGGAGGCCGGATTCATTAGAGAAATAAAATACCCGAACTGGCTAGCAAACCTGGTGATGGTACCAAAGAAGGACAAATCCTGGTGCCTATGTGTCGATTTCAAGGACCTCAACAAGGCTTGCCCAAAGGATCCCTTCCCCCTCCCCCGCATTGATCAAATTATCGATGCTACCGCAGGACACGAGTCATTGTGTTTCCTCGATGCATACTCCGGATACCACCAAATCAAGATGGCGGAGTCCGACCAAGCCGCAACGGCATTTATCACACCATACGGCCCATTCTGTTTTAACACAATGCCTTTTGGGCTCAAAAACGTCGGCGCAACGTATCAGCGCATGATTCAGACATGTCTGGAGAAACAGATCGGCAAAATAGTAGAGGCATATGTAGATGACGTGGTCGTCAAAACCAAACACGTCGACTCTCTAATAGACGACTTGAGGCTCACATTCGACAACCTCCGAACATAAGACATCAAGCTCAATCCGGAAAAATGTGTTTTCGACGTACCAGCCGGAAAGCTCTTGGGCTTCATTGTCTCCAGTAGAGGAATTGAAGCTAATCCGGCCAAAATTCGAGCTTTGTCACAGTTGGCTACCCCAACAGACCTCAAACAAATCCAGAAATTAACTGGATGTGTGGCGGCTCTAAGCCGCTTTATCTCCCGCTTAGGGGAAAAGGCATTACCCCTTTATCGCCTCCTTCGGTGCATCGAACACTTCGAGTGGACGGACGCCACCACAGCCGGATTGGAAGAAATAAAAGCCATACTGGCAACCAACCCAATCCTGGTCGCGCCAAACATTGGCGAACCAATGCTGTTATACATTGCGGCAACTCATCAGGTTGTAAGCGCAGTGCTCGTCGTCGAACGAGAAGCGAACGGACATAAATTCCCTCTTCAAAAGCTGGTATATTTATGTATCCACTATCCTCACTCCATGCAAATCACAGTACCCACATTATCAAAAGATAGCCTATGCGGTATTCATGGCATCCCGGAAGCTGCGACACTACTTTCAAGAGTGTTCGATTACAGTAGCCTCGGAAGTGCCACTTAATGATATTATAAACAACCACGACGCCATGGGCCGGATTGCCAAATGGGCCATTGAGCTCCTCCCGTTCGACATAATATACAAACCTCGGCGAGCCATTAAATCGCAAGTATTGGCCGACTTTGTCGCCGAATGGACGGAAGTCGAACTCCCTAAAGAGTACGGCACATACTCCAATTGGATCATGCACTTCGACTGCTCCAAAATGCTGGCCGGTCTGGGGGCTGGCGTCATCCTGACGTCCCCAACCGGAGATACCGTTCAGTATGTACTGCAGATACTGTATACAGACTCCAACAACGCAGCCGAATACGAAGCCCTGTTGCATGGTCTTCGGATGTCAGTCTCCATGGGCATTCAACGCCTGGAGGTGCGTGGGGATTCGAACCTCGCAATATCCCAAATAAATGGAGACTTCGATGCCAACGATCCGAAAATGGCGGCCTATCGAAACGCCGTCCTAAAGATGTCAGCTCGGTTCGAGGGGCTCGAATTTCACCATGTGGCTCGGGAAAACAATCAGGCGGCGGATATCCTCGCCCGCATCGGTGCAAAACGCGACGCGGTCCCCCCCAACATCTTTTTGGAGAGGTTGTTTAAGCCATCGGTGGTATGGGAAGGGGACACCGGTAACAATAGTCTGGACCCGGCCAAAATTCTCGATACCGAACACTCTGACATAATCGGAGGCTTTGCCACCGAAATAACACCTTCAGCCCATGTAATAATGGTCGTCATCGCCCCGTGGACAGAACCATTCCTGGCCTACCTAACTAGGCAGGAACTTCCCGATAACCAAAATGAGGCACGCTGCATAGTGCGGCGATCTAAAGCCTACAGGGTCCACGAGGGAGAGCTGTATAAGAAAAGCACTACCGGAGTCCTTCAAAGGTGCATCTCCGAAGAGGAAGGGCAGAAGATTTTGGCAGAAATTCACGCTGGACTCAGCGGCCACCATGCCGCAGCCCGGGCCCTTGTAAGCAAGGCCTTCCATACAGGTTTTTATTAGCCAACGGCCCAGGCAGACGCACAGGACTTGGTCCAACGCTGCGCCGGTTGCCAGCTTTTTGCAAACCAAAGCCATATGCCACCCACCGCCCTCCAAACAATCCCCATTACCTGGCCTTTTGCGGTCTGGGGGCTTGACATGGTTGGACCCCTTAAAGGGGGAACCCATAAGAAAAAATACTTACTGGTCATGGTGGATAAATTCACCAAATGGATAGAAGCCAAACCTGTTAAAACAGCTGAATCCGGACCGGTGATAGACTTTATATACGGGGTGGTACACCGTTATGGCGTCCCCCACGGCATCATCACTGACAACGGCACGAACTTCATGGCCGACGAGGTAAAACTCTGGTGCAGCAACATGGGCATCAAGCTTGATTATGCTTCCATATATCACCCACAAACCAACGGCCAAGTTGAGCGAGCAAATGGTCTTATCATGAGCGGCATTAAACCCAGATTAGTGCGGTCCTCAAAGGAGTCTAACAGGCACTGGGTAGAGGAGCTCGACTCTGTACTCTGGGGGCTGCGGACCACACCGAATCGCACTACCGGATATACACCCTTCTTTATGGTGTACGGTGCAGAGGCAGTTCTGCCCTGCGACATAATTCATGACTCACCTCGAGTGCGCATGTACGACGAAAGAGAAGCCGAGCTTGATCGGCAGGACAGTCTGGACACCCTGGAGGAGGAGCGCGACGTGGCAAAAGCCCGTTCCGCATTTTATCAGCAACAGGCTCGCAGATACCAAAGCAGATAAGTACGGGCCAAACCTTATAACGTTGGTGAGTTAGTTCTACGCCTGCCGGAGAAGAAAAAGTCTAGGCTCGAGCCCAAATGGGAAGGTCCCTTCATTATTGACCAAGTTCTGACCGGTGGCACGTACCGTCTGCGGGATGCATCGAATAATCGACTTGAGCTGAACCCATGGAACGCAGCAGGCTCCGAAGATTCCACGCCTAGCGCCGGACTCTACGTTCGTCTCCTTCCTCTATCCATTTTTTGCATACACATTATCTGTCTTTGTTCTCTTTCTTTCTTTTATTCTTTCTCTAGGCCTTCAAGGGCCAACTTGTGCCTTGCTTGCACATTATGGATGCGCTAACCGCGCTCATTATACCTGGGGGCTTCTTACACATAAGCTTAGTTATCTATCTGGGCTTCACGCCTCGCACATGTGTTATTCTTCCGCATGTACCTTTTCTTCGCCACTATATGCATCGATATGACTTAAGTTTTGGCCAAGATGGGTTGCCTGGCTCTTGTATTTATGCCCTACGTTCCCGTTAATTCGGCTAGGGCATAAGGGGAGCACCTCTGCAATTGTTACTGCTGGGTCAGCCGGATGTGTACCTCAGATTGGGTGAAGCCGAAAGCTAGCGTTCTTAAGGGAATATTCGGTCGGTGAACAAAAGATGATTTTTATTTATTTATTTCACATATGTGCCCCCGGATGTTTTTTCCTGCGTTTTCTCTCGCAGTATGGACATGCACTTTGGGGCATGCATACCCAGGGAAAGGAACCCTTAACGCAACTATTCTCCCTAGAAGATGTTTCTTACTACCCATGTAATATAACATAACTAGTTGGGCACCTGTCTCTTCAAGCACTAATGACCCCTACACCTGGTTTCCACGCATACCCCGGTTCTTATATAACTGGGCGGGTATTCGGACGCACTCCGGACTATCGGGTCCCGAGGTTGAAGCGAAAAGGTCCGCCATGACAAATGGTCTACAATCCAGCTAGAAGGCATTATACATGTCAATTTAATTACATAGTCATGTAGACTGACTAAATTCCTCTTCTATACCATCCAACAGGCGGTCTAGGCTACAATCCTGTTGGGAATACTTTGTGGCTAATTCTACTTGCCCATACACTAAGCTAACGGGGATTTCTTTCCCATCGGGCCCCACAAGTCCGACCTAGGCCATGTGGTTCGGGTCAGTCTTGGTATACCGCGTCTTCACCATGGCCCAAGCTTCCCTGGCACCTTGACAGTAGGCCGATATCTTCCATAATCGGAAGCGCTGCCGTGCTCCCTTGAGCTTCTCCGCAAGCTCTCCAATGCCTTCTGGCAGGGAGACGGCTGGCCACAAGGCCTGGGTAACACCTTGCATCACCTGTCGAACTTGTTCGTGCTGTTGTGAGAGCTTGGATAGAAGATCACCCGCAGACCCAGGCATCTCCTCCGCGGGACGACCCGTCATCATACCTGCAGACATAACTCTGTTAGCCGGCTTCTCCGCCAACCCCTTTTTTAAGGGTTCGTTCAAGCACTTACTGAAAATGTCGCGTCGAAGCCTCTTATTCTCCTTCTCGGAGTCTGCAAGCTGAGCTCGAACATCTTTTAGTTCCACGCTCAGCTTGGTACTGGCGTCTTGGAGATTGTTTTTCTCCCGCCCGACCTCAGTCAGCACGCGTTCACCAGCCTTTAGCTGTCGTACGGCATGCTGGTCCTCCGGATTCTCTCCGGATTCATCTGCAATATCTATTGTTAGATCTGCAGCCACGCCGCACGCTATATGGTACCTGTCATTCTTTGAAAGAAATATTACCAGCTGGGGACTTTTTAGGTTCCTTCAATGCGGCAACAGCGGCCCGAAGTTGGGTCTTGCATTCCTCCAGCTCCTGTGACAGTCGAGTATTCTTCTCTGTAAGAACCTGCACAATAAGATGATCCTTAAATCAGTTCTGCTAACTGTTTCAAGTCTCAGGGGCTACTGACACATATAATCTTCGGATTTGCTTACCCGTACATCCTTTACATACTGGCACATGGCTCTGGCTAGACCATCTTGAGCAGCACGGAGGTATGCCTCCCCAGAATTGAAGGCATCAAATGCCTCTAGTGAGAAGCAAGCGTTGCGGAGTACGGCCCGGCGACGCCTATGATTCATGGCGCTCTCCACTTCTGAATTCGTAGAGGATAGCCTATCTGCATCCTCTGTAGGGGGAGTATCCGGCGTCCGCCCCATGTCGGCTTCCGCCTCTATGTCCGGTCCTGGAGCCCGACTGGTAGAAGCGTGATCGGCAGCCTCATCGGACATATTCCGGCGAGCGTTTTTTCTGTTAAAGAAACATGGACGTCATTACATTTCAAGAAAGACGACAACCATGGAGCGAGGTCTCTGTCATACCTCTGCGTCGGCGTCTCCGTCCTGACCGCCTTCCTTTTTGGCCTGCCCGGCCTCGGTGCCTCTTGTTGGCGAGCTGCTGCGGGTTCGGCATGGCGTCCCAAATGCCTTCCCTGTAAAACACCATATGTATATGGTAGGTGAAGTGTCTAAAAGGCGATCCTAGTTTTTGGAGTTGGGATTTTTGGTTTTTCTTACGTGCGACGCAGGAAGCAGTCCGGGATAGTCGGCCGTAATGGCCACCATGGCGTCATCACAGCTTAATTGATAGAACTGTCGGTCTATTAGCTCCACGAATATGTCCGGATCTTCTTCGAGTCCGGGACCGAGGGCCCGGTTAGGGTCCTCTGGTTGTGGAGATGGGCTGCTGACCTCCCTTATGGCTTTTCATTGTTCCTGCCGCAAAATGGCAAGGTGAGTACCTACGAGAAAGAATGCGGGAAGAATGGGAGCAAGGAGGTATAACTCACCCAGCTTGGAGGGTTGTACATGGAGAATCCATCCCGTGGCTTGATGCGGATGAACTCCTCTTCCTCTCCCTTGAACAATTCGAACAGAATTTTTGCTAAAGCGGCAGCGTTGTCCGAACCCTTACGCCTGCAATGATTGGCGTCATCTTCCCCGTTAAAACACCACAAGGGGTGCCCTCGATATTGAAGTGGTTGCAGTCCCCGCATTATGCATATTGACATAACCTCGATTACTGTCAATCCTGATTGAGCCAGCGCTTTAATCCGGTTCATCAGGTAAAGGACTTCTCCGTCGTCTTCCTCCTGGGGGCTCCGTGGGCGCCAACTTCGGCGTTTCTTTAGAGGAGCATTGATGAACTCAGGAAGACCCCACCGAACAGGGTCTGGAAGGGGGACGTCCTCCATATAAAACCATTCCGAAGACCATTCTTCGGACGTCTTCTTCGGAGTACCGGACAGGTATCCGGTTTCGGCGATGCGCCATATTTCGGCTCCGCCCACTTGATAAAGTAACCCCTTCTGTGTGCGAGGGACGAGGAAAAATAACCTTTTCCACAGCTCGAAATGAGCCTCACAGCACAGGAATAACTCGCAGAGGGCAACATAGCCGGCGATGTGTAAAATGGAAGCAGGGGTGAAATTATGCAGTTGGAGGCCATAAAACTCCAGGAGCCCGCGGAGGAACGGATGAATCGGAAATCCGAGTCCCCTCAATAAATAAGGAACAAGACATACCCGCTCCCCCGTAGAGGGGCTGGGGAAGCTCTCCGCTTGCAACCCGCCATTGTAGGTGGCGAGCCCGGCTCAGACAGGCACCATATACGCTGGAGGGAGAAATCCCTTAGTCTGCAGTTCGATTAATCGACTGTGTGGGACTGAACACCTCTCCCAATCACCGGGCTTAGGGCTATGGGGGCGGGAGGAGGAGCTGCGGAGGTCGGCCATGCTGGAGTGGATCTTTCCGAAACGCGCTCCGATGGATTCTCGCTGGGGAAGGATGGAATGGATTAGATCTAAGAATCCCCATCCCTTTAATAGACAATTTATTTATCTGGCTAGGGGGCGAATGTAAAAATGCCATGGCGCCTCGCATTCATTCGACGCGTGGAAGATAGCCCTTATTCGGCGCAGAAGCCAAGAGGTTCAACATTTATGGGACCGGACACTGCTTAACAAACGTTCGAAATTTGGAGAAGAACCCGCCTTGCAATGCCAAAGACAACACTGCGCGCCAGACTCATCATCATTGAAGCCTGGTTCGGGGGCTACTGAGGGAGTCCTAGATTAGGGGGTATCCGGACATCCGGATTATATCCTTTAGCCGGACTGTTGGACCATGAAGATACAAGATTGAAGACTTCGTCCCGTGTCTGGATGGGACTCTACTTGGCGTGGAAGGCAAGCTAGGCAATACGGATATGTATATCTCCTCCTTTGTAAACGACCTTGTGTAACCCTAGCCCCCTCTGGTGTCTATATAAACCGGAGGGTTTTAGTCCATAGGACAACATACAATCATACCATAGGCTAGCTTCTAGGGTTTAGCCTCTCCGATCTCGTGGTAGATCAACTCTTGTACTACTCATATTATCAAGAATAAATCAAGAAGGACGTAGAGTTTTACCTCCATCAAGAGGGCCCGAACCTGGGTAAAACATCGTGTCCCCTGCCTCCTGTTACCATCCGCCTTAGACGCACAGTTCGGGACCCCCTACCCGAGATCCGCCGGTTTTGACACCGACACTACTCCTTGAGCACTGCCTTGGTTTTCCCTTGAAGAGAAAGGGTGATGCAGTAAAGTAGCGTAATTATTTCCCTCAGTTTTTGAGAACCAAGGTATCAATCCAGTAGGAGACTACACGCAAGTCCCTCGTACCTACACAAACAAATAAGAACCTCGCAACCAACGTGATAAAGGGGTTGTCAATCCCTTCATGGTCACTTAAGAGAGTGAGATCTGACAAAGATAATAATAACATTAAGATAAATATTGTTGGTATTTTTATGATATAGATTGAAAGTAAAGACTGCGAAATAAAATAGATAGACCCGGGGGCCATAGGTTTCACTAGTGGCTTCTCTCAAGATAGCATAAGTATTACGGTGGGTGAACAAATTAGTGTCGAGCAATTGATAGAAAAGTGCATAATTATGAGAATATCCAGGCATGATCATGTATATAGGCATCACGTCCGCGACAAGTAGACCAAAACGATTCTGCATCTACTACTATTACTCCACACATCGACTGCTATCCAGCATGCATCTAGAGTATTAAGTTCATAAGAACAGAGTAACGCATTAGGCAAGATGACATGATGTAGAGGGATAAAATCAAGCAATATGATATAAACCCCATCTTTTATCCTTGATGGCAACAATACAATACATGCCTTGATGCCCCTGCTGTCACTGGGAAAGGACACCGCAAGATTGAACCCAAAGCTAAGCACTTCTCCCATTGCAAGAAAGATCAATCTAGTAGGCCAAACCAAACTGATAATTCAAAGAGACTTGCAAAGACAATTAAATCATACATATAAGAATTCAGAGAAGAACCAAATATTGTTCATAGACAATCTTGATCATAAACCCATAATTCATCAGATCTCGACAAACACACTACAAAAAGAGTTACATAAAATAGATCTCCAAGAAGATCGAGGAGAACATTGTATTGAGATCCAAAGAGAGAGAAGAAGCCTAGCTAATAACTATGGACCCGAAGGTATGAGGTAAACTACTCACACATCATCGGAGGGGCTACGGTGTTGATGTAGAAGCCCTCTGTGATTGATTCCCCCTCCGGCGGAGCTTCGGAAAAGGCCCCAAGATGGGATCTCTTGGGTACAGAAGGTTGCGGCAGTGTAAATAGGGTTTTGTGGTGCTCCTGGATGTTTTCGGGGTATATGGGTATATATAGGAGGAAGAAGTAGGTCGGTGGAGCTACGAGGAGCCCACAAGGGTAGGGCGCGCCCAGGGGGAAGGCGCGCCTCACTGCCTCGTGGCCACCTCGTTTCTTTCTTGACGTCTACTCCAAGTCCCCTGGATCACGTTTGTTCCAAAAATAACTCTCCCGAATGTTTCATTCCGTTTGGATTCCGTTTGATATTCCTTTTCTGCGAAACACTGAAATAGGCAAAAAAACAGCAATTTGCACTGGGCCTTGGGTTAGTAGGTTAGTCCCAAAAATAATATAAAAGTGTATAAATAAGCCCATTAAACATCCAAAACAGATAATATAATAGCATGGAACAATCAAAAATTATAGATACGTTGGAGACATATCAGTACCCATCATAAACTCTTCTCCCTCGCATTACATTATTTGCCATTTGCCTCTCGTTTTCCTCTCCCCCACTTCTAAAACGATTTTCGAAAACCTTTGCCTTTTCTTCGCCCCTTCTTCGTTCGCCTCTTTTTGCTTGCTTCTTGTGAGTTCATGTGCTAGATCATTTGTTTCGCCTTCATGGCTAGTTCTCCTATCATTGTTAATACTCCCGATAATGAAGTTCCTAATTTTAAACAAAGGGAGGGAGAAAACCTAAAAGATGCTTGGTATAGAATTTGCAATGCTCAAAATAAGTCTACTAGAAAGCAATATACTTCCCTTCTTCTTCGCAATTTTACTTAGGCGGCACTCCTTGGTATAGATATGTTCTTGACACCATTACTGGAGGGAATTTCTTGGGAAGCCATACTTTTGATTCTTATAATGCTATGATAGATTTGTTAGGCCGAACACCTATTTTGGTCAATGGAACTATTTTAACTTTGGAACATGTGATGCAAAGGCTTGATATTATTGAAAATAAAATTGCCACTGAAGAATTAATTGAAAATTTGGATAAAAAGATCCACAACCAAATTACCCAATATGGATCTAAGGTAGGAGTTACTCTAAAATATCTTAAGGAAAAGGAACCCATAGTTAATGAGAAGATAGATCAAGATTCCACTAGAATTGACAAACTCGAAGATATTATTACCAACTTGGCGACCGCTTTTTCCACCGTTAAAAATACCTCAAATCCTCCTCCTACCAAAGTTGCCAAGTTTATATATGTTCCTAAAAATAAGGGTGAGACTTCTAGTAAAAATGAAGATCTCAAATCAATAAGTGTTCACCCCAACTTTTTCAAAATCATTAAGGAACCTTTTGCTACAAATGAATTTCTTGATTTCCTGCCGTGGAGTTTGATCATTAGCAAAAACAAAGAAAACCCTAAGGGTTATGAGTGTTCAGTTGAAGAATTAAATACCAAAGATGACAATACCTAGATCTATTCTTGTCTTTATGCCTAGCTAGGGGCGTTAAACGATAGCGCTTGTTGGGAGGCAACCCAATTTTATTTTTGTTCTTTGCTTTTTGTCCCTATTTAGTAATAAATAATTCATCTAGCCTCTGTTATGATTATGTTTTTTATGTTTTAATTAGTGTTTGTGCCAAGTAAAGCCTTTAGGATCTTCTTGGGTGATTGTTGTTTGATCTTGTTGATAAAAACAAAAAGTATGCGCTCCCAAAAATAATTTTTAGTTTTTTACCAGAGAGCGATAAAAATAACAATTCCAACTGCAGTAGATCAATATATAAATTTTCCTGGTCGTCCTAAATTTTCAGAATTTTTGGAGTTACAGAAGTATTCGAAACCTACAGATTGCTACACACTGTTCTGTTTTTGACAGATTCTGTTTTTCGCGTGTTGTTTGCTTATTTTGATGCATCTATGGCTAGTATCGAAGGGTATGAACCATAGAGAAGTTCGAATATAGTAGATTTAACACCAATATAAATAAAGAATGAGTTAATTACAGTAACTTAATGTGGTGGTTTATTTTCCTATACTAACGGAGCTCACGAGATTTTCTGTTGAGTTTTGTGTTGTGAAGTTTTCAAGTTTTTGGGTAAAGATTTGATGGATTTTGGAACAAGGACTGGCAAGAGCCTAAGCTTGGGGATGCCCAAGGCACCCCGAGGTAAAATTCAAGGACAACCAAAAGCCTAAGCTTGGGGATGCCCCGAAAGGCATCCCCTCTTTCGTTTTCGTCTATCGGTAACTTTACTTGAGGCTATATTTTTACTCACCACATGATATGTGTTTTGCTTGGAGCGTCTTGTATGATATGTGTCTTTTCTTGTTAGTTTACCACAATCATCCTTGTTGTACACACCTTTTGGGAGAGACACGCATGAATCTGAATATATTAGAATACTCTATGTGCTTCACTTATATCTTTTGAGCTATACAGTTTTTGCTCTAGTGCTTCACTTATATCTTTTTAGAGAACGGTGGTGGTTGAGGGAGTCCTGGATTAAGGGGTCCTTGGGCGTCCAGACTATATGACATGGGCCGGACTAATGGGCCATGAAGATACAAGACAGAAGACTTTCTCCCGTGTCCAGATAGGACTCTCCTTGGCGTGGAAGGCAAGCTTAGCATGCGGATATTAATATTCCTTTCTCTGTAAACTGACTCTGTACAACCCTAGCCCCCTCTAGTGTCTATATAAACCGGAGGGTTTAGTCCATAGAGGCGATCATAATCATAAAGGCTAGACAATTAGGGCTTAGCCATTACGATCTCGTGGTAGATCAACTCTTGTAACCCCTATACTCATCAAAGTCAATCAAGCAGGACGTAGGGTATTACCTCCATCAAGAGGGCCCGAACCTGGTTAAAACATTGTGTCTCTTGTCTCTTGTTACCATCAATCCTTAGACACACAGTTCGGGACCCCCTACCCGAGATCTGCCGGTTTTGACACCGACATTGGTGCTTCCATTGAGAGTTCCGCTGTGTCGTCGCCAGAAGGTTCTATGGCTCCATCAGTCATCTACAAAAAATCGACCTTGAGGGTGGTCTTTCTTCCCGGCTAGATCTTTGTGTTCGGCGGCTTCGCACTGCGGGCCAACTCGCTTGGCCATCTAGAGCAGATCGATAGCTACGCCCCAGGTCACCAGATTAGTTTTGGAAATCTGGATTATGTCGCTGATATCCGAGGAGACTTGATCTTCCAAGGGTTCACGACCCCAACCTCCGCTCTGGCCTTAAATCCGGAGCGTGTCTCTAGATCCGAAGATGGGATTTCCAAGCCCGCCGGACTCTCTGCTGCTATTAAGCCTAGTACATGAGAGCTGGAGGAAGTAGTATCACCGGCAATCATCACGAAGCCGGACTCCTCTCCGAATGTTGGCCCCGAACCCTCGGAGTCATCATCGTGCGAGCTCGGCCGAAGAGTTCTCCTCTCGCCGCACTCCATGATCTCTCTTCTCCTTGACCGAACCTCGCCTTTAAGTGAGGCTCTGGACTTAATGCGATCCCTCATCATTACAAAGGAGCAACGTCTGAACTACGCCCATCCCAGACTAGGGGCTGAGAGCCGGGAATTTTACGTCCCACCCACCACCCACTTCATAGCCACTGTCGAGGACTTAACTGACATGCTCTATTACGGCTCCGAAGACATCGATGTTACGCACGACGATGCCGGAGAAGAGCAGGCCCAAAACATGTCGTTTATTGGACGATGGACAACCACCTCTTCGTATGATGTGTATATGGTGGATACGCCCAAAGAGGATAATGGCAATAATGAGAAAAACCCAATCGAGGATATACCTCCTGAGACTCAACCAAAGTGCCGACGTCAGCGGCGCCGCTCTAAATCACGCCGTGAAAAAGACAGCAATACGGGCACCGGAGAGAACAACACTCCAGACGATGCCGAATACCAAGAAGACCCCATCGAGCCAACCTCCAAACAATACGATCGGGAACATGGGCAAATTAGCCCTATTGACCATGCTATAAATGAAGACTCGGAGGATAGTAATTATCTTCCACCCTCCGAGGAGGAGGTGAGCCTCGACGACGAAGACTTTATCGTGCCTGAGGAACCCCTTGAGCAAGAACGCTTTAGGCGCAGGCGAATAGCCACTACAAGGAGCCTGAAAAAGAAGCAGCAGCAACTCCAAGCTGACCAAGATCTGCTCAACGACAGGTGGACTAACGTCCTGGCAGCCGAGGAATACGGCCTCGAGCACCCAACCAAGAGTTACCCGAAGCGCAAGCTGCTACCTCAATTCAACGACGAGGCGTGATACGTCCATTTTGCATCATGCTTTTATATCCATATTTATTGCATTATGCATTGTTATTACACATTATGTCACAATACTTATGCCTTTTCTCTCTTATTTTACAAGGTTTACATGAAGAGGGAGAATGCTTGCAGCTGAAATTCTGGGCTGGAAAAGGAGCAAATATTAGAGACCTATTATGCACAACTCCAAAAGTCTTGAAACTTCATGGGAGCACGTTTTGGAATATATAAAAAATACTGATGAAAGAATTAACCAGAGGGGGCCCACACCCTGGCCACGAGGGTGGGGGCGCACCCTACCCCCCTGGGCGCGCCCCCTATCTTGTGGGCCCCCTTGCAGGCCTCCGGTGCCCATCTTCTGTTATATGAATTCTTTCGTCCGAAAAAAATCATAAGCAAGCTCACGGGACAAAACACCGCCGCCACGAGGCAGAACCTTGGTGGAACCAATCTAGGGCTCCGGCGGAGCTATTCTGCCGGGAAAACATCCCTCCGGGAGGGGGAAATCATCATCATCGTCATCACCATCGATCCTATCAGTGGGAGGGGGTCAATCTCCATCAACATCTTCACCAGCACCATCTCCTCTCAAACCCTAGTTCATCTCTTATATCCAATCTTTGTCCCAAAACCTCATATTGGTACCAGTGGGTTGCTAGTAGTGTTGATTACTCCTTGTAGTTGATGCTAGTTGGTTTATTTGGTGGAAGATCATATGTTCAGATCCTTTATGCATATTAATACCCCTCTCATTATGAACATGAATATGATTTGTGAGTAGATACGTTTGTTCTTGAGGACATGGGAGAAGTCTTGCTATAAGTAGTCATGTGAATTTGGTATTCGTTCGATATTTTGATGAGATGTATGTTGTCTTTCCTCTAGTGGTGTCATGTGAACGTCGACTACATGACACTTCACCATTGTTTGGGCCTAGGGGAAGGCATTGGGAAGTAATAAGTAGATGATGGGTTGCTAGAGTAACAGAAGCTTAAACCCTAGTTTATGTGTTGCTTCATAAGGGGCTGATTTAGATCCATATGTTTCATGCTATGGTTAGGTTTACCTTAATACTTCTTTTGTAGTTCTGGATGCTTGCAAGAGGGGTTAATCATAAGTGGGATGCTTGTCCAAGGAAGGGCAGTACCCAAGCACTGGTCCACCCACATATCAAATTATCAAAGTACCAAACATGAATCATATGAACGTGATGAAAACTAGCTAGACGATAATTCCCATGTGTCCTCGGGAGCGTTTTCCTTTATATAAGAGTTTGTCCAGGATTGTCCTTTGCTACAAAAAGGATTGGGCCATCTTGCTGCACCTTATTTACTTTTATTACTTGTTACCCATTACAAATTATCTTATCACAAAACTATCTGTTAGCGATAATTTCAGTACTTGCACCTTACTGAAAATTGCTTATCATTTCCTATTGCTCCGCATTGGGTTCGACACTCTTACTTATCGAAAGGACTACGATAGGTCCCCTATACTTGTGGGTCATCAATACTCTTATCTGGCGCCGTTGCCGGGTCGTGAAGCGCCTTTGGTAGGTGGAATTTGGTAAGGAAAAATTTATATAGTGTGCTGAAATTTACTGTCACTTGTTACTATGGAACATAATCCTTTGAGGGGCTTGTTCGGGGTATCTTCCCCCCGGCCAGTAGAGCAAAGAGTTGCTCCTCAACCTACTGAACCTACTGAAAATGTTTACTTTGAAATTCCTTCGGGTATGATAGAGAAACTACTAGCTGATCCTTTCACAGGTGATGGAACATTACATCCCGATTTGCACCTAATCTATGTGGATGAAGTTTGTGGATTATTTAAGCTTGCAGGTATGCCCGAGGATGTTATCAAGAAGAAGGTCTTCCCTTTATCTTTGAAGGGAAATGCATTGACATGGTTTAGGCTATGTGATGATATGGGATCATGGAACTACAACTGATTGAAATTGGAATTTCATCAGAAGTTTTATCCTATGCATCTGGTTCATCGTGATCATAATTATATATATATTTTTTGGCCTTGTCAAGGATAAAGCATCGCTCAAGCTTGGGGGAGCCTTAAGTCAATGTTATATTCATGCCCCAATCATGAGCTCTCAAGAGAAATTATTATTCAAAAAATTTATGCTCGGCTTTCTCTCAATAATCGCTCCATGCTTGATACTTCTTGTATTGGTTATTTTATGATGAAGACTATTGAATTCAAATGGGATTTACTAGAAATAATTAAACACAACTCTGAATATTGGGATCTCGACGAAGGTAAGGAGTCAGGTATAACAACCAAGTTTGATTGTGTTAAATATTTTATGGATACCGACGTTTTCCGTGAATTTAGCACTAAATATGGAATTGACTCTGAGATAGTAGCTTCTTTCTATGAGTCCTTTGCTACTCATGTCAATCTCCATAAGGAGAAGTGATTTAAATATAATCCTCCCATTGAAGTAAAAGTAGTTGCACCTATTAAAGTTAAAGAAAAGACTATCACTTATAATGTTGATCCTGTTGTTCCTACTGCTTATGTTGAGAAACCACATTTCCCTATTAGAATAAAGGATCTTGCTAAAGCTTCAACTGTGGTTCGTAAGAGTAATACTAGAACACCTACACCCCCTGAGCAAATTAAAGTTGAACCTAGTATTGCTAGGGTTAAAGATCTCTTGGCCGATAATATCGATGGGCATGTTATTTACTTCTGTGATGAAGCTGCTAGAATTGCTAGACCTGACACTAAAAATAAACATAGACCTATTGTAGGCATGCCTGTTATTTCTGTTAAAATAGGAGATCATTAGTATCATGGCTTATGTTATATGGGTGCTAGTGCAAGTGCAATACCTCATTCCTTATACAAAGAAATTATGCATGATATTGCACCTGCTGAGATAGAGGAAATTGATGTTACAATTAAGCTTGCCAATAGAGACAATATTTCACCAGTTGGGATTGTTAGAGATGTTGAAGTCTGAAAGGATCGAGAAGAGGTGTCTAGAGGGGGGTGAATAGACTCTAATCAAGAAAAGTTGCAGTTTTTAATCTCTTTAGGTTTAAGTAGAGTTTTGGCACAAGTTTAAACATTCACAATACATATCAAGCAAGCATGACAAGAGTATATGAGCAGCGGAAAGTAAAGTGTGCAAATTGAAATAATGTAAAGGAATGGGATTTGAGTGTGCAAACGCAATTGGAGACACGGAGATTTTTGGCGTGGTTCCGATAGGTGGTGCTATCGTACATCCACGTTGATGGAGACTTCAACCCACGAAGGGTAATGGTTGCGCGAGTCCATGGAGGGCTCCACCCTCGAAGGGTCCACGAAGAAGCAACCTTGTCTATCCCACCATGGTCGTTGCCCACGAAGGACTTGCCACACTCGGGTAGATCTTCACGAAGTAAGCGATCTCCTTGCCCTTACAAACTCCTTGGTTCAACTCCACAATCTTGACGGAGGCTCCCAAGTGACACCTAACCAATCTAGGAGACACCACTCTCCAAGAGGTAACAAATGGTGTGTTGATGATGAACTCCTTGCTCTTGTGCTTCAAATGATAGTCTCCCCAACACTCACCTCTCTCTCACACAGGATTTGGATTTGGTGGAAAGATGATTTGAGTGGAAAGCAACTTGGGGAAGGCTAGAGATCAAGATTTATGTGGTTGGAGTGGAATATCTTGACCTCAACACAAGTGTAGGTGGTTCTCTCTCAGAAAATGTATGTTGGAAGTGTAGGCATGTTCTGATGGCTCTCTCCATCAATGAAGAGTGGGTGGAGGGGTATAAATAGCCTCCACACAAAATCTAACCGTTACACACAAATCACCAACCTCGGTGGGACCGAACTATGAAACTCGGTCAGACCGATTTAGTTAAAAATGTGACCGTTAGGCATTTTGGTGGGACCGATACAATCGACTCGGTGGGACCGATGTGCTAGGGTTAGGGTAAAGCCTCATCTCGGTTTGACCGATTACACAAACTCGGTGGGACCGATTTGGGTAATAAGCAAAACAGAGAGTTGGCCAAGCAAACTCGGTGGGACCGATTGCATGTCTTGGTGGAACCGACATTATTGCAATAGGCAACAGAGAGTTTGCAAGCCCATCTTGGTGAGATCAAGATCCCATCGGTGAGACCGAATTGATTAGGGTTTCTGGTAGTGGCTATGTCAAGAGAACTCGGTGGCGCCGGATAGAAAGTTTCGGTGGGGCCGAGTTTGACTTTTGGTTTGGGACATATGTGGATATGAGAAAATGGTTGAGGGCTTTGGAGCATATCACTAAGCACTTTGAGCAAGCAATCCATTAAGCAACACCTCATCCCCTCTTAATAGTATTGGCTTTTCCTATGGACTCAATGTGATCTTGGATCACTAAAATAAAATGTAGAGTCCTGAGCTTTGAGCTTGAGCCAATCCTTTGTCCTCAGCATCTTGAAGGGGTTCCACATCCTCTAGTCCATGCCACTCCATTGTTGAACTTATCTGAAACATACTAGGTAGAAGTATCAGTCCAACAAGAGATATGTTGGCATTAATTACCAAAATCACCCAGGGAGCACTTGTGCTTTCAAAGTATTGTGTGGGGAAGTTAAATATCCTGTTGATTTTCTTGTTCTTGGTTCCCCACAAGATAACTTTTGTCCCATTACATTTGGTAGACCCTTCTTGAATACTATTAATGCTAGGATAGATTGCAAAAAGGATGTTGTTACTATTGGTTTGGGGATATGTCTCATGAGTTTAATTTTGCTAAATTTCGTAGACAACCCCATGATAAAGAATTGCCTAGTAAATATGAAATTATTGGGCTTGCTTCTATTGATGTGCCTCCTAATGATCCTTTAGAACAATATTTACTCGACCATGAAAATGATATGTTTATGACTGAAAGAAGGGAAATAGATGAAGTATTCTTTAAAGAGGGACCTATTTTGAAACACAACTTGCATGTTGAAATCCTAGGGGATCCTCCTCCTCCCAAGGGTGATCCCATGTTTGAGCTTAAACCATTACCTGATACTCTTAAATATGCTTATCTTGATGAGAAAAAGATATATCCTGTTATTATTGGTGCTAACCTTTCAGAGCATGAAGAAAAGAAATTATTGAAAACTCTGAAGAAGCACCGTGCTGCTATTGGATATACTCTTGATGATCTTAAGGGCATTAGTCCCACTCTATGCCAGCACAAAATAAAAGTGGAGAAAGACGCGAAACCGGTTGTTGATCACCAACGTCGGTTAAATCCTAAGATGAAAGAAGTGATAAGAAAAGAAATGCTAAAGCTTCTCGAGGCAGGTATAATTTATCCCGTTGCTGACAGTCAGTGGGTAAGTCCTGTCCTTTGTGTCCCTAAGAAGGGAGGTATTGCTATTGTTCCTAATGATAAAGATGAATTGATCCCACAAAGAATTGTTACATGTTATAGAATGGTAATTGATTTCCGCAAACTAAATAAAGCTACTAAAAAGGATCATTACCCTCTACCTTTTATTGATCAAATGCTAGAAAGATTATCCAAACATACACATTTTTGCTTTCTAGATGATTATTCTGGTTTCTCTCAAATACCTGTGTCAAAAGAGGATCAAGAAAAGACCACTTTTACTTGCCCTTTCGGTACCTTTGCTTATAGACGTATGCCTTTTGGTTTATACAATGCACCTGCCACTTTTCAAAGACGTATGACTGCTATATTCTCTGACTTCTGTGAAAAGATTGTTGAGGTTTTCATGGATGATTTCTCCATGTATGGAACTTCTTTTGATGATTGCTTAAGCAACCTTGAGCGAGTTTTGCAGAGATGTGAAGAAACTAATCTTGTCTTGAATTGGGAGAAGTGCCACTTTATGGTTAATGAAGGTATTGTCTTGGGGCATAAAATTTCTGAAAGAGGTATTGAAGTTGATAAAGCTAAGGTTGATGCTATTGAAAAGATGTCGTGTCCTAAGGACATCAAAGGTATAAGAAGTTTCCTTGGTCATGTCGGTTTTTATAGGACGTTCATTAAAGGCTTCTCTAAAATTTCTAGGCCTCTGACTAATCTCGTACAAAAAGATGTTCCTTTTTGTCTTGGATGATGATTGTGTATAAGCATTTGAAATACTTAAGAAATCCTTGATTTCTGCACCTATTGTTCAGCCACCTGATTGGAATTTACCCTTTGAAATTATGTGTGATGCTAGTGATTATGCTGTAGGTGATGTTCTAGGACAAAGAGTTGATAAGAAATTAAATGTTATCCAATATGCTAGTAAAACTCTAGATAGTGCCCAGAGAAATTGTGCTACTACTGAAAAAGAATTTTTAGCACTTGTATTTTCTTGTGATAAGTTTAGACCTTATATTGTTGATTCTAAAGTAACTGTTCACACTGATCAAGCTGCTATGAAATATCTTATGGAAAAGAAAGATGCTAAACCTAGACTTATTAGATGGGTTCTCTTGCTACAAGAATTTGATTTGCATATTATTGATAGAAAGGGAGCTGAGAACCCCATTACAGACAATTTGTCTAGGTTAGAGAATGTTCTTGATGACCCACTACCTATTGATGATAGCTTTCCTGATGAACAATTAGCTATCATAAATGCTTCTCGTACTACTCCATGGTATGCTGATTATGCTAATTATATTGTTACTAAATTTGTACCACCTAGTTTCACATACCAGAAAAAGAAAAAAATTATATGATTTAAGACATTACTTCTAGGATGACCCACATCTTTATAAAGAAGGAGTAGATGGTGTTATTAGACGTTGTGTACCTGAGCATGAACAGGAACAGATCCTACGTAAGTGTCACTCCGAAGCTTATGGAGGACACCATGCCGGAGATAGAACTGCGCATAAGGTATTGCAATCTAGTTTTTATTGGCCTACTCTCTTTAAGGATGCCCATAAGTTTGTCTTGTCTTGTGATGAATGTCAAAGAATTGGTAATATTAGTTGACGTCAAGAAATGCCTATGAATTATTCACTTGTTATTGAACCATTTGATGTTTGGGGCTTTGATTATATGGGACCGTTTCCTTCCTCTAATCGGTATACACATATTTTAGTTGTTGTTGATTATGTTACTAAGTGGGTAGAAGCTATTCCAACTAGTAGTGCTGATCATAACACCTCTATTAAGATGCTTAAAGAAGTTATTTTTCCGAGGTTTGGAGTCCCTAGATACTTAATGACTGATGGTGGTTCACATTTTATTCATGGTGCTTTTCGTAAAATGCTTGCTAAGTATGATGTTAATCATAGAATTGCATCTCCTTATCATCCACAGTATAGTGGTAAAGTAGAATTGAGTAATAGAGGGCTTAAATTAATTTTGCAAAAGACTATTAATAGATCTAGAAAGAATTGGTCCAAGAAACTTGATGATGCATTATGGGCTTATAGAACTGCATGTAAAAATCCTATGGGTATGTCTCCGTATAAAATGGTTTATGGAAAAGCATATCACTTACCTCTCGAACTAGAACATAAGGCATATTGGGCCATTAAAGAGCTCAATTATGATTTCAAACTTGCCAGTGAGAAGAGGCTTTTTGACATAAGCTCACTTGATGAATGGAGAACCCAGGCTTATGAAAATGCCAAACTGTTTAAAGAAAAAGTTAAAAGATGGCATGACAAAAGGATACAAAAGCATGAGTTTAATGTAGGTGATTATGTTTTGCTATACAACTCTCGTTTAAGAATTTTTTTGCAGGAAAACTCCTCTCTAAATGGGAAGGGCCTTACGTTATCGAGGAGGTCTATCATTCCGGTGCCACAAAAATCGACAACTTCGAAGGCACAAATCCGAAGGTGGTGAACGGTCAAAGAACCAAACATTATATCTCAGGTAATCCAATAAATGTTGAAACTAACGTTATTGAAACCATAACCCTGGAGGAATATACAAGGGACACTTTCCTGGATGTTTCAGACTCTGAAAAGGAATAGGTATGTGGTACGGTGAGTAAACCGACTCCAAAACAGTTCTCATAGCAATTTTCCTCCGTTTTGGAATATTTAAGAAAATAGGAAAATAAGTAGTTCGGTAAGGACACGAGGTGTCCACGAGGGTGGAGGGCGCGCCCTACCCCCTGGGTGCGCCCCCTGCCTCGTGGGCACCTCGTGTGCTCTCCGGACTCCGTTTTCTTGCACGATACTTCTTTCGGTCGGTAAAAATTCACTATATAATCTCCTGAAGGTTTTGACCACCGTACCACGCAAATATCCTCTGTTTTTGTTTCGAGTTGTTTTTCTGACAGATCTAGATCACCATGATGTCTCCAAGTGCCCCCAAGGACAAGTTCTTCGAGAAGGTCACCAACCCCTTGATACGTCTCCGTCGTATCTACTTTTCCAAACACTTTTGCCCTTGTTTTGGACTCTAACTTGCATGGTTTGAATGGAACTAACCCGGACTGACGCTGTTTTTAGCAGAATTGCCATGGTGTTATTTATGTGCAGAAACAAAAGTTCTCAGAATGACCTGAAACTCCACGGAGCGTATTTTTGGAAATAATAAAAAATGCTGGCAAAAGATCAAGACCAGGGGGCCCACACCCTAGCCACGAGGGTGGGGGCGCGCCTGCCCCCTTGGGCGCGCCCCCCTACCTCGTGGGCCCCCTGGAGCTCCTCCGACCACAACTCCAACTCTATATATTCGTATTCGGAGAGAAAAAAATAAAGGAGAAGGATTCATCGTGTTTTACGATACGGAGCCGCTGCCAAGCCCTAAACTCTCTCGGGAGGGCTGATCTAGAGTCTGTTCGGGGATCCAGAGAGGGGAATCCGTCGCCATCGTCATCATCAACCATCCTCCATCACCAATTTCATGATGCTCACCGCCGTGCGTGAGTAATTCCATCATAGGCTTGCTGGACGGTGATGGTTTGGATGAGATTTATCATGTAATCGAGTTAGTTTTGTTAGGGTTTGATCCCTAGTATCGACTATGTTCTGAGATTGATATTGCTATGACTTTGCTGTGCTTAATGCTTGTCACTAGGGCCCGATTGCCATGATTTCAGATCTGAACCTATTATGTTTTCATGAATATATGAGAGTTCTTGATCCTATCTTGCAAGTCTATAGTCACCTACTATGTGTTATGATCCGGCAACCCCGAAGTGACAATAATCGGGACCACTTCCGGTGATGACCGTAGTTTGAGGAGTTCATGTATTCACTATGTGTGAATGCTTTGGTCCGGTACTCTATTAAAAGGAGGCCTTAATATCCCTTAGTTTCCACTAGGACCCCGCTGCCACAGGAGGGTAGGACAAAAGATGTCATGCAAGTTCTTTTCCATAAGCATGTATGACTATATTCGGAATACATGCCTACATTACATTGATGAATTGGAGCTAGTTCTGTGTCACCCTAGGTTATGACTGTTACATGATGAACCACGTCCGGCATAATTCTCTATCACTGATCCATTGCCTACGAGCTTTCCATATATTGTTCTTCGCTTATTTACTTTTCCGTTGCTATTGTTATCATCACTACAAAATACCAAAAACATTACTTTTGCTACCGTTACTTTTGCTATCATTATCACTACTATCATATTACTTTGCTACTAAATACTTTGCTGCAGATATTAAGTTTCCAGGTGTGGTTGAATTGACAACTCAGCTGCTAATACTTGAGAATATTCTTTGGCTCCCCTTGTGTCGAATCAATAAATTTGGGTTGAATACTCTACCCTCGAAAACTGTTGCGATCCCCTATACTTGTGGGTTATCAAGACTATTTTCTGGCGCCGTTGCCGGGGCGCATAGCTCTATTCTTTGAGTCACTTGGGATTTATATCTGCTTATCATTATGAAGAACTTGAGAGATCCAAAAACCAAGATTTATCCCTCAACTACGAGGGGAGGTAAGGAACTGCCATCTAGCTCTGGACTTGATTCACCTTCTGTTTTGAGTAAGCTTGCGACACCTAAACCTGCTTCTTCTATTGATTCTGATATGTCGCATATTATTGATGATGCCACTTATGTTATGCATGATACTTATGATGAAACTACTTCTATGCTTGATACAACTGTGCCACTTGGTGAATTTCTTGATGAACAACTTGCTAGGGCTAGAGAGAATGAAATTATTGAAACTGGTAATACTGATGAAAGTGATTATGAAGGCTCTCCTAATAAATATGAATTGCCTGTTGTGCCTGAGGGATATGTTATGGATGAAGAAACTAAAAGAGACTTTCTTGCTTGCAATGATAGAAGTAATCTTAAGAAATTATTAGCTAAGCTTAAACAAAAAACTCTGAATGCTAGAATGAAATATGATCATGCTTATGCTACTTCACCTATCTTTGTTACTGATAAGGATTATGAATTCTCTATTGATCCTGGTATAATTACTTTGGTTGAGTCTGATCCTTTTTATGGCTATGAATCTGAAACTGTTGTGGCACATCTTACTAAATTAAATGATATAGCCACCCTGTTCACTAATGATGAGAGAACTCGCTACTTTTATATCCTTAAAATATTTTCGTTCTCATTAAAGGGTGATGCTAAGATATGGTTTAATTCTCTTGATCCTGGTTGTGTGTGTAGTCCCCAGGATATGACTTATTACTTCTCTGCTAAATATTTCCCTGCTCATAAGAAACAAGCTGCCTTAAGGGATATATATAATTTTGTGCAAATTGAAGAAGAGAGTCTCCCACAAGCTTGGGGGAGGCTTCTCCAATTACTTAATGCTTTGCCTGATCATACTCTTAAGAAAAATGAAATACTTGATATCTTTTATAATGGACTAACCGATGCTTCCAGAGATTACCTGGATAGTTGTGCCGGTTCTGTTTTCAGGGAAAGAACACCGGATGAAGCTGAAATTCTATTGAATAATATGTTGACAAATGAAAATAATTGGACACTTCCTGAGCCAGCTCCTGAGCCTATTCCTAAACCAACTCCGAAGAAAAGAGGTGTTCTATTTCTCAGTCCTGAAGATATGCAAGAGGCAAAGAAATCTATGAAAGAAAAGGGTATTAAAGCTGAAGATGTTAAGAATTTACCTCCTATTGAAGAAATACATGGTCTTAATTTACAGCCTATTGAAGAAACACATGGTCTTGATAACCCAACACAGGTAGTAAAGGTAAATTCTCTCTATAGATATGATAAAGTTGAAATCTCATTTACTAAGTTTGCTAGCCCATGCTTAGATGAGTTTGATAAATTTATGGTTAAGCAAGAAGACTTCAATGCTTATTTTGGTAGAGAATTAAAACGCAATGCTGATATGCTTGAACACTTGGGTGATTATATGGTTAATGTTAAAGGTGAACTTAAACTTATTAGTAAACATGCTTCTATGGTTACCACTCAAGTAGAACAAGTACTTAAAGCTCAAAATGATTTTCTCAATGAATTGAATAGTAAGAATAATGACTATGTTGTTATAGTGGCTACTAGAACTGGTAAAATGACTCAGGAACCTTTGTATCCTGAAGGCCACCCTAAGAGAATTGAGCAAGATTCTCAGAGAAATAATATAGATGCACCTAGTCCTTCCGAAAGGAAGAAAAAGAAAAATGATAGGACTTTGCATGCTTCTAGTGAACCTATTGTTGAAACACCTGAGAATCCAAATGATATTTCTATTTTTGATGCTGAAACACAATCTGGTAATGAACCTGAAACTAGTGATAATGTTAATGATAATGTTCATGTTGATGCTCAACCTAGAAATGATAATGATATAGAAATTGAACCTACTGTTGATCTTGATAACCCACAATCAAAGAATCAACGTTATGATAAGAAAGACTTTGTTGCTAGGAAACACGGTAAAGAAAGAGAACCATGGCCTCAAAAACCCATGCCTTTTCCTCCCAAGCCATCCAAGAAAAAGGATGATGAGGATTTTGAGCGCTTTGCTGAAATGATTAGACCTATCATTTTGCATATGCGATTAACTGATATGCTCAAAATGAATCCTTATGCTAAGTATATGAAAGAAATTGTTACTAATAAAAGAAAGATATCGGAAGCTGAAATTTCCACCATGCTTGCTAATTACACTTTTAAAGGTGGAATACCCACTATACCATGCACCATTAAAAGAAACTATGTTAAAACTGCTTTATGTGATCTTGGAGCCGCTGTTAGTGTTATGCCTCTCTCTTTATATCGTAGACTTGATTTGAATAAGTTGACACCTACTGAAATATCTTTGCAAATGGCTGATAAATCAACTGCTATAGCTGTCGGTATTTGTGAGGATGTGCCTATTGTGGTTGCTAACGTTACTATTTTAACGGACTTAGTTATTCTTGATATTCCCGAGGACGATAGTATGTCTATTATTCTTGGAAGACCCTTTTTGAATACTGCAGGGGCTTTTATTGATTGCACCAAAGGCAATGTCACATTTCATGTTAATGGTAATGAGCATACGGTACACTTTCCGAGGAAACAATCTCAAGTCCACAGTATCAATTCTATTGGAAAAATTCCATCAATTATTTTTGAAGGTTTTGAATTTCCTCTTCCTACTGTCAAGAAGAAATATGATATTCTTATTGTTGGGGATGTGCATATCCCCGTTGAGGTAACCTAGCATTATTCAAAAATTCTCCAGTTCCATGTTATTCGGAATGAGTTTGTTAACAAGACTTGATCAACCTTGTTAATGGATTCCTTTTGATGATCATGAGATGGATGAATTTAGAAAACACAACTCTCTGTACCCTCCTTTTACTTTCTGTTATTTATATTAAATAAAATAAAAATAGTATTTTCTGTCTGTTATCTGAATTATCCATGCAATATAAAAATACCCCGAAGATAAAAGTTCTCCAAATGCCCTGAAATTTAAATATGATTTTTTCTGGAATATTTTAGAATATCTAGCACTGAGAACACAGCAGGGGGAGCAAACACCTAGCCACGAGGGTGGAGGGCGCGCCCTACCCCCCTGGGCGCGCCCCCCTGCCTCGTGGGCCCATGGTGGACCTCCTCCACTTATTCCTGCACCCACACACTCCTTCTTCCTCCCACAAACACCATTATCCAGCTCAAGCACAAGTTCTAGCTCATTTTGCTATGATTTTCGATCTCCTTGCTCAAAGCACCTCTCACAAAACTGCTTTGGGGGATTGTTCCCTGGTATATGACTCCTGCATTGGTCCAATTAGTTTTTGTTCTAGTGCTTTATTCATTGCATATTTTTGCTGCTTAGGTGACTGTGTTCTTGAGCTTGCATGTCAAATTATGTGGTTCCAAGTAGTTTTGATGCATGATATAGGCCCTAGGCACTTGTAGGAGTAGTTGCTATCAATTTTGTTGAGTTTGGTTCACTTTTATTTGAAGTTACTAAAAATTTCAGAATTTTTCAG
This sequence comes from Triticum aestivum, assembly GCF_018294505.1. Taxonomy (NCBI): domain Eukaryota; kingdom Viridiplantae; phylum Streptophyta; class Magnoliopsida; order Poales; family Poaceae; genus Triticum; species Triticum aestivum. Next base: position 57,952,927 of record NC_057809.1, on the reverse strand, counting down.
AAAATAATGAAGAGATTTTTGAGGGGCTCATCGAGCCAAAGCTCAAAGGAAAAGCAAAATGAAGAAGCAAAGAAGCCCAAATATAATCTGCCTCGCATCGTGGAGGTTCGGCCGTGTGAATGGCCTTGTGATGATTTCTTGAGAGCAGCCGGGATTTATGATGATTTCTATGAATTGGCTGAGAATGCAGGCCTCACCGCCTTCCTCCACGACCAGCACGAACAGCATCTCTTACTCACCAATATCTTTGTGCAAAACTTTCATTTCTATGCTAGGAGCTCACCACCTACGGTGGAGTTTTATTTATATGATGAGCATACGGAGATGTCACTTCGTGATTTTTGTCGGGTTTGTTTGATCCCTTTCGAGGGCATCATAGAGGAACCACATCGCGGCGATGTGGATGGGTTTATTGATACCATCACTGTAGGGGAAACGAGGAAGGTTTCCGATGCACGACCTACTAGCATACACTTTCCTGTTCTACGTTACTTTGCTATATTTGCTAGTAGATGCTTAATTGGGCGCGGAAACTGTGGAAACCTGAGTGCCCTTGATATTGCTATTTTGTGCCACGCCTTATTTCGTGATGATACATTCAGCATGGGTGCTATTATTGCACAGCGGTTAAATCTTAACCATACTAAGGGCCCCGTCTTTGGAGGCATCTTCGCCTCGCGCCTAGCTGCACATTTTAACATACCTATTAGGCATTATGAGAAGGAAGAAAAATTGCTGCCTCCTGTTTATTTAGATTATAAGAGTATGGTAGCACACGATTTTATTGTTAATAATAGGGGAAATGAGCTCAAATACAAATTGTTCTTTGATAAACATCATCCTGAGACTATTACCCTGCCTGCTCCTTCCTTGTTTGATTTATTTGCAGGCAAGTACCTTGTTCCGTTGGAGGCTATTCACGCCTACCGGAACCCTACATCAGCCATAGAGCCAGAGTCGGAACCACAAGTTGATCCTCCATGATAGTCTAATTACCAGTGGGATCCGGAGATGATTGCCAACCAGTGGAAATGATCAGAGTCGTCTTCTTCGCAGTACGACCCCAACTATTACTATGGATATCCGCCAAGCCAATCGTGGCCATAGACCAACTTAGGCCAAAAGTCTAAGCTTGGGGGAGTACGTATTTCCCACCGACATTACATTTATGTTCACACACTCATTGCTACATGTCGGTGCTCATACTTTTTCATTAAAATATCCATGCTAGTTTATTTCCTTTTTTATGCTTTCTTCTTGTGTGTTTGATAAACCTTAAGAAAAACAAAAAATTAGTTGTAGCTTTTAGCTAGTTTTAACTTCTATGCTTGTAGTAGTAATTAAAAAGAAAATCCAAAAAGATTTCCTGTTCTTCTTTTGCTTGTTGGGAGCTTTCCCGTGTAAATAGTTTTATTTCTTTTCTTTGGGGGTCGATAGGAGAAGACCATGATTAAATTGTTGAAGTGGCTCTTATATGCATTATTGTTTATCTGACAAAAGAGCCCATATTGCCTTGTCTTCTCCTGTTTACTGAATACTTGCAGATTCCAGCTTAGTCCAATGCACGCGCACTATCATTATTATTCACATCATTCGGTCGTGCAAGTGAAAGGCAATTATGACGATATATGATGAGCTGATTGAGATGGGAGAAGCTGGTATGAACTCGACCTCTCTTGTTTTTGTAAGTATGATTAGTTCATCGTTCCTGATTCAGCCTATTATGAATAAACATGTTTGCATTGACAATTAGAGATCATAGTTTCTTATTCCATGCTTAATTAGCTAGGAGCTTATAATGGTTTACCTTGCGTGCCAACATGCTATTAAAATGGTTGTGATGTGGTATGATAGGGTGGTATCCTCTTTTGAACGATTCGAGTGGCTTGACTTGGCACATATTCACACATGTAGTTAAAACAAAATCAACATAGCCTCTACGATATTTATGTTCATGGTGCATTATATCCTACTCATGCTTGCATTAGGTGTTGATTAATTTTAATGCATGTTCATGATTGTTGTTGCCCTCTAGCTGGTCGCTTCCCAGTCTTTTTCTAGACTTCACCTATACTAAGCGGGAATACTGCTTGTGCATCCAATCCCATAAACCCCAAAGTTATTCCATATGAGTCCACCATACCTACCTATATACGGTATCTACCTGCCGTTCCAAGTAAATTTGTATGTGCCAAACTCTAAACCTTCAAATAAATATCCTATTTTATATGCTTGAATAGCTCTTGTATCAACTAGGGTTGTCCGTATCTTCCATGTTAGGCGGGTTATTCTCAAGAGGAGTGGACTCCGCTCCTCACTCACGAGAAAATGGCTGGTCACCGGGATGCCCAGTCCCATGATTTATGCAAATCAAACCAAAATAATTGCAAACAAAACTCCCCTGGGACTCTTGTTAGTTGGAGGCACTCGTTGTTTCGAGCAAGCCATGGATTGATGCTTGTTGGTGAAGGGGGAGTATAAACTTTACCATTCTGCTTGGGAACCGCCTATAATGTGTGTAGCATGGAAGATATCGCCATCTCTTGGTTGTTATGTTGACAATGAAAGTATACCGCTCAAAATATTATTCATCTCTATTTCAAAACCGAGCTCTGGCACCTCTACAAATCCCTGCTTCCCTCTGCGAAGGGCCTATCTATTTACTTTCATGTTGAGTCATCATCCTCTTATTAAAAAGCACCAGTTGGAGAGCACCGCTGTCATTTGCATTCATTACTGTTAGTTTACATTGAGTATGACTTGACTGGATCTCTTTTACCATGTATTACAATGTCTAGTCAGTCCTTGATCTTTAAAGGTGCTCTACATTTATGTTTTGCGGTCTCAGAAAGGGCTAGCGAGATACCACCTTGTCATATCATATTATGATTGTTTTGAGAAAGTGTTGTCATCCGAGATTTATTATTATTGCTTGCTAGTTGATTATGCCATTGATATGAGTAAACATGATACCTAAGAGTTATTCTGAATATGGTTAGTTTATAATCTTTGCTGAAAACTTGAATGTTGGCTTTACATATTTACAACAACAAGAGCAAACAGAGTTTCTAAAAGTTTTTCTTTATCACTCTCAGTATGTCAAATGAATTGCTTGAGGACAAGCAAAGGTTTAAACTTGGGGGAGTTGATACGTCTCCGTCGTATCTACTTTTCCAAACAATTTTGCCCTTGTTTTGGACTCTAACTTGCATGATTTGAATGGAACTAACCCGGATTGACGCTGTTTTCAGCAGAATTGCCATGGTGTTATTTATGTGCAGAAACAAAAGTTCTCGGAATGACCTGAAACTCCACGAAGCATATTTTTGGAACTAATAAAAATACTGGCAAAATATCAAGACCAGGGGGCCCACACCCTAGCAACGAGGGTGGGGGGCGTGCCTGCCCCCCTGGGTGCGCCCCCTACCTCGTGGGCCCCTTGGAGCTCCTCCGACCTCAACTCCAACTCTATATATTCGTGTTCGGAGAGAAAAAATAAAGGAGAAGGATTCATTGTGTTTTACGATACGGATCCGCCGCCAAGCCCTAAAATCTCTCGGGAGGGCTGATCTGGAGTCCGTTCAGGGCTCCGAAGAGGGGAATCCGTCGCCATTGTCATCATCAACCATCCTCCATCGCCAATTTCATGATGCTCACCGCCGTGCGTGAGTAATTCCATCGTAGGCTTGCTGGACGGTGATGGGTTGGATGAGATTTATCATGTAATCGAGTTAGTTTTGTTAGGGTTTGATCCCTAGTATCCACTATGTTCTGAGATTGATGTTGCTATGACTTTGCTATGCTTAATGCTTATCACTAGGGCCCGAGTGCCATGGTTTCAGATCTGAACCTATTATGTTTTCATGAATATATGAGAGTTCTTGATCCTATCTTGCAAGTCTATAGTCACCTACTATGTGTTATGATCCGGCAACCCCCAAGTGACAATAATCAGGACCACTTCCGGTGATGACCGTAGTTTGAGGAGTTCATGTATTCACTATGTGTGAATGCTTTGGTCCGGTACTCTATTAAAAGGAGGCCTTAATATCCCTTAGTTTCCACTAGGACCCCGCTGCCACCGGAGGGTAGGACAAAAGATGCCATGCAAGTTCTTTTCCATAAGCATGTATGACTATATTCGAAATACATGCCTACATTACATTGATGAATTGGAGCTAGTTCTGTGTCACCCTAGGTTATGACTGTTACATGATGAACCACATTCGGCATAATTCTCTATCACCGATCCATTGCCTACGAGCTTTCCATATATTGTTCTTCGCTTATTTACTTTTCCGTTGCTATTGTTATCATCACTACAAAATACCAAAAACATTACTTTTGCTACCGTTACTTTTGCTATCGTTACCACTACTATCATATTACTTTGCTACTAAATACTTTGCTGCAGATATTAAGTTTCTAGGTGTGGTTGAATTGACAACTCAGTTGCTAATACTTGAGAATATTCTTTGGCTCCCCTTGTGTCGAATCAATAAATTTGGGTTGAATACTCTACCCTCAAAAACTGTTGCGATCCCCTATACTTGTGGGTTATCACCCCTACCTCGCGGAAGTGCTGCAACATCCTCAAACCATTGAGATGCGTGAGGGGTTGTTGCACATCCGCGGTGTTGAGGGACCAAGGAGGACCGAAAGCGTGGAGACATGGCTCGAGGTAATGGAGCAACAAGTTTTCAAGTGCCAGGATATGGTGGAACGTGGACTCGACGCCAATCATATAATGATCATGGAGTTCACCATCAACCACAAGCTGGATGCCAAGAACATTGGGGAGGCCATCTTCAAGCTTCACGAGAAAATTGAGCGCCTCCAAGCCCAGATCTATGACCTACAAAACCAAAACTGTGAGTATGAATTTAGATTCAAGAGGATGAGTTTGGCTACAGATTTGAGGATCCCGGAGACTCGATCATCCTTTTACGATGGTGAGCCTATGCCTTGGAAGATGGACGACAAGCCTACATCATCAACAACTCCACCATCACTACCCCCGAGAAAAGAGATATAAACACATGGGTATGGGCACTCCCCTTGGCAACTGCCAAGCTTGGGCGAGTGCCCCAGTATCGTATCACCATCACACTCCTATCTTTACCACTTTTCTTAGTTCGATCCTTTTGGTTATATCTTGATTTAGTAGAATAAAGTTTTAGTATGATTTAGTTTTGAGTTTTGCTTTATGATCCTTCTATGTAATCGAGTCTGTGAGCTATATATAATAAAGATTAGTTTCGAGTCAAGGGCTTTGATTATCTTACTATGATCTTGATGGAATAAAAGAAAGAATAAAAAGAATTAAAGAGATCATATTGATCTTATGGAGAGTAATGACTTCACATATAAAGAGTATGATGAATAAAATTTGTTGAGATTTGACAAACACAGTTTTGGTCATCGTTGCAATTAATAGGATGTAATAAAGAAAGAGAGGTTTTCACATATAAATATACTATCTTGGACATCTTTTATAATTGGAGCACTCATTAAAATATGACATGCTAAAAAGTTGATGTTGGACAAGGAAGACAACGTAATGGGTTATATTTTCTTACATCCAAAATAAATTATATTGTCATGGATCATCCAACATGTTGAGCTTGCCTTTCCCTCTCATTCTAGCCAAATTCTTTGCACCAAGTAGAGATACTACTTGTGCTTCCAAATATCCTTAAACCCAGTTTTGCCATGAGAGTCCACCATATCTACCTATGGATTGAGTAAGATCCTTCAAGTAAGTTGTCATTGTTGCAAGCAATAAAAATTGCTCTCTAAATATGTATGATTTATTAGTGTGGAGAAAATAAGCTTTATACGATCTTGTGATGTGGAAGAAATAAAAGCGACGGATTGCATAATAAAGGTCCACATCACAAGTGGCAATATAAAGTGACGTTCTTTTGCATTAAGATTTTGTGCATCCAACCATAAAAGCACATGACAACCTCTGCTTCCCTCTACGAAGGGCCTATTTTTATTCTTGTCTTATACTTTATACAAGAGTCATGGTGATATTCACCTTCCCTTTTTACATTTTATCCTTTGGCAAGCACAATGTGTTGGAAAGATCCTAATATATATATAGCTAATTGGATGTGAGTTTTCATGAACTATTATTGTTGACATTACCCTTGAGGTAAAAGGTTGGGAGGAAAAACTATAAGCCCCTATCTTTCTTTGTGTCTAATTAAAACTTCATACCCATAAATATTGCATGAGTGTTAGCAATTGTGAAAGACTAAATGATAGTTGAGTATGTGGACTTGCTGAAAAGCTCTTATATTGACTCTTTCCAATGTTATGATAAATTGCAATTGCTTCAATGGCTGAGATTATAGTTTGTTAGTTTTCAATGAAGTTTCTGATTCATACTTGAAATTGTGGATGGATTGTAACTTTAGCATAAGAGATCATATGACAATATATATATGTTGCTATTATAAGGATCATGATGCCCTCATGTCCATATTTTATTTTATCGACACCTCTATCTCTAAACATGTGGACATATTTTTCGATATCGGCTTCCGCTTGAGGACAAGCAAGGTCTAAGCTTGGGGGAGTTGATACGTCCAATTTACATCATGCTTTTATATCAATATTTATTGCATTATGGGTTGTTAGTACACATTATGTCACAATACTTATGTCTTTTCTCTCTTATTTTATAAGGTTTACATGAAGAGGGAGAATGCCGGCAGCCGAAATTCTAGGCTGGAAAAGGAGCAAATATTAGAGACCTATTCTGCACAACTCCAAAATTCCTGAAACTTCACGGGAGCACGTTTTGGAATATATAAAAAATACTGGCGAAAGAATTAACCAGAGGGTGCCCACACCCTAGCCACGAGGGTGGGGGCATGCCCCCCTATCTCGTGGGCCCCCTGGCAGGCCTCCGGTGCCCATCTTATGCTATATGAAGTTTTTCGTTTGAAAAAAAAATCATAAGCAAGCTCACGGGACGAAACACCGCTGCCACGAGGCGGAACCAATCTAGGGCTCCGGCGGAGCAGTTTTGCCGGGGAAACATCCCCCCGGAAGGGGGAAATCATCATCATCGTCATCACCATCGATCCTCTCAGCAGGAGGGGGTCAATCTCCATCAACATCTTCACTAGCACCATCTCCTCTCAAACCCTAGTTCATCTCTTGTATCCAATCTTTGTCCCAAAACCTCATATTGGTACCTGTGGGTTGCCATTAGTGTTGATTACTCCTTGTAGTTGATGCTAGTTGGTTTATTTGGTGGAAGATCATATGTTTAGATCCTTTATGCATATTAATACCCGTCTCATTATGAACATGAATATGATTTGTGAGTAGTTACATTTGTTCCTGAGGACATGGGAGAAGTCTTGCTATAAGTAGTCATGCGAATTTGGTATTCGTTCGATATTTTGATGATATGTATGTTGTCTTTCCTCTAGTGGTGTCATGTGAATGTCGACTACATGACACTTCACCATTGTTTGGGCCTAGGGGAAGGCATTGGGAAGTAATAAGTAGATGATGGGTTGCTAGAGTGACAGAAGCTTAAACCCTAGTTTATGCGTTGCTTCGTAAGGGGCTGATTTGGATCCATATGTTTCATGCTATGGTTAGGTTTACCTTAATACTTATTTTGTAGTTGAGGATGCTTGCAAGAGGGGTTAATCATAAGTGGGATGCTTGTCCAAGGAAGGGCAGTACCCAAGCACCGGTCCACCCACATATCAAACTATCAAAGTACCCAATGTGAATCATATGAACGTGATGAAAACTAGCTAGACGAAAATTCCCATGTGTCCTCGGGAGCGTTTTCCTTTATATAAGAGTTTGTCCAAGCTTTTCCTTTGCTACAAAAAGTATTGGGCCATCTTGCTGCACCTTATTTACTTTTATTACTTGTTACCCGTTACAAATTATCTTATCATAAAACTATCTGTTACCGATAATTTTAGTACCTGCAGAGAATACCTTACTAAAAACTGCTTATCATTTCCTTCTGCTCCTTGTTGGGTTCGACACTCTTACTTATCGAAAGGACTACGATAGATCCCCTATACTTGTGGGTCATCGAGGCACTGGAGCCCATACCATCAGCACGTAATGCAGTCGACCGGCTACCGCGTGGCCATGATAAAATGACAAGTCAAGCCGAACACCAGCCCGCGCTACCTCGCCAAAAAAGTAGAGACACAACAGCTCGGGGACATACGTACGATATACGGCAGGACTTGGAAAATAAAGCAGGTCAAACCAGATCGATCTACGGATTGCGGGGTTGTGCCTCGACGCGCGAGGACGGCCATCAAGCCAGGCGTGACAAGCATAACCACCCCCTAGCTGAAAACCGCAGACGGACTACATCCGAGCTGCGTCACGACTTGGCCCGATATAGAGGTGCCGCACACACCCTCTTCTTCACTGACGAAGTAATGGAGCACGAATTCCCAGTAGGTTTAAACCCGTTGAGGGAGTCCTGGATTAGGGGGTGTCCGGATAGCTGGACTATACCTTCGACCGGATTCCTGGACTATGAAGATACAAGATTGAAGACTTCATCCTGTGTCCGGAAGGGACTTTCCTTGGCGTGGAAGGCAAGCTTGGCGGTACGGATATGTAGATCTCCTACCATTGTAACCGACTCTGTGTAACCCTAGCCCTCTCCGGTGTCTATATAAACTGGAGGGTTTTAGTCCCTAGGAACAACAATCAGACCATAGGCTAGCTTCTAGGGTTTAGCCTCCTTGATCTCGTGGTAGATCTACTCTTGTACTACCCATATCATCAATATTAATCAAGCAGGAGTAGGGTTTTACCTCCATCGAGAGGGCACGAACCTGGGTAAAAACATCGTGTCCCTTGTCTCCTGTTACCATCCGCCTAGATGCACAGTTCGGGACCCCCTACTCGAGATCCGCCGGTTTTGACACCGACATTGGTGCTTTCATTGAGAGTTCCTCTGTGTCGTCGCCATCAGGAAGGATGCCTCATCCCGTCTTTAAAGACGGCACCGTTGCTAAGGGAGCTTTGGCTGTCGGCCAAACTCTCCGGCTAGGTGGTTTCCTTATGACCGCCTGTTCGGCTGTTGCGTTGACGATGACCTCTCGGGTCATCGAAAACAATCTTCACGTCAGCTCGGAATTCGCCGAGCAGCTAGATCCAATGGAGCTCTCTTCCTAAACGAGCTCTTGGATCGCATCGCCGCCCTGGGAGTCGCTACGGATTACGACCAGATTGGTCTTAAACCCGATCTGAGAGAGATTAACTCTCCCCAGGTCACCCATCATGTTGCCGTGGTAGAGGGACAGTGCGGCGACCCTTCATCTATCTTAAGGACTAGCTATGTCCGGATTCCCGATCCCTCCAAGCCGGATACCCGCGGAGGGGAGGACATCACTCAAGACCTGAACTTAAAGTCAGGCGACGGGCTAGATTCACTCCACAGCATCCAAGAATCCAAACTTCCGAGTTCGGAAACTCCTTGGCCCCTGGGTCTCAGATTGGGTGAGGTTTCGGATTTGATTCCACCCACCCACCCGTACATAAGCGATCTATCCCAAATTAGGCAAGATCCTGAAGAAACAGTACATCATTACTAGGCTAGATTCCTCTTGGTTATGAACAGGATAAAGGACTGCCGCGAGGAAGATGCAATTTCATTCTTCCGCAATAATTGCACGGACAAGGGAATCCTCAACGCCATAAGTCGCCGTGATATTACACGCTTCGCTGACTTGGCGTCCATAGTACGAAAGTACTGTGCGATGGAAAGCGCCTGGAAAACCGAAATAAAATTTTGGGACAATCCGGCCCTGAATACCAACCCAGTCCGAAATAAAAGGGTGCTTCATCGCCAGACACCCGGGTTCAATACCAAAAAGAAAAAGCCCTCTACAGGGCACGGAACCGTACTGGAAGGATGGATTAATGGACCCTGTAAAATTCACAGTGCAGAGGGCGCCACACCAACTCACAGACTTGGAGCATGTTGGATACTCCGGCAGGTGGCAAAAATTGGCGAAGATCTTCTAATTCCAGAAGCCACAGAAAGCCACCCCATAGACACCAGTACGGTATTAACAGTCTTTGAGACTTTCGCATCAAATAATATGCGAAAAAGAACACTCCGCAGCCTTGCCAAAGTCTACCAAGTAGCAACAATAAACCCATGGAGTGACACGGCTATTACTTTTAACGCCAGTGATGAACCTAAATTCCGAACAGCCCGAGCACCAGCCGCATTGGTCCTCAGTCCAATAGTGGATGGCTTTTGTCTTACCAAGGTACTCATGGATGGCGGCAGCGGATTGAACCTCATTTATTTGGAAACCCTTCAAAAAATGGAAATAGACTGGAACCGCATTGAGCGAAGCAGCACAACCTTTAGAGGAATAATCCCCAGTCGGGAAGCGCGCTGTACAGGAAAAATCACACTAGATGTGGTGTTCGGCACGCCGGATAATTACAGGTCCGAAGAGGTCACGTTCCAAGTGGCCCCGTTCAGTAGCGGATATCACGCTCTGCTAGGGCGGGAAGCGTTTACAATCTTCCAAGCAATACCCCATTACGGGTACATGAAGCTCAAGATGCCCGGGCCTAACGGAATCATCACTCTCGCTAGTGATCCGGACATAGCACTCCGCGCCGAAAACAAGACAGCCGCACTGGCCCTCGAGGCGCTATCCGAAGCCCTAGCGGCTGAGGAACTGACTGCGCTGCGCTCCATGGTGAATAGGGATGATGTGATACTCGACAAAAGATCCAAGTCCACCTCCTTTAAACCGGCGGACGAAATAGTCAAATTCCAGGTCCATCCAATGGACCCCAATAAAACAGCTTCCATCGGGGCACAGTTAAACCCTGATGTAGACGCCGCACTGCGAGAGTTCCTACGAGAGAACTGGGACATTTTCGCCTGGCACCCTTCAGACATGCCAGGAATCCCACGAGGCTGGTCGAACACAGCTTAAATATCCTAAAAGGATTCAAGCCAGTCAAACAGGCTCTTCGGCATTTTTCTGAACCTAAGAGACAGGCCATGGGAGAGGAACTAGCCAAGCTATTGGAGGCCGGATTCATCAAAGATATAAAACACCCAGACTGGCTAGCAAACCTGGTGATGGTACCAAAGAAGGACAAATCCTGGCACCTGTGCGTTGATTTTAAAGACCTTAACAAGGCTTGCCCAAAGGATCCCTTCCCTCTCCCCCGCATCGATCAAATAATCGACGCTACCGCAGGACACGATTCATTGTGTTTCCTCGAGGCATACTCCGGCTACCATCAAATAAAGATGGCAGAGTCAGACCAAGCCGCAACGGCATTCATCACACCATACGGCCCATTCTGCTTCAACACAATGCCCTTCGGGCTCAAAAACGCCGGCGCAACATATCAGCGCATGATTCAGACATGTCTGGCAAACCAGATCAGCAAAACAGTGGAGGCATACGTAGATGATGTGGTCGTTAAAACAAGACATGTCGAATCTCTAGTAGACAACTTGAGGCTAACATTCGATAACCTCCGAACATACGACATCAAGCTCAACCCGGAAAAATGCGTTTTCGGCGTTCCAGCCAGAAAGCTCTTGGGCTTCATTGTATCCGGTAGAGGAATTGAAGCAAATCCAGCCAAGATCCGAGCTTTGTCACAATTGGATATCCCGAAGGACCTCAAACAAATACAAAAATTAACCGGATGCGTGGCGGCTCTAAGCCGCTTTATCTCCCGCTTGGGAGAAAAGGCCCTACCCCTTTACCGCCTCCTTCGGTGCACCAAACACTTCGAGTGGATGGATGCAGCCACGGCCGGACTCGACGAAATAAAAGCCATCTTGGCAACAAACCCAGTCCTGGTCGCGCCAAACATTGGCGAACCAATGCTATTATACATTGCAGCAACCCATCAGGTCGTAAGCGCAGTGCTCGTCGTCGAACGAGAAACGGAAGGACACAAATTCCCCCTTCAAAAGCCAGTCTACTATGTGTCCACTGTCCTTACTCCATGCAAGTCACGGTACCTGCATTATCAAAAGATTGCGTACGTGGTATTTATGGCATCCCGGAAGCTGCGACACTACTTTCAAGAGTGTTCAATAACAGTAGCCTCGGAAGTGCCACTTAACGATATTATAAACAACCGCGACGCGACGGGCCGGATTGCAAAATGGGACATTGAGCTCCTCCCATTCGACATAACTTACAAGCCACGGCGAGCTATCAAGTCGCAAGTTTTGGCCGACTTCGTTGTAGAATGGACGGAGGCCGAACTCCCTAAAGAGTATGGCACATATTCAAACTGGGTCATGCACTTCGACGGCTCCAAAATGTTGGCCGGTCTAGGGGCTAGCGTCGTTTTGACGTCCCCCACAGGAGACACAGCTCAATACGTACTCCAGATAATGTACACAGACTCCAACAATGCAGCCAAATATGAGGCCCTTTTACATGGTCTCCGGATGGCAGTACCCATGGGCATTCAACGCCTAGAGGTGTGCGGGGACTCGAACCTCGCAATATCCCAAATAAATGGAGACTTTGATGCCAAGGATCCAAAAATGGCAGCTTATCGCAACGCCGTCCTAAAAATGTCAGCTCGGTTCGAAGGGCTCGAATTTCACCATATAGCCCGGGAAAATAATCAGGCGGCGGATGTCCTGGCACGCATCAGCGCAAAACGCGATGTAGTCCCCCCCAACATCTTCTTGGAAAGGCTGTTCAAGCCATCCGTAGTATGGGAAGGGGAACCCGGCAATAACAGCCCGGACCCAACCGCACTGCCCGACACCGAACACTCTGACATAATTGGAGGCTCTGCCAATGAAATAACACCTTCAGCCCACGTAATAATGGCCGTCATCGCCCCGTGGACAGAACCATTCCTCGCCTACCTTACTAGGCAGGAACTCCCCGAGGACCAAAATGAGGCATGCTGCATAGTGCGGTGATCTAAAGCCTATAAGTCCATGAGGGAGAGCTTTATAAGAAAAGCGCTACCGGAGTCCTTCAAAGGTGCATCTCCGAAGAGGAAGGGCGGAACCTCCTGGCTGAAATTCATGCCGGACTTGGCGGTCATCACGCTGCAGCTCGGTCCCTTGTAAGCAAGGCCTTCCGTACAGGCTTTTATTGGCCGACGGCCCGGGCAGACGCCCAGGACTTAGTCCAACGATGCGTCGGTTGGCAGCTTTTTGCAAACCAAAGCCATATGCCACCCACCGCCCTCCAAACTATCCCCATCACTTGGCCCTTCGTGGTTTGGGGGCTTGACATGGTTGGACCCCTTAAAGGCGGAACCCACAAGAAAAAATACTTACTGGCCATGGTGGATAAGTTCACCAAATGGATAGAAGCCAAGCCTGTTAAGACAGCCGAATTCGGACCGGTGATAGACTTTATATCCGGGGTTATACACCGTTACAGCGTCCCCCATAGCATCATCACTGATAACGGCACGAACTTTACGGCCGATGAGGTAAAACTCTGGTGCAAAAACATGGGCATCAAGCTCGATTATGCTTCCATCTATCACCCACAAACTAACGGCCAGGTCGAACGTGCAAATGGTCTTATCATGAGCGGCATCAAACCCAGATTAGTGCAGTCCCTTAAGGAATCTCATACGCATTGGGTAGAGGAGCTCGACTCCGTACTCTGGGGGCTGCAGACCACGCCGAATCGCACCACCGGATACACACCATTCTTCATGGTGTATGGCGCAGAGGCAGTTTTGCCTTGCGACATAATTCATGACTCACCTCGAGTGCGCATGTACGAAGAAATAGAAGCCGAGCTCGATCGGCAGGACAATTTGGACACCTTGGAGGAAGAGCTTGGCATGGCAAAAGCCCGTTCCACATTCTATCAACAGCAGGCTCGAAGATACCAAAGCAGAGAAGTACGGGCCAAAAATTACAATGTTGGCAAATTAGTTCTACGCCTGCCGGACAAGAAAAAGGAAAAACTCAAGCCCAAGTGGGAAGGTCCCTTCATAATTGACCAAGTCCTGATTGGTGGAGCGTACCACCTATGAGATGCATCGGATAACCGACTCGAGCCGAACCCATGGAACGCAGCCCGTCTCCGAAGATTCTATGCCTAGCGCCGGACTCTGTGTTCGTCTCCTTCCTCTGTCCATTTTTTATATACTTTCTATCTTACATTTCTCTCCTTCTCCCCTCTCTCTCTCTTATAGCCTTTAAAGGCTCATAAAGTGACGCGCTATCCGCACTCATTAAACTTGGGGGCTTGTTTAAACAGAAGCTTATTTATACGGGCTTCATGCCCAACACATGTGTCACACTTCCGCATGTACCTTTTATTCACCATTATATGCATCGATATGACTTAAGTTTTGGCCAAGCTGGGTTGCCTGGCTCCTGTGCTTACCCCTACATTCCTGATTGTTCGGCTAGGTGGTAAAGGGAGCACCTCTGTGATTGTTACTGTCGGGTCAGCCGGATGTGTACCTCAGACTGGGTGAAGCCGAAAGCTAGCGTTCTTAAGGGAATATTCGGTCGTTGAACTAAAGATGGTCTTTTTTTCACTTATTTATCTATACGCCCCTAGATGTTTTTTCTGCGTCTCTTTTCGCAGAATGGACATGCACTTTAGGGCATGCCTCCCATGGAAAGGAACCCCTAACGGAACTATTCTCCCTGGAAGATGTTTCTTACTAACCATGTAATATAACATAACTAGTTGGCACTTGTCTGTTCAAGCACTAATGACCCATACGCCTGGTCTCCATGCATACCCCGGTTCTTATATAACCGCGAGGGTATTCGGACACACTCCGGACCGTCAGGTCCCGAGGTTGAAGCAAAAAGGTCAGCCATGACAAACGATCTACAATCCGGCTAGAAGGTATTACACATGTCAATTAAAATTACACAGTCAATCTGACTGATTGTATTCCTCTTCAATATCATCTAACAGGCTGTCTAGCTTACAGTCCTGTTGGGAATACTTTGCGGCCAATTCTACTTGGCCGTATACTAAGCTCACAGGGATCTCCTTCCCATCGGGCCCCACGGGTCCGACCTCGGCCATGTGGTTTGGGTCAGCCTTTGTGTACCGCGTCTTCACCATGGCACAGGCCTCCCTGGCGCCTTGACGGCATGCCGACATCTTCCACAATCGGAAGTGCCGCCGCGCTCCCTTCAGCTTCTCTACAAGCTCTCCAAGGCCTTCAGGCATGGAGACGGATGGCCACAAGGCCTGGGCGACACCTTGCATCACCTGTCGAACTCGCTCGTGCAGTTGTGAGAGCTCGGAAAGAAGGTCACCCGTAGAACCGGGCATTTCCTCTGCAGGACGACCTGTTAGCATACCTACAGACATTACTCTATTAGTCGACTTCCTCGCCGAACTCTTTTTTCAAAGTTCGTTTAAGCACTTACTAAAATATGCCGCGTCGAAGCCGCGGATTCTCCTTAACGGAGTCCAACAGCTGGGCACGAACATCCTTCAGTTCAATGCCCAGCTTGGTGTTGGCATCTTGGAGATTGTTCTTCTCCCACCTCACCTTTGTCAGCACACTCTCACCAGCCTTCAGCTGGCGTAGGAGTTGTTGCTTTTCCGGATTTAATCCGGCGCCATCTGCAATTTCATTTGTCAGATTTGCACCCACGCCGCACTTCGCAAAATACTTATCTTTCGAAGTGTATATTAACAGAGGGGGTCTCCTTGGGCTCCCCTGCCGCGGCTAGTGCGGCCTCAAGTTGGGCTTTGCACTCTTCCAGCTCCTGGGATAGTAGGGTATTCATTTCTGTAAGAACTTGCATAACAAATGATCCTTAAATCAGTTATTCTAACTGTTTCAAGTCTCGGGGGCTACTGGTATATATATAATTACCAAAAATTTCTTACCCGTATGTCTTTTACATATTGCTCCGTGGCTCTGGCTAGACCATTTTGAGCGGCACGGAGGTACGCATCTCCCGAATTGAAGGCATACAATGCCTCTTGGGAGAAACAAGCGTCGCGAAGAACTGTCCGGCGACGCATGTGGTTCATGGCACTCTCCACCTCGGAATTGGTGGCAGACAGCCTGTCCGCATCCTCTGTCGGAGGAGCATCCGGTGCGCGCCTTGTGTTCGCCTCCGCTTCTGGACCAGGCTTTGGAGCCTAGCTGGTGGAGGCGCGATTGGCAACCTCTCCGGATATAGTCTGGCGAGGTCTCTTCGTCCTGAAGAGAGCACGAGCATTAATATGCCTTGAAGGAATAACACCTAGGAATAAGATGGCGCGCTATACCTTTGCGTCGGCATCTCACTCCGGACCGCACTTCTTTTCAGCCCGCAGGGCCTTGCCGCCCCTCATTGGCTAGTCGCCGCAGGCTTGGCCTCCCGTCTCAAGGAACTCCCCTGCAAAACACGGTTGTCATACGGCAACCGAAAACACGCGATGATAGATCCCTTTTCAAAGTGCTGGGACTTCGGTCTTAGTTACCTGTGAGGCTGGGAGTAGCCCTGGATAATCGGCTGTAATGGCCACCAAGGCGTTGTCCTTGCTCAATTGATGAAACACCCCATCAATCAGCGCCATAGATAAGTCTGGATCCTCTTGAGAGGTCGGGTCGAGGGACCGTCCCGGATCCTCGGGTTGTGGAGGAGGGTTGTTTATTTCTTTAACAGCCTGGCATAGTTCCTGCGTTGAAGTCGTTAGACTGAATATTTAACGATGGGAATATAAAAAGGATGGGCAAGTAAAAGTGTCCACTTACCCAACTTGGGGGATTGTACATAGAAAATCCACCCTATGGGTTGACGCAGAGAAATTCCTCCTCTTCTCCCTTGTACAAAGCGGACAAGATCTTTATTAGAGCGGCAGCTGAATCCGGCCCCTTACGGCCGTAGCGGGTGGCGTCGTCCTCCCCGTTGAAGTCCCACATGGGGTGGCCTCTATACTGGAGCGGCTGCACCCCTCGCATGATGCATGCGGCCATGACCCCTATCATGGTCAGTCCGGAATGAGCTAACAATCTTATCCGGCCCATCAGGTAAAGAACGTCCTTGTCGCTTTCCCTCTGAGGGCTCTGTGGACGCCAGCTTAGGCGCTTCTTTAGGGGAGCACTGTCGAACTCAGGGAGGCCGATTTGGACAGGATCCGGCAGCGGGACATCCTCTATATAAAACCATTCCGAAGGCCAGTCCTCGGACGCCTTCTTTGGGGTTACGGATAGATATCCGGTCCCGGCGATGCGCCACACTTCGGCTCCGCCCACTTGATATATTGACCCCTTCTGAGAACGGGGCACAAGGCAGAATAGCCTTTTCCACAGCGCGAAATGAGCCTCGCAGCCCAAAAATATCTCGCAAAGGGCTATGAAGCCCGCGATATGCAATATGGAGGCAGGCGTGAGGTTGTGCAGCTGGAGGCCATAGAACTCCAAGAGCCCCCAAAGAAACGGATGAATTGGAAATCTGATCCTCTTATTAAGTAAGGGACAAGGCATACCCGCTCTCCTTTGGAGGGATTGGGGGCGCTCTCCGCTTGCTCTCCGCCATTATAGGTGGCAAGTCCGGCTCGAACCGGGACCATATAGGCCGGGGGAGAAATCCCTTGGTCTGGAGCGTCACTAGCTCGCTATGCGGGATGGAGCATCTCTACCAATCTCCAAGCTGAGGGCTGGAAGGGCGAGAGGAGAAGCTGCGGCGGCCGGCCATGATAGAATGGACCTCTGTCAGATACACTCTGATGAATACTCGTGGGGGGAGAAGGTGTGGTTTGGATCTAAATCCTCGTCCCCTCAAATAGGCGGCTCATTCATGCGGCTAGGGGTGTAAATATAAAAACACCCTGACTTTTCGTATTCGTTTGACACGTGGAAGACAGCCATTATTGGGCGTAGAAGCCAAGGAGCACTACATTTACAAGAAACCGGACATTATTCAACAGGTACACGGAATTTGGAGGAGAACCCGCCTTGCAATGCCGAAGACAATTTGCGCGATGGACTCGTCGTCATTGAATCCAGGGGCGGGGGCTACTGAGGGAGTCCTAGATTAGGGGGTGTCCGGATAGCCGGACTCCTGGACTATGAAGATACAAGATTGAAGACTTCATCCCGTGTCCGGAAGGGACTTTCCTTGGCGTGGAAGGCAAGCTTGGCGGTACGGATATGTAGATCTCCTACCATTGTAACCGACTCTGTGTAACCCTAGCCCTCTCTGCTGTCTATATAAACCGGAGGGTTTTAGTCCGTAGGAACAACAATCAGACCATAGGCTAGCTTCTAGGGTTTAGCCTCCTTGATCTCGTGGTAGATCTACTCTTGTACTACCCATATCATCAATATTAATCAAGCAGAAGTAGGGTTTTACCTCCATCGAGAGGGCCCGAACCTGGGTAAAAACATCGTGTCCCTTGTCTCCTGTTACCATCCGCCTAGACGCACAGTTCGGGACCCCCTACCCGAGATCCGCCGGTTTTGACACTGACACCCATGAATATCGAATCATATGATGGAACAACAGATCCCGCAGTATGGATTGAGGACTTTATTCTCCATATTCATATGGCTCATGGCGACTATCTTCACGCCATCAAATACTTCCCGCTAAAGCTCAAAGGACCAGCTCGGCACTGGCTAAATAGCCTGCCAGAGAACTCCATTGGCAGCTGGGAGGACTTGGAAGACGCCTTCCGCGACAACTTCCAGGGTACATACGTCCGACCACCGGATGCCGATGACTTAAGTCACATAGTTCAACAGCCTGGAGAGTCGGCCAGGAAATTCTGGACTAGGTTCCTAATTAAAAAGAACCAGATCGTCGACTATCTGGATGCCGAAGCCCTAGAGGCCTTCAAGCATAGCATTCGTGACGAATGTCTCGCCCAGCACCTTGGCCAAGAAAAGCCGAAGTCCATGGCATCCCTCACGGCACTTATGACCTGCTTTTGCGCGGGCGAAGATAGTTGGCTAGCCTGTAGCAGCAACATGGCAAGCAAACCTGGCCCCTCCGAAGCCAGAAATAGCAACAGCATGCCCCGACGCAACAGGCACAAGCGTCGAAACAACGATGACAATACTAATGACACGACGGTCAACGCCAGATTCAGTGGCTCCAAGTCTAGTCAGCGGAAGAAGTCATTTAAAAGAAACAATCAGGGCTCATCCAGCTTGGACCGAATACTCGATCGACCATGTCAGATCCACGGCACCCCCGATAAACCTACCAATCATACCAACAGAAGTTGTTGGGTCTTTAAACAGGCCGATAAATTAAATACCGAGGATAAGGAGAAGGGGTCGCCAAGTGAAGACGATGACGAGGAGCCCTGTCAACCAAACACAGGGGGACAGAAGAAATTCCCCCCAGTCAAAATAATGAACATGATATACGTTACTCATATCCCCAAGAGGGAGCGCAAACATGCACTCAGGGACGTCTATGTGATAGAGCTAGTCGCCCCAAAATTCAATCCATGGTCATCTTGCCCGATCACTTTCGATCGCAGGGACCATCTGACCAGTATTCATCACAGCGGCTCAGTCGCACTGGTCCTTGACCCAATCATTGATGGATTCCACCTGACGCGTGTTCTCATGCACGGTGGCAGCAGCCTTAACCTGCTCTATCAGGACACAGTCCGCAAGATGGGCATTGATCCGTCAAGGATCAAGCCCACCAAAACTACCTTTAAAGGAGTAATACCAGGTGTAGAGGCCCACTGCACGGGCTCAATCACATTGGAAGTCATCTTCGGATCACCGAACAACTTCCGAAGTGAAGGCTTGATCTTCGACATCGTCCCCTTCCGCAGTGACTATCATGCACTGCTCGGACGAACCGCATTTGCTCACTTCAATGTGGTGCCACACTATGCCTATCTCAAACTTAAGATGCCTGGGCCACGCGGTGTCATAACAGTCAACAGAAACATGGAGCGCTCCCTCCGTATCGAGGAGCACACCACGGCCCTGGCAGCGGAAGTACAGGGCGGCCTTATCAAGCAGAACATTAATTCGGGGGCCAAGCCCCCGGACACTATTAAACGAGTCCGGATTACTCCGCAGCATGACAGCCCGGCACGTCAGGAGCTGGACTAGCAATTCGGCCTCCGTCTTAGTCTCGACCGAACTGCGCGTATGTACCGCGCGTACATAACTATGCACTAAAAATACCATGGGCAAAGATGGAGGCATAACTCGATCATGGTCCACAATACGGCTCGACTGTATTCAGGCACTCATACTTTCCCTTTTTCTTCTTATCCCTTTTTCAGGTCTCTTTTCCACAGGCCCCTCACGACGACCTCACCATCGATCCTTTCAAAGGATAAACATACCAAGGAGGCAAGCAACATAGACGTGTGGCAGAAACATCTAGATGATCTTTTTGACGATCACTTTGCCTGTTTGAAGGACCCGCACGCAGCTCCCCCTTGTTCTCGACATGTTAAATAGCCCTGTTGCTTATCGCACTATTTGTACAAATACGCTTTGACGTATCAATCAGATTATAATGGAAACAGTTTGCGACCCAACATAAGTGGCACTGGCTTACTCCTTCATTATACTTAAACCTTTTCTTAATTGCACCCATACATTTTGGTACAACTTAACCCGCCAGGGGCTCCTTTGTGCTCCATATGTTGGCAACAAGTCCGAACACTTTTTACAGTACAATTCGGCGCCCCGAATATTGCATTATATGCATCGGCTCTGAATCATGTCTTTGGTCAATAGTTGGGTTGCCCGACTCCTGTGCTTGCTACCTTACGTTCTGTTTTATTGGCTAGGGTAGTAAAGGGAGAACTACTGCGATTGTGTTTCTGTTTCATACAGATAAACACCTCAGTAGAGAAAGCCGAAAACTGACTATCATGATGTGGCGAGAGCTGGTCAGCTATTCGGTGGCTAAAATATCTTGCGATTTTTCCGCATTACGTGAAGGATCGGCTTCCACTCGATCAGGTGTTCACAGCCCCTAGTCCGGATAAACAAACTAGGGGCTGCGCCTATACTCCTATTTTTTCAAACTCCTATGGCTAAGTGGGGTGATAAAGCCACATAGTCTGATTGCCTGGTTCGATGCACTAAACACCTCCTTCAAGGACCAAACTCCTGGGTCAAGTGTGTTTAGGTTCCAATCCAAACACCCCCGTACTATCTACGTGGGGGTTGAAGCCGATGACTGGCCAACTCTCAGATTTAAATAAACGGACGCACGGGAGGGAATATTTTCAAAAGACAACAAGCAATATATTACATATAGACTTTGTTCCATAAACACAAATACATTTCATTCAAAGATAATGTCCTTCGCACACTGGCCCGCTACAATACGGGATCCTTCGAGGATGTCATCAAAATAGCGCTCGGGCATGCGATGCTCCTTGCCCTCAGGTGGCCCCTCGGTCACAAGCTTGACGGCGTTCATCTTTGCCCACTGCACCTTGACACGGGCGAAGGCCATCTGTGCACCTTCGATGCAGACCGATCTCTTTATGGCATCAAGCCGAGGGCAGGCATCGACCAGCCGCTTCACGAGCCCAAAGTGGCTGCTGGGCACGGCTTCGGCAGGCCATAGTCGGATTATTAAATCCTTCATGGCCAATCCGGCCACCCTATGCAGTTCGGATAGCTACTTCAGTTGATTGTTGAGGGCCACCGGATGCTCTGGCGCAAGGTATTGCGACCAGAACAGCTTCTCCGATGAGTTCCCCTCCTTGGCTCAGAAGAACTCTGCAGCATCAGCCACACTGCGAGGCAGATCCGCAAACGCTCATGGAGAACTCCAAATCCGGGTCAGTAAGAGGTACCTTTTCTTCAGAAATTTGCTCTGCACAATGAAGGTCTTACCCGCCGCAATTTGTTTGGCCTCCTGGACTTCCGGAGGGCGCCCTGGGCTTCAACCCGGGCCTCTTGTGCACTTTGGCAGGCCTTAGCCAGTTCAGACTCTTGGTCTGCAACCTTGCGCTCCAAGGACTCGCACTTCTTTATAGTGCCCTCGAGCTCCTGCTAAACCTCCCCGACCCTTGACTCGTGTTTTTTGCGGGCAGATTGTTCCTTCTCTGCCTTCTTCTGGGCCTCGCTCAGAGCCTTCTGGAGGGACTCCACCTCGGCCGCAGCTCCTAAGCATCATACTAAGGTGATCAACTCAAACAATTCTTATCACTTTAATGATCTGAAATAGGTCATTACATACCTTGCTTGTCCTCAAGCTGTTTTTTGACGTGGCCGAGCTCTTCATCGGCCTGCTTTAGCCTCTGCTTCAGTTCGGCTACTTCGGCAGAATGGAAGGTCGCGGCCAGCATCGATGCCTGCTTATTCACATAGACATATATGATTAGTCTCCTGCGAAAATTATTCGATCCTCTGTCCGGCATTCCTTTTCGAACACCGGATAGAGTCTCAAGGGATACTGTCTGTACTAGGGTGTCCTTTTTTGCATAATTGCGTCACATACATCAAAGCCTGTTAGAAGACTGGCGCAGGCTTCGGTCAGTCCACTCTTAGCGGATTGAACTCTCTCAACCACCATACCCATAAGGATACGGTGTTCCTCTACAATGGAAGCACCTTGGAGCGCTTCCAGTAGAGTATCCGGTGCCTCTGGATGGACAGAGGTCACCGGCAGAATAGGTGCACCTCCTTCTTTTGAAGGAGGCTGCTTACCTAATTCCGGAGCCGTACGGGCCTCCGGAATAGTATTCGGCTGGGGGCCGAATTGGGTATGGCCCCCGTCACTAGTCTCCAAGGGGTCTGCTCCCTCATGTGTCCGGCGGCCGAGGTTTCGCCCTCTGGCACCACCTCGGCAGCCTCATGTACCTCTCCCTTGCCTGGGAGTGTCCTTCAGGACAACACTTCAGCGTCGTCCGTAATCTTGGGGGAGGAGGCCGGCGGAAGCGACCCGCTGTTCATCACCTTTGGATCTAGCGAATTCCCCAAAGATGAGGATTGCTGGAGGTGATCGAGAGCCGACCTACAACACATGATTCAACATATTAAAACTACAAAGTAAAAAAGACAGACATATATGTGTGTAAGTGCCTTTGAGTACTTACGATCCGGCCAGGGGCTTCTTCCTGGGACGCCACTCAGGGATGCTATCGGTGTCCGATTCAGAATCGTCCGTAGGAGAGACCCTCCCTTTCTTGGAAGCCTCTGCCTCTAGATCCATGGAGGCCACCCTTTTATTCCTCCTCCCCCCCCGGGGGGAGAATTGTTTCCTCCTCCTCGTCGTCGTTCTCGGCAGGGGAGGAGTGGGATTCGGTGTCTTCGGATGTTGCGTCCAAAGTGCCTCTACGGCGGAGGCCGCTTCTTGTCTCCTAGCTCTTCTTCTTGGCCTTCTTCTCTGGTGCCTGGTAGGGCGCCGGAACCAACATTTTCGTCAGGAGTGGGATGGCTAGGTTTTTGGGCAATGGAGCCGGACACTGGATCCACTCCGCCTTCTTTATCCAGCTCTGAATAGACAAATGGAGAAACTTCGACATCTTCCTCGAATGCGCAGGAAGAGATACACCTTGAAGTATGAAGAACTTACCGGACTGGCTAGATGGGTCAGGTCGTATCCGCGGTCCTCGGACGTCTATGGCCATGTCTGATTGGCCTTGAAAAGCACCTTCCATATATCTTCGTGCGTGGAGCCAAAGAACTATCGTAAGGTCTGGTGCTTGGCCGGATCGAACTCCCACAGATGGCAAGTCCGGCTTTGGTAGGGAAGGATCCGGAGAAAAAGCATCACCTAGATCACATTGACGAGCTTGATGTTCTTGTCCACCATGCTCTTCATGCGCGCCTGTATCGCCAATATCTCGTCCGACAACGACCAGTCCAGGCCCTTATTTAGCCAGGAGGTAAGCCGCATTGGGGGCCCGGACTTGAATTCGGGAGCCGTGGCCCAGGTGGTGTCGCGGGGCTCAGTGACATAGAACCACTACTTCTGCCACCCCTTGACGGTTTCCACAAAGCTGCCGGTGGGCCATGTGACATTGGATAGTTTGCTCACCATGGCACCTCCGCACTTCGCATGTTGACCATCCACCACTTTCGACTTCACATTGAAGATCTTCAACCATAATCCGAAGTGGGGTGGGATGTGGAGGAAGCCCTCGCACACGATCTCTGCTTCGATAAGACGTACCAATGAAAACCGCACCTCAAAATATGGAGCGGGAAGCTAAAAAAGGTTCGAAATAATGACCGGGCAGGGACGTAACGTCTTGCTACAAAAAGTTGTCAGTAGATGGGACTTGTGAAATATTATACTCTTTGTTGCTGTCTTGCAGAGCTGGACACATTTTCTGTGTTCAAGGACTACTTTGAAGTATTCAGAGGAGGAACCCGCCTTGCAATGCCGAAGACAATCTGCGTGTCGGACGCATCGTCATTAAAGCCTGGTTCAGGGGTTACTGAGGGACTCCTGGATTAAGGGGTCCTCGGGCGTCCGGACTATATGACATGGGCCAGACTAATGGGCCATGAAGATATAAGACAGAAGACTTTCTCCCATGTCCGGATGGGACTCTCCTTGGCATGGAAGGCAAGCTTAGCGTGCGGATATTAATATTCCTTTCTCTGTAAACCGACTCTGTATAACCCTAGCCCCCTCTGGTGTCTATATAAACTGAAGGGTTTAGTCCGTAGAGGCGATCATAATCATACAGGCTAGACAATTAGGGTTTAGCCATTACGATCTCGTGGTAGATCAACTCTTGTAACCCCTATACTCATCAAAGTCAATCAAGCAGGACGTAGGGTATTACCTCCATCAAGAGGGTCTGAACCTGGGTAAAACATTGTGTCCCTTGTCTCCTGTTACCATCAATCCTTAGACGCATAGTTTGGGACCCCCTACCCGAGATCTGCCGGATTTGACACCGACAGTGGTTTTATTTTATAGAAATTATTGACCTCTTATGCTTCACTTATATTATTTTGAGAATATTTTAGAACAGCATGGTAATTTGCTTTGGCTATAAAACTAGTCCTAATATGATGGGCATCCAAGATGGGTATAATAAAAACTTTCATATAAAGTGTGTTGAATACTATGAGAAGTTTGATGCTTGATGATGTTTTGAGACATGAGGATGGTGATATTAGAGTCATGCTAGTAAAGTAATTGTGAATTTGAGAAATACTTGTGTTGAGGTTTGCAAGTCCCGTAGCATGCACATATGGTAACTGAAAGTGCGTTATATCGACTAGAGGGGGGGTGAATAGGCGATTTTTATGATTTCTTCACTGAGGAATTTGCGGTTGAGGAAATTCCTGAATGAAGAACTGATAATCCCCAAGTGCAGGGAATCATCGTAGCAATTTCCAAAGGTGGAAGTGATAAGTATGGAGTGTCGAACCCACAAGGAGCTAAAGGTAAGATCAATATTCTCTCAAGCCCTATCTGCCACTGATACGACTCTACGTACACCGAACGTTTGCTTCCAACTAGCAACGAGAAATAAAACTATGTTGTGGGTATAAAGTGGATACTTTGCATGATATCGGAGAGCTAAAATATAAAGTAGGTGCTGTTATCATAAAGTTAGAATATATTACTAAATATTATAAATAACAAGTGTGGAATAATGGTGGATCGTATGCGGAATTGTCCTAGGCAATTGTTAACAAGATCGATAGTCGTCATTGCAATTTCATATGAGGGAGAGGCATAAGCTAACATACTTTCTCTACTTGGATCGTATGCACTCATGATTGGAACTCTAGCAAGCATCCGCAACTACTAAAGATCATTAAGGTAAAACCCAACCATAGCATTAAAGCATCAAGTCTTCTTTATGCCATACGCAACAACCCCCTTACTCGGGTTTGTGTTCCAGTCACTCACGCAACCCACTATAAGCGAATCATAAACGTATTGCAACACCCTACAGTAGGAATCCCTCATGCTTGCACGACACGGGGGGCACCATAGAACAGCACCAAAATAAAACATACAACTCATACCAATCTAGATCATCAATCAACCGAAAGACAAAGGATATCTACTCAAAACATCATAGGATGGCAACACATCATTGGATCATAATATGTGGCATAAAGCACCATGTTCAAGTAGGGATTACAGTGGGGTGCAGAAGAGTGGACCGCGTAAAAGAGATGAGGATGGTGATGATGATGGTGATGTTGATGAAGACGATCACCGCGGAGATGGTTCCCCTCCCGATGGCACTCCGGTGCCACCGAGAGAGAGGAGGAGAGGTTCTCCCCCTTGTGCTTCCTCCTCCATGGCCTCCCCCTGGATAGGGAGAGGTTCCTCCTCTGGTCCTTGGCCTTCATGGTGATGATGGCCCCTCCGGGATCCTCCTCCATGCCCTCCGGTGATGATGGCCCCCTCCGGCAGGGTGCCAGAAAGGTCCTAGATTGGTTTTCGGTGGCTACGGAGGCTTCTGACGGCGGAACTCCCAATCTAGGTTATTTTCTGGAGGTTTCTCTATTTATAGGAATTTTTGGCGTCGGTCTCACGTCAAGGAGGTGCCTGAGTCGTCCACGAGGCAGGCTCACACGCCTGGGGTGGGGTGGGCATGCCCCCCACCCTCGTGGATGCCCCGGGACTCTTCTGGCCCAACTTTTTTACTCCGGGGTCTTCTTTTGGTCCATAACAATCATCAAAAATTGGCATGTCAATTGGACTCCATTTGATATTCCTTTTCTGTAAAACTCAAAAACAAGGAAAAAATAGAAACTGGCACTGGGCTCTAGGTTAATAGGTTAGTCCCAAAAATCATATAAATGCATATAAAACATCCAAGGTTGATAATATAATAGCATGAATACTTCATAAATTATAGTTACGTTGGAGACGTATCAAGAACTACTTGCAGCGGAATAAGTACTCAGAAGTAAACATAACAGAACATGAGCATGGTCTCCGTGATGAAATGAAAACAAGCACAGAGTACAGAAAGCGTAAACACAGGATAAACAGAATGAAGACAAACATGCTGAAGAAATTGAGCAGAGGAAATAGAGAAAGTCTTCAGTCAAAGTCTTCAAACAGATATGAACAAGCACACAACAGAGAGATGAGGAGATAAAAGGGGTTGAGGAATTGGAACCAGGTAGCTTGGTGAAGACAATGATTTGGTAGACCAGTTCCAATTGTTGTGACAGTTGTACGTCTGGTTAGGGCGGCTAGGTATTTAAACCTGAGGACACCCAGTCCTGAACACACGGCTCAGAACACTCAGTCCTCACCGTATTCCCCTTGAGCTAAGGCCACACAGACCTCGCCCAATCACTCATGGTAAGTCTTAAGGTGACTTCCAAACCTTCACAGACTCGGTCACTCGGCAATCCACAATTTCCTCTTGGATGCTCTAGACCATGACACCTAACCGTCTGGAAGATGCATAGTCTTCAAAGGTAACAAGCGTCGGATCCACACAGGATCAATCTCTTCAGTGATGCTCAATCACTTTGGGTTTGTAGGTGTTTGGGTTTGGGTTTTCCTCACTTGATGATTTTCACTCAAAGTCCTTCGGAGGATGGGATGCTCTCAAATGACAAGTGTCAGTTTCTCTTGGAGCAGCCAACCAGCTAGTAGTTGTAGGGGGCGGCTATTTATAGCCTAGGGAGCAGCCCGACATGATAAGACATAAATGCCCTTCAATGATATGACCGTTAGGTGGGTAGATATTTTGGGACAGCTGGCGCATAGCACAGCAACGGTCGGAATTTTGAGTAGCAAATTCCAGGGCTATCATGTTCCTCACTGTGTAGGCAATCCGCACTAGCGAATTCCTAACTCCGCAGTTAGAACAAATTCCTCAGAGACCAGAAGAACTTCGTCTCTATCACTGAAGAAATTGACTGAGCTGTATGAGATTTCCAATGGCTTCGCTCGAAGGGATTGATAGATGTAGGATTTGAGTTGAGCATCACTTGGAAATTTTTCCTTAGTATTTCCTCGACCCCCTTTAACAGTACGGTGTTTCCTATGACTCAAGAAAGAGAAAATGAAACTATAAAAAATAGAAGTCTTCATGCTTCATGTTCCTCGAATGAATACCACGTCTTTAGGATCACACCAATTTCTTCACTTTCAAAGTCTTCAGAAAGTCTTCAGAAATCCAAAGTCTTTAGTCGAAGAACTTCATTTTTAGGGGTCGACTTTCTCTGTAAATATCAAACTCCTCATAGACTTATAGACTTGTGTACACTCACAAACGCATCAGTCCCTTAACCTATAAGTCTTCAATACACCAAAATCACTAAGGGGCACTAGATGCACTTCCAGTAACTGTTATGTAACAAATTTGAAGCATGAGGTATTTCTTTGATTTTCTACCTTATGAGTGGCGGTCGGGATCGAGCGATGATCTTTTCCTACCATTCTATCCCCCTAGGAGCATGTGCGTAGTGCTTGGTTTTGATGACTTGTAGATTTTTGCAACTAGATAATTCCCCGTGCGTTGCTGCGGGAATTCATTAGCAATCAACGTCAAAGACAAAACATGGATAAGTGATTACATATAATTTAGAATTTTGCATGAACACTGGTAGTATAATTGTAAAAACATGTTAGAGAGTTAGGCCGGATCCATTATTTTCTAAATTTGATTTCGATAATGTTGTGCTTTTACAATCGACCCTGTCGGTAAAACTGATGGCAACAGTTACAACTGGATAATCATACGGTTGTTTCATAGTATTCTCAACTTTGCAATTTCAGCAGTATATGTACGTTTCACGAATTATAGGTGGTACCTTGGGGTAAAGTCCAATGCACTTTGTTGATTAGTAGTATATAGAAGCACATATGCAAAAAGGGGAAAATGTGCAATGAAGAAACTTTAATATAGGTATTTTAAAATTCTCCGTTCATCCCAGGGACATGCTTAGAGAGCAAAGACTGTTCAGAGTTCTGAGAATTGCAATTACATATTAGGCAGAATGAAACTCTAGTAAACAATAATAGATAACTCAATAATATTCTTGGGAAGGTAGTACTAATTCTTAGTATATTTCCTAAGAAATTTGTTTGGTGGTTGAGTCATCTCTTCAATCATCTAACGGGCCTCCAGCAAGATTGGATAAAATAAAATTGTACAACTAAATGCATCAATTGATATTTACGGTACAATTCTCTTCACCTAAAAAGATTTAAAAGCATATTTTCGTCCAGCTACATATAAAAAGGTTAATCCCCTTATCAGGTGGGGATTAAACCCAAGAGAATCACTTTAGCATCTTTACCAAAAGAGAACGCCTCGTCCAAGCAGTTTTTAGACTGCATGTGGTTTGCTATCCCGTTGACTCCCTCGCAGGCTCCACCATCCATGCGGGCTTCGCGCTTGCATGACAAAGAAGAAATCATAAGCATGTATGATGAAATCCCAATCTAATAATGTCCTCGTTCTTAGGCGAGCAAATAATTTACCCAAGGGATACTCGTGGTTGCCAGAGTTTTATGTGTTAGAGAGGGGGCATGGGAAAGGCATGCTGTCATGTGCCTCCGCCTTGTACTCTCGCCTCCTTGCAACATTGGGTAGAGATGCGGAGGTAGTAGAGCCACATCAGTTTGCAGATATTGCATCAATCAGGAACATGAACCCATTGATCAACTCCACACACGCATCCATCACATCACTGCACACAGAGAACAGAGCGAACATATCCGCAGGGGCAGCCTGTTGAAGTACAGTTTAAGGAGGGCCGGGAGTTTTATCTTTTTGGCCGATCTGCATGCGTGGCATGCACATGGAATATAATGTCACAAAATACAACATATGAAGAATTCATCTGCCCTGCACATAGGTCGGTATTGGGTGGAGAAGAAACATCCCTGATGCCATGGTGGAGGGATGAGAAAGGGGGCAATATCCGTGGGGTTCGTCCTGGAGCTGCAACCTAGATGACTACATGATGATTGAGGGCGTCGATCTCTCCTTCAACAAAAATGATGCAATGGATACGACCGAGCGCTATCGCTGGAAGGATAGCAAGAGTGCCGGCGTGCCTACAATTAGGAGGAGGCAATGTGCAATTGCAGGAACCGTGGCTGGGAGGCAGTGAACTGGTGCGGCGGGAGTCGTGATACAGACATGGATGGATGGACAGGGGGACGGAGGGGGATTGAACATATATACACATGGATGGGTTGAGAATCGAAGGGGAAAAGATGCCCTGAAACTAGTGAACGTGAATGTTGTGGTTTCTCCCCGTTTCATGGACATTTGTGGCCGAGAGAGCATACGACGTGGAAGCAGAAGGGATAGCGGCAACAATAAAGTTGTAGTGGGAAGGTCAACCAAATAAGCGAGTCAATGTGAACCTGTGGCCATGGTGACGGCGAGCCGAGAGAGAGACCGTCGGCCATGATGGAAACCGGCCGGAGAGAGCATTGGTTGCAATAGAGACTATCCAAGGAACAACATAGTGGCGGCGGATGGTCGTTGGACTGGCCGGATGCGTCGGTCGTGGCAGCTTTGGCAGCGGTAGGCCGGTGGAGCATTGGCGAGTGATTAGGTAGGGCAGCAGATTGGAACGTACTACGGAAGATGAACACGATCTATTGATTCTTTCCTCATGGGCTCCTACCAACAATGAGAACACAACCCACATAATGTACAGCCCACGTACGATTACTACAACTGGCTCGGGCTCGGACAGGCAATCACAGGAATATGAAGGCTATTTTCTCAGAAAAAAGGAATATGAAGGGAATTTGGAATTGATGATGTGGCTACACTGATGAGGTGGAGTGAGATGAATGGTTGCATGTTGATTAGTGATGTGGATAGCCTGCATGTCAAGAGAAATAAGATAGTGGGGATGAAATATTTAGGTATTATAGATAAGTATGTGAGTTCTTTATGACTAATGTTGAGTCCATGGATTATACGCATTCTCACCTTTCCACCATTGCTAGCCTCTCTAGTACCGCCCAACTTTCGCCGGTACCATAAACCCACCATTTACCTTCCTCAAAACAGCCACCATGCCTACCTATTATGGCATTTCCATAGCCATTTCGAGATATATTACCATGCAATCTTCCACCGTTCCGTTTATTATGACACGCTCCATCATTGTCATATTGCCTTGCACGATCATGTAGTTGACATCGTATTTGTGGCAAAGCCACCGTTCATAATTTTTTCATACATGTCACTCTTGATTCATTGCACATCCCGGTACACCACCGGAGGCACGCATATAGAGTCATGTTTTTGTTCTAAGTATCGAGTTGTAATCTTTGAGTTGTAAATAAATAGAAGTGTGATGATCATCATTATTAGAGCATTGTCCCATGTGAGGAAACAAAAAAAGGAAAAAAGAGGCCAAAGAAGCCAAACAAAAAAAGAGAGAAGGGACAATGCTACTATCCTTTTTCCACACTTGTGCTTCAAAGTAGCACCATGATCTTCATGATAGAGAGTCTCTTATTTTGTCACTTTCATATACTAGTGGGAAATTTTCATTATAGAACTTGGCTTGTATATTCCAATGATGGGCTTCCTCAAATGCCCTAGGTCTTCGTGAGCAAGCAAGTTGGATGCACACCCACTTAGTTTCTTTTGTTGAGCTTTCATACATTTATAGCTCTAGTGCATCCATTGCATGGCAATCCCTACTCACTCACATTGATATCTATTGATGAACATCTCCATAGCCAATTGATACGCCTAGTTGATGTGAGACCATCTTCCTCCTTTTTGTCTTCTCCACAACCACCACTCTATTCCACCTATAGTGCTATGTCCATGGCTCACGCTCATGTATTGCATGAAAGTTGAAAAAGTTTGAGAATACTAAAGTATGAAACAATTGCTTGGCTTGTCATCGGGGTTGTGCATGATTTGAATATTTTGTGTGACGAAGATGGAGCATAACCAAACTATATGATTTTGTAGGGATGAACTTTCTTTGGCCATGTTATTTTGAGAAGACATAGTTACTTTGTTAGTATGCTTGAAGTATTATTATTTTTATGTCAATATTAAACTTTTGTCTTGAATCTTTTGGATCTGAACATTCATGCCACAATAAAGAAAATTACATTGATAAATATGTTAGGTAGCATTCCACATCAAAAATTCTGTTTTTATCATTTACCTACTCGAGGATGAGCAGGAATTAAGCTTGGGGATGCTTGATACGTCTCCAACGTATCTATAATTTTTTATTGTTCCATGCTATTATATTATCTCTTTTGGATGTTTAATGGGCTTTAATGTGCTCTTTTATATTACTTTTGGGACTAACCTATTAACCGGAGGCCCAGTGCTAGTTTATGTTTTTTTGTGCCTATTTTAGTGTTTCACAGAAAAGGAATACCAAACGGAATCCAAACGGAATGAAACCTTCGCAATGATCTTTCTTGGACCGAAAGCAAACCAAGAGACTTGGAGTTGAAGTTTGGAACTCCATGAGGCAGCCACGAGGCAGGAGGGCGCGCCCAGGGGGTAGGCACGCCCCCACCCTCGTGGGCCCCATGGAGCTCCACCGACGTACTTCTTTCACCTATATATACTCTTATACCCTAGAAACATCAGGGGGAGCCACGAAACCACTTTTCCACCGCCGCAACCTTCTGTACCCGTGAGATCCCATCTTGGGGCCTTTTCCGGCGATCTGCCGGACGGGGAATTGATCACGGAGGGCTTCTACATCAACACCATAGCCTCTTCGATGAAGCGTGAGTAGTTTACCACAGACCTTCGGGTCCATATTTATTAGCTAGATGGCTTCTTCTCTCTCTTTGATCTTCAATATAAAGTTCTCCTTGATGTTCTTGGAGATCTATTCGATGTAATGTAATACTCTTTTGCGTTGTGTTTGCCAAGATCCGATGAATTGTGGGTTTATGAACTCGATTATCTATGAATATTATTTGGTTCTTCTCTGAATTCTTATATGCATGATTTGATATCTTTGCAAGTTTCTTCGAATTATCGGTTTAGTTTGGCCTACTAGATTGATCTTTCTTGCAATGGGAGAAGTGCTTAGCTTTGGGTTCAATCTTGCGGTGTCCTTTCCCAGTTAAAGTAGGGGCAGCGTATTGTATTGTTGCCATCGAGGATAAAAAGATGGGGTTTATGTCATATTGCTTGAGTTTATCCCTCTACATCATGTCATCTTGCTTAATGCGTTACTCTGTTCTTATGAACTTAATACTCTAGATGCATGGTGGATAGCGGTCAATGTATGGATTAATAGTAGTAGATGCAGAATCGTTTCGATCTACTTGACACGGACGTGATGCCTATATTCATGATCATTGCCTTAGATATCTTCATAACTATGCGCTTTTCTATCAATTTCTCGACAGTAATTTGTTCAGCCACCGTAATACATGCTATCTTGAGAGAAGCCACTAGTGAAACCTATGGCCCCCGGGTCTCTTTCTTATTATATTGCATCTCTTTTATTTACATCGCATCTCGTTTACTATTTTGCAATCTTTACTTTCCAATCTATACAACAAAAATACCAAAAAATATTTACTTTACTATCTTTATTAGATCTCACTTTCACAAGTGACCGTGAAGGGATTGACAACCCCTTTATCGCGTTGGTTGCAAGGTTCTTGATTGTTTGTGCAGATACTAGGTGACTTGAGAGTTGTCTCCTACTGGATTGATACCTTGGTTCTCAAAAACTGAGGGAAATACTTACGCTACTTTGCTGCATCACCCTTTACTCTTCAAGGGAAAACCAACGCATCCTCAAGAGGTAGCAGTGGGATCTGATGAGATGCATCAAACCAAACGCTAATGAACCTTGGCTCATGATCGGCGATTTTAACGAGGTCGTGTGGCAAATCGAACATATCTCTAGAAACAAAAGGAGTGATCCCCAGATGAAAGCTTTTAGGGATGTTTTGTCTGAATGTAATTTGCATGACCTTGTGTTTAAAGGAGTGTGTTGGACGTATAATAACAATCAGTCGGGTGATAAAAATGTCCGTGTGCGATTGGATAGAGTTGTCACTTTGCCTGAATGGCAGGACAATTTCTCTGATGCGTGTGTCAATCATCTTACGTCACCGAGATCTGACCACTGACCTCTTTTACTCTGCCTAGAAAAGTTGCATATTAGGAGAAGAAAAAGGAAAAAAGGCTGCTACGAAGTGATGTGGGAGAGAGAAGAGGCCTTGGCTGAGATAATTGAGAATGTCTGGAACCATCACGCCCCTGTCCGAGACCTCAAGCACCTATCAGAGAAGGTGGATTGTATCATGAAAGTTCTCAAAGCCTGGAGCAAGCAATCTGTTGGTTCAATTACAAAAGAAATAGCCAAGTGTAGAGGGGAACTAGCGGATCTGATGAAGGACTATAACACAAATGAGCAGGAAATAAAGATCATATCAGCAAAAATGGATGAATTGCTATTGCAAGAAGAGCTTCTTTACCTTCAGAGGAGCAAAGTTACTTGGCTTCATGAGGGTGACCAAAACACCAAATATTTCCAGCGAAGGGCCTCGTGGCATGCCAGAAAGTACAAGATAAAAAACTTTGAAAGGCCAATGCTCAGTTCACAAACAATGAAGAAGAAATCAAAGCGATCACAAAGGGATTTTTCTGCGATCTGTTCACGGAAGACTCAAATGTCAACCCTGCATGCTTGCTGAATCATATTGAGACTTTGGTTACAAAGGAGATGAATGATAAATTAATGGAAGATTTTACTGTAAAAGAGATCAGCGACGCCCTTTTTTAGATTGGTCTGCTAAAATCTCCAGGGACGGACAGTTTCACCATGCATTTTTACCAGCGAAACTGGGATGTTCTGAAGGAAGAGGTGGTTGGGGCTGTTAAGCAATTCTTTGCGGATGGTGTCATGCCGAGTGAGTTGAATACTACTATTATTGTTCTCATTCCCAAGACTAACCAAGCGGTGGAGTTAAAAGATTTCCAGGCAATCTCTTTATGCAATGTTATTTACAAAGTGGTGACGAAGCGCATTGTGAACCGCTTCAGACCATTCCTGGATGATCTTATTGGCATTGAACATAGCGCTTTCATCCTAGGAAGGCTCAATAGTGATAACACTCTTATTGCGTTTGAATGCCTCCATGCCATCCAAAGAGGGAGAAACTCAAGTGATTCGTTCTGCGCATTTAAAATGGACCTTTCAAAAGCTTATGACCGTGTGGACTGGAAGTATTTAAAAGGTGTGCTCACTAAATTGGGCTTCAACCCCAGATGGGTGAGTTGGGTCATGGCGTGTGTCACTTCTGTCTGTTATGCTATCAAAGTGAATGGGGAGCTTTCTGAGGAGTTCTCCCCCTCCAGAGGTTTACGCCATGGTGATCCTCTTTCCCCCTACCTGTTCCTCTTTGTCGTTGATGGTCTTTCCAGATTACTAAATAAGGTAGTTAATAAGGGTGAACTCAGGGAGCTAAAGATTGCTCGTTCTGCCCCAGGGATATCACACTTATTTTTTGCTGACGATATTACCTTGTTTTTCGAAGCAAATGCTCAGCAAGCTTCTGTGGTAACAAGGGTGACTCAGGAGTTTGTTAGGAGTACAAGACAACTAGTTAGCCATGAGAAATGTTCCCTCCTTTTCAATTCTGAGTGCCCTGTAACTAGGTTGGAAGAAGTGAAGGAAGTTCTTCATGTCTAAAATTGTACTTTTGAGAAGAAATACCTTAGACTCCCCACGCCGGAGGGGCGGATGAAGGCTGAGAAGTTTCAGCCTATTAATGATAGGTTCAACAAAAAAGCTCTCGGATTGGAATGAAAAATATATGGCCATGGCTGCAAAAGAGGTTCTCATCAAATCCGTTGCTCAGGCGCTGCCCACTTACACGATGAGTGTTTTTAAGATGCAGATGAGTTTCCACGAAGATTATAGGAAACTTGTTAGGCAATTCTTCTGGGGCGGAGGAGGAAGGACAGAGGAGGGTTCATTAGGCCTCTTGGGATTGCTTGATCAAACCAAAACCCTAGGGAGGACTGGGTTTCCGCAACACTTGTTGCTTCAACCAGGCTCTCTTAGCGCAACAGGCTTGGAGATTACTCCAGTCGCCAAAGAGTTTATGCGCTCACCTCTTTAAAGCAAGGTACTACCCTAATGGCAATGTCCTTGATACAATGTTCTCTGATGAAGCATCACAAGCTTGGAGGGGAATCGAATTTGGTTTGGAGCTTTTGAGGAAAGGAGTAATCTAGAGGATTGGAAATGGAAATTCTATCCGTATGGACAATTGGATTCCTTCAGAACCGTCCTTAAAAAATCTTGGTAGTAGCAAACGGTCCCAGACTCGCAGAGTGTGTGATCTCTTCTTACCTGAGAGTAAGGAATGGAATGAGCAATTGGTGAGAGAGGTGTTTTGGCCAAATGACGCGGAGGTGATCTTAAAGATTAAGATTCCTATACACGAGAGGGAGGATGCCCCGGCCTGGCACTATGAATCATCCGGACATTTCTCTGTCCGTAGTGCGTACAAGTTGGCTTATAATTTGAAGCACTGCAATGATAACCAGACCGGAAGTAGTACTGCTCCTAAGGGGGACAGAAATATGTGGAAGTTCGTGTGGAATGCTGATAACCCAAACAAGGTCCGGTCCTTTGGTTGGAGGTTGGCCTCTGATATCTTGCTACAAAACGGAACAAATGCAAAAGGAATCTGGAGATAGATAGTATGTGCAATATATGTTGGATGGCGGATGAGAACATTTTTCACGCTGTGGTGGAATGTCCGAAAGCCCGGGCTTTACGTGATCAGATGCGAGGGGTGTGGGATATTCCGAAGGAAAGGGTTTTTAATTACAATGGGCCGGACTGGCTTCTAATCCTCCTTGCAAAAATCAATCCAAGGCAGCGGGATTTGGTACTTCTAGTTTTTTGGCGTGCTTGGTTCCTTCAAAATGATGTGGTCCACAATCAAGGGAAATGCTCCATTATTGATTTGGTTAGATTCCTATAAAACTACATTGTGACTTTTTGGGGTGAGTGCCTCGCTACTGATGATAAGGGAAAGAAGCCGCTTGTTGCTACTTCTCCCCTGAAGTCAAGTCCCTGTTTGGTTCAGCTTTTATCGACGGATTCCGCTGCCGCGCAACACAATCTGAACCAAAGGGCGAACCCAGCAGAATCCGATTTCAGAAATCCGCTGCCAAAATCTGAACCAAAAGCAGAAGCAGCCCAGGACGTGCTTTCCAAAATCTGATTCCGCTGCAGGTCAAAATTTGAAAAAGCTGTATCAGCCGGTTTGCCAAATGACCTACATCTTTTTCACATTAGATTTTCCAAAGCTATTTTCCATAGCAAATTTTTCACAGTTGCTTTTAGAAATCCACAGCCGAACCAAACAGGGCCTCAATATGTCAGTACTGAACAAATCTAGACTAAATCATGCAAGAAAGTCTAGATGGGCTAAACCATGCAAGAAAGTCTAGATGAACAAATCTAGAACAAATCTAGACCAAATCATGCAAGAAAGTCTAGACTAAATCAGTGGGATGGCTGAAAGTTAACACGGATGTTGCGTTTGTGGCCATGTCGGGAGAAACTAGTGCTGGGTACATTATACGAGATTACCTAGGAAGACTTGTTAGAGCTGAGGGTGTAAAACTCCATGCCTGTGTGAGTGTCGAAGAGGCTAAAGTTTGTGCATGTGTCACTGGGCTGAAGGTTGCGCTGGACTTGGGAAATGAAAAGATTATCGTTGAATCTGATTGTGCTGCGGTTATTTCAAACATTTTCCCCCCTGCGACCCTTTGGTAGCTTGGAGAGAACATTACATAGTGATTAGGGAGCTTCTACTAGATAGAAAGAACATTGTCTTTCGGAAGATAGGGAGAGATGTCAACAAGTTTGCTCATGAATTAGCCAAGCAAACCCAGATCAGTGGTAGGGGGGCTGTCCATATGGGCACACTACCACTAGATTTGGTGCTGCTGGTGCCATCAGATTGTAATGACAGTGATGATATTTTAATATAATTGCAATCTTTCCCCTCAAATTTTTTTTTGGATGTCGAAGACGCCACTAAAAGTTCAAATCTTCATGTTGTATCTTCGAAGGGGGGTTGTGCTAATCAAAGACAATCTCGCCCGTCGCAATTGGCAAGGAAGTAAGGAGTGTAGTTTTTGTACTCATGATGAGCCAATCAAACGCCTCTTTTTCAATGCAAGTTTACGCGTTCTACGTGGTCAGTCATCCAAATAGCGTCCAATTTATATCCACCCACAAGTGTTGCCAATATTTTTGGTCATTGATTGGATTGAATTTCAAATAGGTTCAAAACGCTAATTCGGGTGGGAGCATATGCCTTATTATGGGCGTTTTGACTATGTAGAAATGATTTGGTTTTTGATGGCAAAAACGCCTCCCCTTTGCAGGTTATTTTGGGTTGTACACACTCGCTTTCATACGTGCTCTATGATACACCGAGCGGAGTACCAACCGTTGTTCAAGGCGGTGTGTATGCGGCTGAAGCGGGTGGCCAGGGAGGTCTTTACCCAGCATGGGTGACAACATAATCTTTGGATTGGTGCACCACCTCCTTTCACATAGGCATAGTGTCGGTCCTATATGATACTGTTGATCCCGATATGTCATCTTTTTTACCTTTCAATTTGTTTTTGTTTGGCCGTGTGCATCTTAATTATGCAGAGGCCGGGTGTTTCTCATCATGCTTTGTATCCATTTGATGCTACATTTTGAGTCAATAAAAATGCCCTTTATCGAAAATGTGCGTGTGCATTTTACCTTTATCGAAAAATGCCTTCTAGTGACATGACTATTCCTCCTCCCGCTCGCCGCGCCACCCCGTGATGAAGTGAAATTCGACAAATCTTGGGTAGGGGGTCCCGACCTAGTAGCCTTAACACGATGATAACAGAGAACGAGTTTTTATCCAGGTTCGGGCTCTCCTTAAATATAATACCCTTCGTTCTACTTGTGTTCGTATTGATTTGTGGTGAACTACAAAGTACAGGTGATCTATCGTGAGATCATTGTCTGTCGTCTATAAGCCCTAACCCCTTGGTTTATAGGGGGTGTTTGATTGGGCTTTTACTGGTCTTTTTCACTTAACACCTAAATAGGTCAACACTCCTAGAAGTTTGAATTTCAAATTGATGATTCCATATAACATGTACTCCTTCCGTCCCATAATATAAGAACGTTTTTGACATTAGTAAGTGTCAAAAAACATTTTTATATTTTGGGACAGAGGGAGTATTTCAAAGATAATACGGATGTTCTTTCTATCTCACTCTCATCCAATGGTTCCATATAACGGATCTACAAATACAGCATCACTCGATGAATGCTCACACAGCTTGACTATGGTCCAATACTACGATAAAGTGAATTTCAGCTATCACTGGCGAGTTCAAAAATAAAATATCTATCACTGGCGGCTGGGACCCCAGTGGGGTAACCCCCAAACTTTCAAAGTTCCCGCCACAGAGACGTCGGCTGGGTCCTCCTCCAATTGCTACACGCACGTTTTCGCCACATCACCGATCCGCGTCAATGAGCATCTGGTCCGTCCATCAGAAATAGCGGCAAACGGCTGATATCCCTGCACGTCATCGATCCGGGGCGCCCACGGCTCCACCAATCAGCGCCCACCTGTCTCCTCCTACCTATAAAGACTCCAGCTCATCCCCGTTCCAATCCATCGCCTCTGTCTAGATCTCCAGCCCAGCCAAACTTTTCTCACCTTCGAAGAAGAAGCAGCAGCATCCATGGCCCCCAAGGCTGCTGAGAAGAAGCCAGTGGAGAAGACCCCCGCGGGCAAGAAGCCCAAGGCGGAGAAGAAGGTGCCGGCGTCCAAGGAGGGCGGCGACAAGAAGGGGAAGAAGAAGGCCAAGAAAAGCGTGGAGACGTACAAGATCTACATCTTCAAGGTGCTCAAGCAGGTGCACCCCGACATCGGCATCTCCTCCAAGGCCATGTCCATCATGAACTCCTTCATCAACGACATCTTTGAGAAGCTCGCCGGTGAGTCCGCCAAGCTCGCGCGCTACAACAAGAAGCCCACCATCACGTCCCGCGAGATCCAGACCTCCGTCCGCCTCGTCCTCCCTGGCGAGCTCGCCAAGCACGCCGTCTCCGAGGGCACCAAGGCCGTCACCAAGTTCACCTCGTCCTAGGCTCCTCGTGCATTAGTTCTTGTGTTTCTTTCCTGTTCCCTGTCTGATGAGTTCTGTAGCTAGCTGTGTGTGTTCTGACAGTGTCATCCTGTAACAATGGTGCTGCCTGAATAAATAGTTATCTTGCTGCTTGAATGGACGACTGTCGCTGTGGATTCTTGTTTCCAACATGTTTAATCAGTTTCTTCTCGGGCTTAAAGCTGGGAAGGTGGTTTTGCATCTCTGAAAGTTTTGCACGAATGCTTGCCTGAAACAAATAGTTTGATCCTTATTGAGAA
The DNA here is from genome assembly GCF_018294505.1 of Triticum aestivum. NCBI lineage: Eukaryota > Viridiplantae > Streptophyta > Magnoliopsida > Poales > Poaceae > Triticum > Triticum aestivum. The sequence continues at coordinate 57,912,606 of NC_057809.1, read as the reverse complement.
GTGGAGCTCCACTTGGGTAGTAAAGAAAGTATGGCCAGCCTTTTTCTATGGTGAAACTAATTTCATAGGCATGTAAGCTGTGTTTGTGTGCGTGGCAAAACTTGATTAACAACGTTTTGCTACTTCAAGAAACTTAAAGCTTGCATTCGAAATTGATGCTGATAATTGACCACTTACAAATCAAGGATCTGAAATGGTTTGGATCTCCCGGCAATTTTTCTTTGAAATTTCACCAGGGGAGAATTTTTCCTCACCTGAATTTTTAATCATTAACAGGGGACGAAAGCCCATATTAATGCTAGAAACAATACATAATTTGTCATCAATTTAATTCCTTTAACTAGTACGTACAGGAGCAGGTTAAACAGCCAAATGGTTTTCTTCAGAAGCATGCAACATAGATTCAGAAATGAGCAGATTGATAGCACCCAACCATGTATAATTAGCATGCAAAAGAAAACATCACGTAACGAGCTAGGACTATATACCATACTAGTGTCGGCCGAGTAGTAGTACAGGCAGATTAAAACAGAGATACTGAATCTATCGAACACAGAGGACATGGCTGAAACCACCAGCAGCAGGAGCAGAAAACAGTCTAAAGCACTGGATAAACCTGATGGAGAACGGCTAGAACATGGACGGATTTATCTTTTACTAGAAATGAGCAGATGCAACTTACAGTCTAGAAGTCGGTGCACTGGTGTTCGTGGATGGAGTTTGTCGGAGACGATCTCGTAGAGGAAGCAGCGGTCGCAGATATGATGTCGATGAGGACGTTGAGGAAGCAGCGGTCACCGGAGACGATGTTGTCGAGGACGTCGACGAAGCGGAGATGATGTCGTCGAGGACGGCGAAGGAGCGGTCGCGCGGGTGCTGCCCAGAAAACTCTAGACCGCCCCCGTGCAGGGTCGAAGGATGTGGCCGGAGTCACGGAGGCCGCTCGCCGGGCTGCCGTTGCACGACGGACAGCACGGCCGGCTTCGTTCAGACGGCGGCTCAGCACTTGTGGTATGTGAGGAACCAGGAGAATCGGGAGGAACAACAGGATAATGCTCACGTCCTAGCAGAGGACTCAGGAAGGAGTTGCAGCTTGCCGAACGGCCAGCAACGTACGTGCATAAAGTTTCAGTTTGTTACGTGACAGGATATGCCCAAAGCATCAGACTTGGAATTCTCTGAACCGGTGCATTATTTCCAACAATTAACAGGGGACCTAGCAAGTGGGTGGTAGGGGCAGGTAGGCAAGAACACAAGACTTGGCCGCCAACGTTTCAGATAATCGCGTAAGCGTGCAGTTTCCGAAAACAAAGAGTAACCAGATAGCCCATTTGTTTCAGATAATCAGATGTAAAGCTGCTGCAGCAGTGATTTGATTCGGAAGATATAACCAGATAATCCATTTGTTTGATACACACGTACATCTACACATTTGATTTCATTGGGAGGATATCTATATGTATATCTATACTACTACTACTAGTAATTTGTACGTGCTTTGCACGTCAGCTGATTACATATAAGCATGGTACTAAATTAGTGTAAAAAAACTAAAGCACACATTGGTTCATAGAAGCTTCAAATTGAGATATCCAATAGGCATTTGTGGAATCATTTTTGGGGTTCGCAAGGCAAGATAACAACTATCCCCCCAATAAACATAGTACAATGATTTTCTTTGTATGAAACATTAGATATAATCTTTGGCCTTTTATATATAAAAATTGTGTAGGAAGTGCTTCTGTTTATTGGACTCGTACTAAACTTTTTTTTTAGAAAAATGATGTGAAAAGAAGAAGTGTGATTAATTATAAATTTTCACCCTCTCAATCTCATGTCAGCTAAGAAAATAAAAAAGTCAAAACGTACTATTTCATAGGTTATTTGCACATTTTTTTCTCATTCTAATTATCCTAGATACCTTACTACTTGTTTCAAATAATAAGAAAATCAAAAAGTTCACCATGCATACAGCATTGCAATGCTAGGCTCGCATGCTAGTCTCTGGTGAAGCGGTCGATGCATGCATGTAGCCGTTGCATGCATGTACCCAGGTAGTACGAATAAAATAATTTAGAGCAACAAGTGTGTAGTCCAGCCCATAGTGGAAAGATCCAGAGCATGGTCAGATGGTGGGTCACACATCAAATTTTAGAAATATTAGAAATTGGTTTGGAGCAGCCACTGTTCATGCGAATCCCACTGCTCCCAACCGTTAGATTGAGAGCACCAACGATCAGGATTGCTGTTCTAATCCATTCAAAACTCGTACACTATATAGTGGTATAGATATAACATACGAGTAACTCACAATATAAACTGTTGGATAGTTTTGATCGAATGGCTCAAGTTGGTTTGCTCGGGCCCTCAATCATTGTGGTGTAATATGTACCGTCGGATAGAAAAATCCTACGGCTATTATTCAAGGGATTCGCGTTGGTGCAGGCTGGCTCTTGCATGCGCATATGGCAGCGGCCAGGCTTGTACTGAGCACGTGAGTCGTTCCAGTAACGAAAATTCTACACCTACGGGCTGAAACGCACGGAATACTCCCTACGGACTGACTTGTCCATCACCTCGCCAATCCATTCCTACCTGGTTTTTAATTACGGGTCCACTGTTTCCAATTAATATATGGCATATCAGCCTGTAACTCTTGGTCCGTAAGTCTTGTCCGTAGCTCTAGCAAAGCTCGGTGAGCTGTTGAATTTTTATCCCATGGTTGAACAACCACAAGTCTGATCCTCATTAAAAGCGTGAGCGAAAACTCATGCATGTGCACCGTGGGATCTTTGTCTTGTGCGGTTGAAAACAAATAAAATAAATAGAAGATATACATAACGAAAAAACAGAGGAAAGAATGGCTACTAAGCTTGGTTGAGCAAAACTTAACAGAAACTAAGTCGATCAATGAGGGAATAGCAAATCCTTTTTTACGATGATGTGGGTCAGGCCACCACAACCAAGAGAACTTCTGCATCAGTCTACTCCGTCACAACGCTTTTGTGAGGGCCAGTACTAAGCGTGAAACGAAGCATATAGAGAAGGGACCACAAATGTCATACACTACATGAACTAGAACAACACCCGTGCGTTGCAACGGGGACCACATTAACTTTAAAAGTTCAATATTAATATTCTCATATATATCAAGTGACATTGGCGACCTTTTTTACCATCAATTCCTCACACACACTCTCTGCCTCCCTCTTCCTCACTCTCTCCCCCTTTCCCTCTCTCTCTCTCTCTCTCTCTCTAACACACACACATATCCATCTTATTGGGTACGGGACCATAATCCATCTATTTCACACACACGCTAGTACATAACAATATGGATTATGTGTATTACATTTGCCACCACAACTGAGGGAATTAATTTCATGTAAATCAGCCAGCCACAGCTCCAAGAATACGCGGAGGAGGTGGTCCGGGTCGGCGTCGGTGCCGTCCGGCATGGGCCACGGGCCCGCTTCCAAGCGCGTCTGCGCATCGGCCACCCACGCCGTGTCCTTCAAGTGCCACTTCCACCGCACCAACTCCCAGGGTCACGGCCATGGCCAGGGCCAGGGAAGCCGCCCTTCTTTGCCCCCTTCACCGGCCGCGGCCAACGCGGTGCCGCGGCACCCGGCCTCGCCGTCCTCGTCCTCCAGCACCATCGCGACCCAGTGACGCAGCCCAAGCACCGGCCTCGAGAATCAAGAACGCTCGACAACGTAGAGGGAAGGAAAGGTCATATACATGTCATAAGAAAGGGAGTTTATTTACTGCTCCCTCGATGTATTGTTTCCTTTGTTTGGAGATTGATTACCATCCGTGAGTTAAGGTAAGGTTTACGTGATTGAGCAATTTTTTGAAAATCAATTATTTGTTTTCTAATTAATGTAATTGAGTGATTTAAGGTAAGGTTAATTAATTTAGATTTGATCTTTAGAGATTGTTCGAGATTGATTCTACATTACTAAATAACTTGCGCCAGTATGAAAAGTTCTGATCTATTTAGATTTCTTTCGTTGTGTGAGAGGGTGACGCGAAAATAAACCGATGAAGTGAGGGGAGGGGACGAAAAAAATCTACGAAAAAAAACCAGCGAAGGTGGGAGGAGGTACCAAAAAAAACCATGGAAGGTGGGAGGAGACTACCAACTGTTTTATTAGGAGTAGAAATTATTAGAGATTAGAGATTATTTGTTTCCTGAAAATCTATTATTTGTTTCCTAAAGCAAATTGCATTAATGAGAGAGATTTCGTAGATTTGGCTAAGGTAGGAAAGAATCTATTATTTGTTTGCTAAAGCAAATTGCATTAATGGGAGAGATCCGTTGATTTGGCTAAGGTAGGAAAGAATCTATTATTTGTTTGCTAAAGCAAATTGCATTAATAGAAGAGATCCGTTGATTTGGCTAAGGTAGGAAAGAATCTATTATTTGTTTCCTAAAGAAAATTGCATTAATGAGAGAGATTTGTTGATTTGGCTAAGGTAGGCGGTTTTTGCGGTTCGTGGCGGCTTAGTGTGAGGTGGGACGAGGTACCAAAAAAAATCATGGGAGGTGGGACGAAAAAAAAACCTAGGAGGTGGGAGTTGTCCCTGGTTAACCTACGAAATTTCATAGATTTTTTTAGGACGAAAAAAAACCGTGGGAGGTGGGACTAAAAAAACCTGGAAGCGAGACTACCAACTGCTCCCTTAGGAGTAGAGATTCTCTCAACAAAGTAATGGACATGAGCGTGTATATTATTTTCAGAGACAAAAATATAATAAGGCCATTCACAAACATTGAACAATATATATTACTTTTTCTAGAAATCCAGAATGATTAAGTTGGTACATTAATTAACACATGTACATTGCTCAGGGTGCATTTATCATTTTTTTACAAAAAATAAATATCTAGGACTTAATTGTGTTTTTCCAAAACCAAATAAAATAATATGAGAAAGAACACTCGAATGCAAACATAAAATACTTTATTGCACTTGCCACACTTCAGTTTATATGTCTCCTATTAGATTCCCATAGTTTGGATAGATTTCTTAATACATAATTATGATTGTAAAATTCAGTCATATAATGTTTATAAAAATGGATAGAGTTTATGGATTCTCCAACATGACAATAGTTTCTGTAGAAAATAATGAAATTTATATAATGCATATATTTTCCAAGCATATATTCTTCATACTAAATTGTTGAAATTGACTTCATATTTTTATCAAAAATCATCTATTTAATAACAAGGTAGCACATTTTATTGTATTTTCTTTGTTATCTCTCCTACTTAAAAAGAACGTAAGGCTCTATGATCCGCTCTTTAGTTGTCCAACATTACGTACATTTCCTTCTCTCTACCTCCATTTTGATTTTTTCTCCCATCTCTTGTATTTCTCACCGGCTTTTCTATTTTTTTTCTTAATTACCCCACCTCTTATTTAATTACCAAGTGAAGTTACATTTTTTCATAAGACAAATAAATGCTTACCAAATAAGTGCTTATGAAATAAATCTTATTTCTTTACACAATCAAATTAATATGGACTAGTAAATTACGGGCTGCCTACTATAATTTTTATACACCGCTCCGACACATGGACAATTATCTCAGACGAAAATTGTAACTAATTTTCAATTTTACCTACCATTACCTATAAAACTATCTAAATCTTTAAGGAATTAACATATTATCAAAGGTATTGGTACGGACGATAATTATCAATTATAGTTACCAAAATCAAGATATCTCTATGCAACTATAGTCTATAGTCACCCCGGTAGTAATGATAAAGCAAACATTCGTCACTAGTAACTCAACAATTACCAGTGGCATGGGCGTACGCTCTGTTGTTGCTGGTCAGACCGTATTAGAAACACAACATGTGGGTTTTTCAACTACATGTCTACTAAAGTTCGAGACACAGGATATGTAACATTTAATGGCACATATCCCAAAGATAACATGTAATGGTCCCCCACATGGATGGAGCTCTATATATACTGCAAACGGTGAAGTACTAATTCCGAAAAAGCTAAAGCAACTCGTGTAAAAGTTTTTCTCTTTCTGGTTAGGGTGATCTATAGATTAGAACTAAACCGAAGCAGATGCCAATCTCATATCTTTTTACCGTGCTGGCAATGCATCTCATTTTCACATCATTGGATGAATGTTCGCTCATTAGGGTTGGGAGGCAACAGGTAACTAAGTCGGCGCTTTTGCCGCATCAAGTGCTAAGCGAGTTCTACAACGTACTCGCTTACACAAGACTCGATTTGACCAGCGTTTCTCCAGTTAAACGCTGCTCAAACTGGGATTCCATTCGAGTTCAACTCATGCTGCCCAACATGTTCTTGATGCCGAATTGCCTGGCTAGCCATGGGCTCCTGCACAAACCAACGTGCCCCCTATGAGTCAAGGCGCCTGAGATGATATAACACCTTCACGTCTAGTTCGTTTTTGCCTGCGAGGTGTCCGCCTGCAACAATGTTGCTGCTTGTAGCTATTTTTCCGTCTGAAGAAACAAACACGTTGCTGCTTGCTGCTTGAAGGGACGACCTAGTATGCTTGACTGTCACCTTAGATTTTTTCTTTAGACATGTTTATTCAGTTTCATCTTGGTCTTGATGCCAAATAGTTTGATGCTTCTTGAAAAGTGGAGTTCCACTCGGTATGTAAATAATTACCACCCCTATTGCTATGGTCAAATTAATTTCATGTCCGTGCCAGCAAAATTCGGCAAAGAACGGTGAGAAAAAAGAAACAAGCAGCCGTGCTTGTGCGTTTTGCTGCTTCAGGAAACTTGTGAGGCAGAAGATTTCCAAGACCCATGCAATTTCTGTTGAAAGCTTTCATCTAAAATTGATGATGATAACTGGCAACTTTTCAACCAAGCATCTGAAATGGTTTGGACCTACCCGCAATTTTTCTTTCAATTTTCACTGGGGGAGATTTCCCCACCTGAACTTTTTATGATTAACAGGGGCCAAAAGCCCAGATTGCGGTACATTACAACGTAGCAATAGGGGCTAGAGGCAGAGAAGCAAGAACACAAGACTAGGCAGCCAACTTTTTAAATAATCAGGTAAGCCTGCAGTTTCCACAAACAAAGAGTAACCAGATAACCCATTTGTTTCAGATAATCAGATGTAAAGCCGTTGCAGCAGTGATTTGCAAGTTCGATACACACGTACATCTACACACTTGATTTGATTGAGAAGATGTAGAGTATGCGCCTGATCATCAAATTCTCCTACTTTTGTGACGATTTTCCTTAGCTAATTTATAAAATAAATTCAACACATTATATATAGTTCAGCGACCACAAACTAAGCCTCGATCGTTGGGTGAGCTGTTGAATTTTTAGCCAATGGTTGAACAACCACAAAATCCGATCCTCATTGAAAGCGTGAGCGAAAACTCATGCATGTGCGTCATGGGATCTTTGTCATGCGATTGAAAACAAATAGAACTAGTAGAGTGCCCGTGCGCTGCCACGGGCCAACAAATGAATGTAAATACACTTCTGCTCAAGTTTCTTTTTTTTACCATGAATGTGCATATTGTGTGTGATATTTCACGAGACAACAGACACAAGCATCTTCCTGTCTATTTTCAACAAACACCATTCACCCCTCTAGCAGACCTTTTCATCCAAGTTGTCATCGATCACCTTCTTCGTCCCTACAGCATTCATCTTTCAATTCACTGCCCTTTGACTATGTTTGTGGCTTCTTCGTCGTTGTGTTGCATAAGGCGCCTCACCTTAGTACAAATAATAAGAAAAGGGAACTAAAAGATGAAATAAGAGAAGGGACTCAGCAAGGAAACATTCGTTCCACCACACCCTCATTTAGTGACTGATTTGAATGATGCTCTGTTTGCCTCCAACCTACACATGGACTACAAATAAAAGGTACATAACAAAAAGAAAATTCAAAATCGGAGGCAAGAATGGCTACTAAGCTTGGTTGACCAAGACTTAACAGAAACTAAGTCGATCAATGAGGGAATAGCAAATCCGTTTTTTACAATGATATGGGTAAGGCCACTAAAACCAAGAGAAATTCTGCATTAGTCTATCCCGTCACAACGCTTTTGCCAGGGCCAGTATTAAACGAGAAACGGAGCATATAGAAAAGGGACCACGAATGTTATACACTACATGAATTCTTTCAACAAAATAATGGATGACAAAAATATAATAAGGCCATTCACAAACATTGAAACCATATATATTACTATTTCTAGAAATCTACAATGATTAAGTTAGTAGATTAATTAAGACATGTACATTGCTCAGGGTGCATTTATCATTTTTTTTAAACAAGTATCTAGAACTTAATTGTGTTTTTCCAAAACCAAATAGTAAAATAATATGAGAAAGAAAATTCTAATGCAAACATAAATACTTTATTTGCACTTGGCACACTTTAGTTTATATGTCTCCTATTAGATTCCCATAGGTTGGATAGATTTTTTAAAGAATACATATTTACGTTTGCGAAATTCAATCATGAAATGTTTATAAAATTCGATAGATTTTATGGATTCTCTGACATGACAATATTTTTTGTATAAAATAATGAAATTTATATAATGCATATATTTTCCAAGCATATATTCTTCATATTGAATTTGTTAAAATTGACTTCACGCTTTTATAGAAAATCATCTTTTAATAACGAGGTAGCACATTTTATTGGATTTTTTGTTTTTGTCTCTCATACTTAAAAAGAACGTAAGGCTATGCAGTCCGCTCTTCATTTGTACAACATTATGTACATTTCCTTCTCTCTGCCTCCATTTTGATTTTTTTCTCGCATCTCTTGTTTTTCTCGCCAGCTGTTTTTTACAAAATTTCCTTAATTGCCTCACATTTTATTTAATTACCAATTGAAATTATGTTTTTCGGTAAGACAAATAAATGCTTATGAAATAAATTTTATTTGTTTACAAAATCAAATTCATATGGACAAGTAAATTACGGGCTACCTACTATAATTTTTATACCCCGTTGTGACACACGGACAATTATCTCAGATGAAAATTGTAACTAATTTTCAGTATTACCTACCATTATCTATAAAACTATTTAGATCTTTAAGGAATTAACATATTATCAAAGGCATTGGCACGAATGATGATATAATCAATTATAGTTAGTACCAAAATCAAGAGATCTCTATGCAGGTATAGTCTATAGTCGCCCTGATACTAGTGACAAAGCAAACACTAGTCATTACTAACTCAATAGTTACCACTGGTATGGGCGTACACTCGGTTGTTGATGGTCAGACCATCTCTACTACTCGTACTATTAAACAATTCAACAAGAATTTTCTTAAGTGCACCACACAATTACCCCCAAGGCACCTCACAAAATGTACATGGACCCATTACCATCGCATGATTAGGCCCACTAACTTAATCTAACAACTAGTATTAATCTAATCCATACTCTCACACTTAGCAAATTACATTGACTGGCCGTACTCCACCTTTAAAGAAAATTACCCACCATGCCACCCGTAAGTGAAAAGTAACGATTCGACAGTAAGGCGTTTTTTTTCGTGCCTGCATCGGGCATCCGCCTGTGCCACGTCACTGCGCTGTTAGGCCTGCTCCGTCCCTCACATCCTTCCCGATTCCATAGCCTCTCAACCCTAGCCGGTCGCGCCTCCGCAAAAAAGGAATCGGTGGTGGAGAGGATAGGTCAAACCCCGGAGGTCCAAGACCCGCGAAATTCTAGGGGAACGAGGAGATTATTGAAATTAGGAAGTTATCATGGTTTGGATGTTTTTATTGTTTTTTTCTGTTTCATATACTACTATTGGATTTTTTTTATCTTCAATCTTTATCTATCTTTATTGGGTGAGTAATAAAATGAAGATTGAAGATAAAGATAAATAGGTCTTGTTGGACCAGGAGTCCAGGATACGGACAAGCCGCCAGGACCTGGCTGGCTGTGTGCGTCCCGTGTGCGTTTAGAGCATTTTCAACAGGTGTTCAAAAAGAGCTCCGCGTATTAAAATTTTATTTTTTGAGGCGCCGAACAGCTCCAGCGGATGCTGTAGCGCTAAAAGTTTTTGGGCACGCGCTGAAAAACGCTATCGCGTGCAGCATATTTTGGGCTCCGGATTACGCGCGCTTCACAATTTACACTGTGTACTTTTTGGTCGTGCATTTTTGAGCGTCTGCTAAAGCAATGTTCGTCCAGATGCATTAAATATGCTACAGTGACGCACTATAACTTTTATTGGGTGCGAGATTTTTATGTGGTTGTTGAAGATGCTCTTAGAATAACTTTGGCCCCAAATATGGACCAACGAGGCCGATCCCGTTACTGACCAAACAAGTTTCTAGGTTACCAACTTGGTATACAAACAATCCGTCTACAAGGCTTTTTTTTCTTCTACGCGGGAAGGAGAGAGGGGAGATCCACCGAGTGAGGCAGCATGGGGAGAAGAGCCAGCTCGAACGCGGCGAAAACGACCGCCGTCGCCGGCGAGCAACGTGACGAGACGGAGGCGCAGAAGGTAGAGCGGCTGCATGCACTGCTGGCGTTTGTCAAGGCGGCGCACGCGGACGCCATGCGCTACATCGCCATGGAGGAGGATGTGGAGGAGTACCGGAGGGCGGGCAAGCTCCACACCTACGATGAGGTCAAGGAGTGGAAGAAGCGTTGCGCCAGAGTTGCCAAACTGCACCTGCCTCCCAAGCACATGATGGAGAAGATCAATGAATATACCATGTACCTCGAGGAAGACGAGGACGACTTCAGGATAGGCCTTTGTTCATTCATCGAGGTGAATTTAGATTTTGAGGAATCTTTCCGGTGCACGACGCTTGTTCATATTTGTATATTTGCCGGATCTTTATGTCGGTTGGTTTCCTCTTTAATTTTGTTGTTATTTGTGTTAATGGATACTCAATATTATAGAAGATTCTATCATTTATTTTTGAATATTTACTCATGTAAGATGTGATTCCAACGATTTTGCCATCCATCTTCAATTTAGGACGCTATAAGGTATCTCCAACTCTGACCCTCAAACTGATTGCATCCGTTTTGATGAAGCGTTCGAGGCCGATTTTGTCATAAATCATTTTAGCTCATTGCCAGCGGACCGATCTGGACCTTTATTTTCCCGCTAATCGGAGGCAAACCAAGGAAGCTTTGCGGGTGTCCGGACAGGTGCCACGCACGCGACGGACACCCTGGACCCACCCCATACCCTCTCCCGTGCTAAATGGTTGCCGTGCATTCATGCCACTCCAGAGCATCAAGGCCGCATTTATGCCGGTCCAGAGCGGACGCGAACTCTTACTGGTGTCGGCATTAAAGCGGCATGCCAGACAAGGGTGCAGCCCGCGCCGCGTCCCGATGTCGGCGCTTGTTCAATGCCGGAAAGACGTGAGTAGACAGGACGAGAAGGATATCTAGTGCATTCAAACGGGCTGCCGGTCCGCCCGCCTTGTGTCATTAAACAGGCACACCAGACGAGAAACCAACTCCGGCGCCCCCATTGACACACTCCGCCGCTTGGCCTGGCCGGCATACGCTATTCAAACTAGGCCACGCCCGGCACAAACCGCACCACACTACGTCTCACTTCACATCCTCCTACGTGCACCACCTCTGCCATGACCTTGAGTTCTAGCGCATTGTGGGAGAGCCTCTCGACGAAGCAAAATCACGAGTTGGCCGCCCTTGTAGCCGGCTGGCAGGTCCACCATGCGAAGCGGATAGAGGCTGACCGTCGCTGTATATTCTGACTAGATTTAGGTCCAATCTCTTTTTTTTGTGAAATATGTGAAAAATATAATGAATGTGCTCATGTTTAGATGAAAGTCATCCGATTTGCAAGTAATTCGTTCGGTTTGTTCAAATCCGATTTGAAATGTATGTTGCATGGTTGGATAACCGGCTCTCGTATCACTATTTGCGGACGGATACCGTTTCCTAAAAGGGGTCAACATTTAAGATGCCCTAATACCGCACATATGTTTCGTTCAGATCCACCCCTCCCACCCTCCCAGCGACCCAATCACACGTCTTCTTGCTATGTACTCCTATTCCATCATAAACCAACGCAGACCCTCCACTGCACTATATTTGTAAATTGGTCGGCCCACATATATCTTTTTCCCATCACTTTTTAGGATCCTTTTTTAATGATTTGTACAATGTTTCTTTGCGGGATTTTCTTCTTGGTTTTCCCAGCCGGTTTTCTCACTTTATTTTTCATTTCATTTCATTTCGTTTCCTTTTCCTTTTTTTCTTCTTGGTTTTAGTTTCCTTCTATTTTTTTATCAAATTCGTGAACCTTTTCACAAATCCATGAACGTTTTTCAAATTTGTTTTAGTTTTTAAATTTCGGTGAGCTTTTTTTAAATCCATGAATTTTTCCAATTTTCATGAACTTTTTAAAAGTACAATTTTGTTTCAAATCTTTATGAACTTTTTTTCATTTTTTTAAATTACAAACTTTTCCAAGTCATAATGTTTAAAAATTGACGATTTTTTTCTTGAACATGTGTTTTTTGTTTTCGAAATTCACAAATGTTTCCAATTTTTTTTTCAATATTGATGAACTTTTTCCAAAGCCGAGAATTCTTTTTAAAAATCTATGATTTTTTTTTCAAAATCATTTTTTTAAAATTCATGAACTTTTTATTTTTTTTTGAAACTTTTAAAATTCACTAGTTTTTTGCTTTTTTATTTTTGTTGTGTTTTTCTCTCCAAAAGTCAATGGATGATCAGTCAACTAGTCATCCATTGGCTGGTCGACCGTTGATTGAAACCCAAATGCGCCTTGGCGAAAGCAACCGCAACACATGTGTTGATGGGTCAACCCATGGCTGCGCGCTAGTGGGCGTCGAAACTCCTAACAGGTGTAGAAGTTGCCGATTAGGGGCTCTTCTTTCTAGCCAACGTGATTATAGATGTGCCAGGTTAATGGGCCACAAAGAGACAAGCCCAACCTGAGCACCTGATCATAGTCACAATAGCAAGTTTCTCCTAAAAAAAGTCACACTAACAAGCCTGAAAAGTTGAGGGATCTACACAAAATGGGCTGAAAAGGTGAGAGATCCACATATGATGGCCTGAAAAGCTACAGGATCTACACAGTATGGTATGTGCATGCCATGGGATCAAAAATTCCATTGCCATATATGTGCAATTCTCTACAAACAAATTGAGGGAGAAGTTTCCTATAATCTACTAGTAATAATTGGGGGAGAAGTTGCCCTTATTAAGCCAATGGATTTGTTATCAAAATCACGTGTGATTTGCCTGGGCAAGAACATGCAATTTACATGTACAAAGATCGGTTGCCATTGCGAACTGAGTGTAGCTCAGATGATTAGCTTTCTGTGGTGGAACCAACCCATCAGGATTCAAGTCCTTTAATTGGCACTAGGACATTGCCCGTGCGTTGCAACGGGATATAAATAGTCTAGTATGTTAGCTCGTGATTTACTTGTCCATATAAATGCAAGTGTGTAAATAAATGTTTATCAAATCATGCTCATATTTTCCTTTAATTAGCTTGATAAGAAGTTTGGAGTAAAATTTTGATAAGTAAATTAAGAGGGAATTGCTTTAGAAGGTAAGTAAGTTAAGATGATTGATTATCATGCAGGAAAGCTACAAACAAAGGGTGTGGTGGGACAAAAAAGCATGAGGACGGAAAAAAAATGGGGCGAAGGGACATGGTTGGACATGGGAGAACCGGTTGCCAAAGGATTCTGCTGGCAAGAAACGAACACTAATGAAGAATGAACACATCCAAACATTTAATGGGTTAAACTTTACCTTTTGTTAAGTATCATGCAATGCATGTATTTTTTTCAAATATAAAGATATATAGTTGGTATATGGTTGAATGCCTCAGGCCATATGTCAGTAGAGCCTAAATCAATTTCCTTTCCGTCAATAAAAACAATATAATATTTTGAATATGCATCACAAAATCACTACAAGTCCACACATCAGGAGCAACCTCTTGCAATATTTACCTGGCTATTTTCATTGTCGGCCTATAATCTGGCATGTCACCTTGATTTCGCATCCATTTCCAGAAATTCTTCTCCACTGTTACCTAATAAAGCATGTCAGAAAATAATAAAATTATGCAACAGAGAATGGTCTCAAATTTAGGAATTCTTTGCTCGAAATTCATTCATTTACCCTGGAAAGATGCGAGGAAAAGGAGCCGACGAGAGCCGGAACTACAGTGGGGAGGTCCAGAAGGAGGCGGAAAGGACACGCCGATAGTTGCTCTCCCTCCACACTCTTACAAGGCCAACTATGAGGCGAAATAAACTTCAATGCATGGGAGCCTTGTATTGTTAGAACTAAACTTGTTTGATGGCCACAAAATACAATTGCATACTTATATAAGGTAATGCCAAGGGGGCTTATGTTGGAGCCCAGAATCTTCATGCATATATCTCTCCAAGCACCACTAAACGGGGAAAAAAATAGCATCTTTATCAACTTAACTTTGTCATGCATGGCCCGGGCATCCACCACCTCTCCTCGGCCCAGTGTCTTGCCGGACGTGAGGGCGCCAAGTCGTCGCAACTATTCTTGTGACTCTTGTCTCGAAAGTACCAGAAGACGGTCTTCTAAAAGCCATCCATGATCTCCTGCGCGAACATCAAATTAAGCCACATGAACGCCTGACCCGTGCATGCACGTACGTAATCACCGGATGGTACTGCTCCTAGCACGCATCTCTCCTTTCCTTTCTTTTCTCCCGGTTGTTGGCATGAGCTGTGAGATGCAGTTGCCGGAAGGTTGTTAACTTCTTTGTGTGTACTCGCATAATAAAAGGATAAACAGATAGCAGAAAACGCTGCGTCTTGTTCTTCTCCTACAATTACCTTGCGCGTCTTCAATAGTTTAGTAAGGACAAAGAGACTCAGATTTGGCAAGCAGCATGTCGTCGAGCTTCTCAATCATGGGCGGAGGTTAATGTAGACATCGGATCTCGGCCTGGTCGGCTGGTCGCCATCAATTGACAGAATCAGAATGCATAATGTTTCGATTTCTCACCTCACGTGTTGAGAGCCGTCGGGCAGGATGTCCTTGTATTGGAAGAACTCGACGATGTAGTCGTAGACCCAGAGCAGGCAGTCCATGTCGCCTCCTTCTCCACCGGCAGAGGCTCCAGCCTGTGGCAGCTCAAGAAAACGGTGCCTGCAAGCAGAGGAAGCAATGGATAATATCAGCATTCTCCGTTTTATTGGTAATTGACCTTTCCCACAGAAGGACAGACAGGCGTGAGCAACTTACCTATGGCAGCGGCGGTGGAGAAGGACATGTTCTGGCAGCGGCATGAACCTCTACAGGGTCATGCCGTTTCGAAGTGCTCGCTCGGCGAGCCGGCCAACATACCACGCGGATGCAGGGTCCCTTCGCCGGTCGCCTCGCACACCAACCACGGCTCTACGGGCCAGCACCGCGGCTGCTCTCCTCTCTGCTCTCGCCCATCTCTCTCTTAGCATCTTCCACAAGAAAAGACGTACGGGGATCGGTCTGGCCGGTATATCAGATAGGGCAGGTTTGGAAGGAACAATAACAGGAAACTACGTGAGTCACGGGAGCAATTAATTATGGGATTATTTTTTAGGGAAACAATTAATTACGGGAATCAGATGGAACCAACCAGGAGAGAAAATCGGTGGAGGGAGGAAACAAAATCGGGGGAAAACCGGTGGAGGGGTGGGATGTCGTACGAGAGGGTTGGACGAAGAGCGGGGAAAGTAAGAGGGGAAACGGAACACTCCGTTTCTTTTAGGTAGTAGAGATTGGTGGTCGCATTTTTCATAATTTATTTCATGCCTTCCGACGATATGTGTTCACTGGGAGGAGACGACGTCCCTGTCGACTGCGAAGGCATCTGTGACGATTTCTTCAATCTCAAAATGATGTGCCCGCTCAGTCTCTCGGAGATGCTCACAGGGTAGGGTGTGCGTGCGTATGCTCATAGGGATGAGTATATGTGCGTATGTGTCTGTCCTACGTTAAAAAAGATCAGTTGCCATAGAAAAAAAGGGAGATTCGTCGTGACAAGAAGCACTCAATATATGATTAGCGGAAATGGCAAAAAAACTCCGTCTTCCCCTTGCCGAATGGATATCCTTGCTAAAAGTTCACTCATACAATTGCCATATACGGGTTTGGGCTATAACAAGAAAACACACAAAACCAAATTCAAAACCGCTGGCAAAAACAGAAGAGGAAGAAGAAAATATCAACCCTTTTGCATCAAATGCTTTTGCTTGAAATTTGCCCACCAACTGCTGTTGTCCTTCCACAACTTCGTATAGATGAGAGTAGAAAATCAAAGATGGGAAGAGCGATGGTTTGACATTGGTCTGGAGACGGGGCATAAATGTTATGGTAAGATGGATGGGGCATATGCACATTGATGCAGTTGTGAAGGAGGAGGATGGTTTCAAATGGCGCTTAACTGGCATATATTGGGAGTCACACATGGAGAGAAAGGTTGAGACTTGGAGGCTCCTTCACAGACTACAGAACCGGATTCAGCTCCCGTGGTTTTGCCTTGGTAACTTTAATGGAGTATTGTTTAGTCATGAAAAGCAAGGGGGTGCACCTCGTGAACATAGATATATGCAAAATTTTCATGACGCCATAGACTATTGTGTTCTGTTATGACCTCGGTTCCGAGGGAGATGTTTTCACTTGGAGGAGTAAAAAAGTACTATTATGATGGGTATATCCGTGAACGTCTAGACCATGTTGTTGCAACACCAGAGTGGCGTGACTATTTCCCAGCGTATAAGATCAATAATGGGGATCCCCATCACTCTAATCATCGACTGTGGTCTGTTGCGAGATGGTAGGCTGAGGGTGCAGCGGTCTACTGTTGGGAGGCGCCTCCTGCGGTTTGAGGCCAATGGTTGGCGAAGAACCTGGGAAGGCGTGGCCGGACCAGATGTTCTGGAGATGGTGGTAAAGGCTCTTGGTACTTGGAGCCAGGGGGGTAGGCGATGAGAAAATAAAATAAAATTTTAACTAGAGGTGGTCAGGAGTCTGCCTTTGTGGGACAACCAAGTTAGCAGGGAACAAACTCTATGCTTTAAGCTAGAAAAGCTTGAAGAACGGGAGGACCTTATGTGGCAGCAGATAGATCATGCAAATTGGCTGGTTAATGGAGACCGTAACACACACTATTTCTAGGCTTTTGCATCAGAATGGAAGAAAAAGAATACAATTAGTTGAGGAGGGAGTATGGAGTTCTGGTAGAGGAGGAGAAGGCATAAAGACACTTATTACTAACTACTTTTCTTCCTTGTTTACCCCTGTGGTAGGTGCTGATACTAGTGACATCCCGAACCATATATCCCCAAAGGTGACCATGCAAATGAACGAGTTTCTATCGGCCGAATTCACCCCGAAGGAGGTTAAGAGAGCCCATGACGATATAGGGGATCGAAAAGCTACTGGGATGGATGGTTTCTCAATGGTCTTCTATAAACACTATTGGCATCTCGTTGTTGATGATGTGGTGCATGAGGTGTTGCATGTGTTGTGAGGCAGCAATATATCAGATGTAAGTGGAAGTGCTGGGGCGGAGTGGAGAAAGGGGAAGAAATGTGGTGGGCTAGGGTTCTGCTGCCGCCGTCCGTCTTAAATAGCCGGCTTCCTCCCTCGTGCGGCATGCCGAAGCGGCGCCACGTGGGAGAAGGCGCCCATTGGATCAGCAGTTTCTCCGCGTTCCTGCGTGGAGCCTATCCACCAGTCCAACATGACGGGCGTGTCCGGGCGTGTTCGGGCCTCTTATATTCGCCTCAGATTTGGACCGAATGTGAAGAGGCCGATTGGATGCCGTTTTTGCATCCGGACACTGATTGGGCAGCTTGTCCAGACTTTTGGGGTGGGATGGGGTCCGGTTGTATGTAGATGCTCTTATAGAAGAACAAAGATCGGGCGATTTTGTTCGTTCGTACACTCCTTACATAGTCACATAACCCATCCTTACCCAGTACGGCGTGACAGACAACAGTCCCCTGAGGTCAGCGTTGTGCTCGGTTCATTTTTAATTAGAGAAGATCACTCGACAGACGAAAGGGCGCATGCATGAAAGTAATCAAACAAGTGCGGTTTCACCTCGAATTTGCAATGGATAATACAACAACATTAGAGACCGTCCATGGCGGCGTCCAAGCGCGCGCAACGCGGCCTTATGCATCTAAGCTCGAACTTCAACAAGAGATAAAACCGTACGTAGTACAATATTTACCGCCCACCCGCATCATCATCGCCCCCTCCCCACGATCAGTTGTGGCAGATCTTGGCGGTGGGCATGGTGATGCAGACGGGGGCGTACTTCTTCTTGGCCTCGGGACTCCCCTTCTTGACGTCCGACTCGGCGAACGCCACCCCGCCAATGGCCGACAAGGCCGCAGCGGCGGCAGCAAACACCACGGCACGGCGGCCGTCGGTGGCGGGCTCCACGGCTGCCATCTTGGCCGCCGGCTCCTGCTGGCCCTCGACCTTGGCGGCCCGGGCCACCACGAGGCCGCGGCGCGGGGCTGCCGCGCGCCGGTCGACCGCCACGGCCGCGGAGAGGGACGCCATCATGGTGAGCGACGCCATCGGGACGGAGCTGCTGAGTTGTTGAGACGATCTGCGCTGGGAATGTGTGATGATGATGCTAGTGGGGTGCGTTTTGGTGCGGGGCTATTTGGTTATGAAGATACGGCCGGCTGGGCTGCAAGGCAAGGCGCGCCTTATCTGTCGCGGGGATGGCGTGCCCACTGGCGAGCAGCCATGTGGCGGCGGCGGGTGACATGGCTGAGGTGAGGAGAATTCTGGTTGGATAACGCTGGGGTACGGTGGATAACAAATGGGAGGACCTGGATGGAGGCCGGATGCGGATTTCTGGACCGGATGGCTGCGATCGCCATCGTGGCCCTTCGACCTCTGGTACGTCCATGATGCCAAGAGTAAACAAAAGCGCCCTTCACGTTGTCCGTGGTATCGAAGAGTTAATCAAGCGCATCTCATCACAAACAAAGGTGAAAAAACGTGGGTGCTCAGGCGTAGCATTTTCTTTTCCACGGAAAGTAGGCACAGCATACGGGATTAATGGACCAAAATGGAGTTCTGGAGCGAGCAGTATTTTCAAATATTTGGCATTTGTGAGAATTTCTGGGTACCTAGGGCCTGTATGAATTTCTCGGGGGTCGGCTTAAGTTTGGCTGCAGTCGATTCGGAAAAGGCTTTCAGGGCTTCTTTGAGTCTTTTCCAACATTGCTCTGCACAAGATTCAAACACGCTCGACACCAGTTGTTGATAAGTTGGTTTGACACCATTTCCCAAACTTCTTCAGTTGCAGATTACATCGGAAGATTTGAATTAGTCATCAACCATTTATCTGCTTGCTCCGACTCTATCCATCCTTATTACTATCCTACTCATTGTGTGGAGGGACTTCACACTGCTGTTGGTGTAGGGCCCACCATACATCGACATGGCGTGCGCCTTAGCGCCGCTCCAGGAGGAGGTGGTGTAAGGCATCACCATGCATCGAGCAGTCATGGTCGTCTGCCTCTCGACTGGTGGAAATGGTGCACCATGCAAGGGTGACCATGCCTTTGCCCGCTCCATCGACACAAGGATAGCCACCAACTCTGATAGTAGTCATGGATCGTCGCGGCATTGACGCAGCTCATGCTGATGCCTCCAAACTCAAGGCCCCGTGGGAGTACAAGCATGCATGCAACCTCTGCTTCAAGTGCGGAAAGCATTGGGGAAGTGACTGCACACCATCACCATGCAACTTCATGCCGTGGAGGAGCTCCTGGAGCTTTTCGGCATCGACGTTGTCTTCAAACCGACGGGTAGTCTAAGGGTGTTAACCATTGCCTCAAGATGTTCCTACGTTGCTTCACGCATACATCCCCCATGCTCAGTTTTGTTATAACTCTTCTGTCACTCAACGATTGGAATGTGTCCTTTTAAGACCATATACGGGCACGAGCCATGGCACGGCGGGATCACAACGACAAGTTCTTGTACGTCATGTTATAATAAATTCGAGGCTACCGTCGATCATCCGAGGACCAATCAATCACACGAGCACGACACCGAGATTTGTTAATGAGGTTCACCGATATGGCTACATCCTCGGGGCCTGACTATGGGTGCTTCTCCCCATGACACCGCTACAATACCGCACTCGGTCGCCCTGGACGCCGACACGTGCCGCCGACTTCCCCTGCGTTCCTGTGCTATTATGTTGACATAGGTTACATCGTATGTCTACCCTCGCTATATATGAGAGGCCTATGAGGACACGACTCCATATCATATCTAAACACAATACTACTCAGAGTCCACATGTAACCTACCTTGTACACAATATTCGACACAACTCTAACACGTCCCAACTCTGCAATCATGGTTCGATGAGCATGCAATTATCCAGGACCTACTACAGCAACACTTGCAGAGAAAGTGCATGCACATGAAGCATCATATGGACAAAAAGATATTGCACCGCACCTTCATCATGGGAGATGTAGCATTTTGAAGCTTCAACCGTACATTCATAAATCCATCGTGAAGCACGCCAACCATAAGCTCTCTTGCCGCTACTATGGCCCTTATCAAGTCATAGTCAAGATCAAAGATGTGGAGTATTGTCCGCAGCCACCCCATAGGCATTTGTGCATTTGTATTTCACGTTTCGCAACTCCGGCGTGCACTGCTCCCAGGTACCATGACTGAACCTGAGCTGCCGACTTCAATGGGCGTGCTAATGGTTCTAGCTGCCATGCTTCAATAATGTTAGAACAAGAAACATTGAAGCATGATGGTTGGATCACGCTGTGGTCACTGACACTGGTAGACAAGGTCATGCTCTAGGCTTGTTTCCTAGGTGCATAGGCTTGGGAGCAAGCCTCTTCGCAAGAAGGTGGGATGTCATCACTCCTGACATACATACCCCCACCTGGAAGTACCACGTTTGCCTCGCTGGACGCTTGACCCATCAGAAGGTAGTAAGGCACTAGCCCAACCTAAGAGTCCAGTGCCTAGAGCGGATTTGAGTTACTTCCTTCCCTTGCCACCTACTTGTCCCTCTCGAAGGAAGGCATCTAGTGGATCATCAAACACGACAAATGGTGGCAGCTTACTATTTCCTTCCTAGTTCCTCCTATAATGGCTAGTAGTTCCCTTGTAGCCGCTACACTGAGCTCAAATTAACCATATTTGTGATTTATTAAGGAGAAGCAAGAGTCGGTCCCTAACAATAGGTGACACATCCAATGATCCAAATGCCCTGAGACAATGGACATGGACATTCGGTTGCTTCCTGTGCTGAGCCTCGTACGACATGACGCCATTGAGACTCCACGATGGAGCTTTGTTGAGCAGGTACACCGCCGTCTTCATCGCTTCTACCAAAGGCCCCATCACAACCATGGACTTCAAGTGGTAGAGCACCATCTCACTTCCACTTGAAGAAGTAGCTTTTTTGAGGCGAGTATGGTGCGGTGGTGTAATGCTTGATACCGCTGGCCTCGTAGAAGTTGACGAAGTCATTGGAGTTCGACTCGCCACCGCGATCCGGATTGGAACGCGGGGAGCTTGCACTATTGTTCATCCTTGTAGTGGAACCTAGGGACCCCGCATACCATACCCTTCTGGGACAAGCTACGTAGCCCACCAGAAGTGGAGTTGGCCGTAGCGCCTGATGAGTGTAATTTACACCCATAGTTTTTCTAAATATAATCATGATATTGCTAAGTAATTTTGGTTGTCTCAGCCTTGTTATGTCCTTAGCTCTTTTGTACTCCATTTTGCAATTTTTGGATAAAAAGTAAGGAACGAAAGGAAGCAGTGGGCCTCTTGCAGGGACCCAACCTGGTGCACGGGATGCCTTCATTTCAGCCACAAAGTGCGCTTTTGTCATGCTAAGCACCGCTTCGATCTGACTACGAAGCCGCATCATGATGCTCCAATGCCTACCCCACTGCCTGCACTAGAGGTTGATGCAACACCGGCTGATCTGCAATTGCAGCCCGTCCTAGCGGACGAGACCGACTTGCTTCGCACTGAGCTGCGCGATTACCTTGCGCGAGTTGGGAGTGTTCCGGGGAGGGCGGAGGCTGCTCTCGCCAAACTAGAGGTTGTGTCTTCGCCGCCTAAGCTTCAGATTGGGTCTTTAGTTGGGGAGGAAGGAAACCTCTACAGACATTTCTCCCCTCGTACTACATCATGTCCGTCATCGATACATGTTGTTAGAATCCGTGTTGTATACGTCTTAGGATTTTAACATACCATATATACCCTGTATTTGTATTGATTCTTTGTTACATATAAAGGGAAGCCTACAGCCCATTGAGGCGTGCGATCCCTCAAATCCTCCTGTCTCTAAATCGTACATGGTATCAGACTAGGTCGCGATGGCCTCCGCTGCTTCTTCGACCGCCGTCGTCGCTCCTTCGGCCGCTACCACCGCAAGAGGGATCCCATCCACCCTCGCCGCTCTCCTCGCCGGCACCAACGACATGCACAACTCCCTCGCCGTCAGCACCATGGCTAGCCCATCCAGCTTCGGCACAAACCTCGGCTCCTTCATGGCCGGGGTGATGCCCCCGGCTTCTCCGATTACTCCCGCGGCCGCCGCTGTCCGTCCTGCTCCCGTCCGTCTGCCCGCGGTGGCCGACACGCCGGCACCTGCGTCATTCCACTTCGCCCATCTCCTCACCATCAAGTTATCAACAGAGAATTTTCTGTATTGGTGTGCGTAGGTGTTGGGTAACGTAGTAATTTCAAAATTTTCCTACGCACACGCAAGATCATGATGATGCATAGCAACGAGAGGGGAGAGTGTAATCTACGTACCCTTGTAGACCGACAGCGGAAGCGTTATGACAACGCGGTTGATGTAGTCGTACGTCTTCACGGCCTGACCGATCAAGCACCGAAACTATGGCACCTCTGAGTTCTAGCACACGTTCAGCTCGATGACGATCCCCGGACTCCGATCCAGCAAAGTGTCGGGGAAGAGTTCCGTCAGCACGACGACGTGGTGACGGTCTTGATGTTCTATTGTCGCAGGGCTTCGCCTAAGCACCACTACAATATAATCAAGGACTATGGTGGAGGGGGGCATCTCACACGGCTAAGAGAACGATCTTGAAGATCAACTTGTGTGTCTAGAGGTGCCCCCCTGCCCCCGTATATAAAGGAGCAAGGGGGGAGGCCGGCCGGCCCTTGGGGAGCGCCAAGGAGGAGTCCTCCTCCTAGTAGGAGTAGGACTCCCCTCTTTCCTACTCCTACTAGGAGGGGGAAAGGAAGGGGGAGAGGGAGAAGGAAAGGGGGGCGCCGCCCCCCTTCTCCTAGTCCAATTCGGACCAGAGGGGAAGGGGGCGCGCGACCCACCCTGGCCGCCCCTCTCTCTCCACTAGGGCCCATAAAGCCCATTACTTCTCCCGGGGGGGGGGGGGTTCCGGTAACCCTCCGGCACTTCGGTTTTCTCCGAAATCACCCGGAACACTTCTGGTGTCCGAATATAGCCGTCCAATATATCAATCTTTATGTCTCGACCATTTCGAGACTCCTCCTCATGTCCGTGATCACATCCGGGACTCCGAACAAACTTTGGTACATCAAAATATATAAACTCATAATGAAACTATCATCGTAACGTTAAGCGTGCGGACCCTACGGGTTTGAGAACAATGTAGACATGACCGAGACATGTCTCTGGTCAATAACCAATAGCGGAACCTGGATGCTCATATTGGTTCCCACATATTCTACGAAGATCTTTTATCGGTCAGACCGCATAACAACATACTTTGTTTCCTTTGTCATCGGTATGTTACTTGCCCGAGATTCGATCGTCAGTATCTCAATACCTAGTTCAATCTCGTTACCGGCAAGTCTCTTTACTCGTTTCGTAATACATCATCTCGCAACTAACTCATTAGTTGCAATGCTTGCAAGGCTTATGTGATGTGCATTACCGAGAGGGCCCAGAGATACCTCTCTGACAATCGGAGTGACAAATCCTAATCTTGAAATATGCCAACCCAACATGTACCTTTGGAGACACATGTAGAGCTCCTTTATAATCACCCAGTTACGTTGTGACGTTTGCTAGCACACAAAGTGTTCCTCCGGCAAACGGGAGTTGCATAATCTCATAGTCATAGGAACATGTATAAGTCATGAAGAAAGCAATAGCAACATACTAAACAATCGGGTGCTAAGCTAATGGAATGGGTCATGTCAATCACATCATTCTCCTAATGATGTGATCCTGTTAATCAAATGACAACACATGTCTATGGTTAGGAAACATAACCATCTTTGATTAACGAGCTAGTCAAGTAGAGGCACACTAGTGACGTTTAGTTTGTCTATGTATTCACACAAGTATTATGTTTCCGGATAATACAATTCTAGCATGAATAATAAACATTTATCATGATATAAGGAAATAAATAATAACTTTATTATTGCCTCTAGGGCATATTTCCTTCAATCTCCCACTTGCACTAGAGTCAATAATCTAGATTTACACAGTAATGATTCTAACACCCATGGAGCTTTGGTGCTGATCATGTTTTGCTCGTGGAAGAGGCTTAGTCAACGGGTCTGCTACATTCAGATCCGTATGTATCTTGCAAATCTCTATGTCTCCCACCTGGACTAGATCCCAGATGGAATTGAAGCGTCTCTTGATGTGTTTGGTTCTCTTGTGAAATCTGGATTCCTTTGCCAAGGCAATTGCACCAGTATTGTCATAAAAGATTTTCATTGGACCCGATGCACTAGGTATGACACCTAGATCGGATATGAACTCCTTCATCCAGACTCCTTCGTTTGCTGCTTCCGAAGCAGCTATGTACTCTGCTTCACATGTAGATCCCGCCACAACGCTTTGTTTAGAACTGCACCAACTGACAGCTCCACCGTTTAATGTAAACACGTACCCGGTTTGCGATTTAGAATCGTCCGGATCAGTGTCAAAGCTTGCATCAACGTAACCATTTACAATGAGCTCTTTGTCACCTCCATATACGAGAAACATATCCTTAGTCCTTTTCACGTATTTCAGGATGTTCTTGACCGCTGTCCAGTGATCCACTCCTCGATTACTTTGGTACCTACCTGCTAGACTTATAGTAAGACATACATCAGGTCTGGTACATAGCATTGCATACATGATAGAGCCTATGGCTGAAGCATAGGGAACACCTTTCATTTTCTCTCTATCTTCTGCAGTGGTCGGGCATTGAGTCTTACTCAATTTCACACCTTGTAACACAAGCAAGAATCCTTTCTTTGCTTGATCCATTTTGAACTTCTTCAAAATTTTGTCAAGGTATGTGCTTTGTGAAAGTCCAATTAAGCGTCTTGATCTATCTCTATAGATCTTAATGCCCAATATGTAAGCAGCTTCACCGAAGTCTTTCATTGAAAAACTCTTATTAAAGTATCCCTTTATGCTATCCAGAAATTCTATATCATTTCCGATTAGTAATATGTCATCTACATATAATATCAGAAATGCTACAGAGCTCCCACTCACTTTCTTGTAAATACAGGCTTCTCCAAAAGTCTGTACAAAACCAAATGCTTTGATCACATTATCAAAGCGTTTATTCCAACTCCGAGAGGCTTGCACCAGTCCATAAATGGATCGCTGGAGCTTGCACACTTTGTTAGCTCCCTTTGGATCGACAAAACCTTCCGGCTGCATCATATACAACTCTTCTTCCAGAAATCCATTCAGGAATGCAGTTTTGACATCCATCTGCCAAATTTCATAATCATAAAATGCGGCAATTGCTAACATGATTCGGACAGACTTAAGCATCGCTACGGGTGAGAAGGTCTCATCGTAGTCAATCCCTTGAACTTGTCGAAAACCTTTTGCGACAAGTCGAGCTTTGTAGACAGTAACATTACCGTCAGCGTCAGTCTTCTTATTGAAGATCCATTTATTCTCAATTGCTTGCCGATCTTTGGGAAAGTCAACCAAAGTCCATACTTTGTTCTCATACATGGATCCCATCTCAGATTTCATGGCTTCAAGCCATTTTGCGGAATCTGGGGTCACCATCGCTTCTTCATGGTTCGTAGGTTCATCATGATCTAGTAGCATGACTTCCAAAACAGGATTACCGTACCACTCTGGTGCGGATCTTACTCTGGTTGATCTACGTGGTTCAGTAGTAACTTGTTCTGAAGTTTCATGATCATCATTATTAGCTTCCTCACTAATTGGTGTAGGTGTGACAAAAACCGGTTTTTGTGATGTACTACTTTCCAATAAGGGAGCAGGTACAGTTACCTCATCAAGTTTTACTTTCCTCCCACTCACTTCTTTCGAGATAAACTCCTTCTCTAGAAAGTTTCTGAATTTAGCAACAAAAGTCTTGCCTTTGGATCTGTGATAGAAGGTGTATCCAATAGTTTCTTTTGGATATCCTATGAAGACACATTTCTCTAATTTGGGTTCGAGCTTATTAGGTTGAAGCTTTTTCACATAAGCATCGCAGCCCCAAACTTTCAGAAACAACAACTTTGGTTTCTTGCCAAACCACAGTTCATAAGGCGTCGTCTCAACGGATTTTGATGGTGCCCTATTTAACGTGAATGCGGCCTTCTCTAAAGCATAACCCCAAAACGATAGCGGTAAATCAGTAAGAGACATCATAGATCGCACCATATCTAGTAAAGTACGATTACGACGTTCGGACACACCATTACGCTGTGGTGTTCAGGGTGGCATGAGTTGCGAAACTATTCCGCATTGTTTCAAATGTACACCAAACTCGTAACTCAAATATTCTCCTCTACGTTCGGATCATAGGAATTTTATTTTCTTGTTACGATGATTTTCAACTTCACTCTGAAATTCTTTGAACTTTTCAAATGTTTCAGACTAATGTTTCATTAAGTAGATATACCCATATCTTCTTAAGTCATCTGTGAAGGTGAGAAAATAACGATATCCGCCACGAGCCTCAACATTCATTGGACCACATACATCTGTATGTATGATTTCCAACAAATCTTTTGCTCTCTCCATAGTACCGGAGAACAGTGTTTTGGTCATCTTGCCCATAAGGCACGGTTCGCAAGTACCAAGTGATTCATAATCAAGTGGTTCCAAAAGTCCGTCAGTATGGAGTTTCTTCATGCGCTTTACACCGATATGACCTAAACGGCAGTGCCACAAATAAGTTGCACTATCATTATCAACTCTGCATCTTTTGGCTTCAACATTATGAATATGTGTGTCACTACTATCGAGATTTAATAAGAATAGACTACTCTTCAAGGGTGCATGACCATAAAAGATGTTACTCATATAAATAGAACAACCATTATTCTCTGATTTAAATGAATAACCGTCTCGCATCAAACAAGATCCAGATATAATGTTCATGCTCAACACTGGCACCAAATAACAATTATTTAGGTCTAATACTAATCCGGAAGGTAGATGTAGAGGTAGCGTGCCGACCGCGATCACATCGACTTTGGAACCATTTCCCACGCGCATCGTCACCTCGTCCTTAGCCAATCTTCGCTTAATCCGTAGTCCCTGTTTCGAGTTGCAAATATTAGCAACAGAACCAGTATCAAATACCCAGGTGCTACTGCGAGCATTAGTAAGGTATACATCAATAACATGTATATCATATATACCTTTGTTCACCTTGCCATCCTTCTTATCCGCCAAATACTTGGGGCAGTTCCGCTTCCAGTGACCAGTCTGCTTGCAGTAGAAGCACTCAGTTTCAGGCTTAGGTCCAGATTTGGGTTTCTTCTCCTGAGCAGCAACTTGCTTGCTGTTCTTTTTGAAGTTCCCCTTCTTCTTCCCTTTGCCCTTTTTCTTGAAACTAGTGGTCTTGTTGACCATCAACACTTGATGCTCCTTCTTGATTTTTACCTCCGCAGCTTTCAGCATTGCGAAGAGCTCGGGAATTGTCTTAACCATCCCTTGCATATTATAGTTCATCACGAAGCTCTTGTAGCTAGGTGGAAGTGATTGGAGAATTCTGTCAATGACGCAATCATCTGGAAGATTAACTCCCAATTGAATCAAGTGATTATTATACCCAGACATTTTGAGTATATGCTCACTGACAGAACTGTTCTCCTCCATCTTGCAGCTATAGAACTTATTGGAGACTTCATATCTCTCAATCCGGGCATTTGCTTGAAATATTAACTTCAACTCCTGGAACATCTCATATGCTCCATGATGTTCAAAACGTCGTTGAAGTCCCGATTCTAAGCCGTAAAGCATGGCACACTGAACTATTGAGTAGTCATCAGCTTTGCTCTGCCAGACGTTCATAACATCTGGTGTTGCTCCAGCAGCAGGCCTAGCACCCAGCGGTGCTTCCAGGACGTAATTCTTCTATGCAGCAATGAGGATAATCCTCAAGTTACGGACCCAGTCCGTGTAATTGCTACCATCATCTTTCAACTTTGCTTTCTCAAGGAACGCATTAAAATTCAATGGAACAACAGCACGGGCCATCTATCTACAATAAAACACTACTAGGGAAAAGCCTATACATAGAATTTTACCAGTAGCGCTATACAAAATCAAGCGCTGCTGCTACTTAGTAGCAGCGCGCGTGAATAAACCGCGCTACTGCTATGACTTTAGCAGTAGCGCATACTAGCGAAAAGCGCTGCTGCTATGTTCGAACTGGGCGCACATGGCTAGCCCAACCTAGCAGTAGCGCGTATAATGGCCCAGCGCTACTGCTAATCTCCTTAGCTGCAGCGCGCTTACGTGTAAAGCGCTGCTGCTAACGAAAATAAAATAAAGTGAAAAACAAGTAGAAAAGTAAATAAAAATGAAAGAAATAGAAAAAGGAGAAAGGGAAAAAATAAAATGTAAAGAAAAATAAAAGAAAAAGGGAAAAAAGGAGAAAGGAATAGCAGTAGCGGGTTTCAGTAAACGCGCTATAGCTAACTTAGCTATAGCGCGTTTCCGGAAACGCGCTACCGTTACGTTTCACTTAAACAGCGGTTTCCACCACCCCGCCCCCGGCCACCAATTCTTCCCCAAATTGTCCCTCGCCCTCGCCGCCGTCTCCTCACTGCCGCCGCCCGAGGCCGCCCTCAGCCTCACCGCCGCCGCCCGAGGCCGCCCTCAGTCTCACCGCCGCCGCCCGAGGCCGCCCTCAGCCTCACAGCCGCCGCCCAAGGCCGCCCTCCATGTCACCGTCGGCGCCCTCCACCTCACCGCCGCCCGAGCCCGCCCAGGACCGCCCTTGCTCGTGCCCAAGTCCGCCCTCTCCGCCCCTGCCTCCATCACCGAGCACCTCCCCGCCACCGTCTCTCCCCTCTCTGTAAGTCCCCCACCCCTCCCCTCACTCATCTCTCTCTGTATTTTAGAGAAAAAATTAGATGTTAATTAGATGTTTTTCAGTTAGGTCACTAGAGTTTTGCTAGGTTAATTAGGTTAGTAGTGCTGCTAGTAGTATTGGTACAGTAGGTTAATTAGGTGATGTTAAATGAATAACCTAAATGAATGAAATTAGTAGTTAACTGAATTTTTTTCCTTTCATCATTATAGAGCACTAAAGTTAACTGAATTTTGTTCTATTAGTAGTTAAATGAATTTTCTTCTACACTGTTTGCACATGTGGTTGCTCGTGTATATTTGGACACTGTTTGCAGGGAATGATGCTTAGTGGCCTATGTTTTGCCGGAATGTTGATTCATTTCTTTTCCGGCAAATTTCAGGTTCTCGATTTGTCCACTTTTTAGCAAAGCTCATGCCGAAATTTTCCGTGAATTTCGGCATGACTTGTGCTACAAACTAGGACATATCGAGTGCCCGTGATTTGCCGCACCAGGAAGGAGTCAACATTCCTGCAAAACAATAGGCCTTTTTTATGTCATTATTCATTTTATTAGGTCTAGAATTAATTGACTAGATTTAATCATAGGAAACATGGCTAGCAACGATGAAGGACAGGGTTCTGGTGATTGCGACGACGCCTACCGGGCGGCAGACGAATTTTTAGCCTTACCGATGATCAACCGATGTTATTGCTGGGCCCACCGGTGGCATCGGGGACTGAGACCGACACGCAGACCGGTGCTGAGACTGAGACCGGCGCTCAGACTCAGACCGGCATCGAGACCGGCGCTGAGACTGAGACCGGCGCTGCCTCGGGGAGCGGAGCCGGTGTAGAACCGAAAGCAAAGAGGCAACGGGTTCCTAACAAACTCAGGACTACTAGAGTGGTGGTCACGGAGGTGGACGACGGCAATTTTGAGCCAACGGCGCCCGAGGAAGCGCGTCGATGCTACGGCAATCAAATAGGCTGCATCGTACGGACAACCGCCACCATCAACGATGAGAAACTACAGAAGATAGAAAATATGAGGAGCTCCCTCCTAAAGAAGTTTCACCAGATATTCTTGTTCCCGGGCCGGAATGAGAAGGATTATAAAGATCCAGATGAGGACCCGGCAATGAAGAAGATAAACAAACACGCCATGACCAAGTTTAGCGACGCGTTGGCCGCCTGGAAAAATCGAGTGAAAGCAAGGATCATCGACAAGAAGGAACCCTACTCCGAGATTGTAAAGGATAATCCGACAATCACGGAAGAGCAGTTTCAAATATTCAAGGAGGCTTGCGAGGCCGAAGATGCCAAAAAAAAGTCTAAGTACATGAAGGGGCTTCAAGAGAGGAACATTGGGAGCCACCACCTCGGAAGCCGTGGTTACGGCGGAAAGAGGTCCAAATGGGCCAAGGAGGACGCGGAAGCCGCGAGTCTGGGCATCCCAGACCCCTTGGCGGAGTTCACCGTCCCGCAGGAGCGTGACGTCCTCAGGGCCCGGCACCGTTGGGACCCAGTGAAAAAGGTTTACGAGACAACACCGGTCATTACGGAGTTCATGAGACTGCTGGTAATTTTAGTTTCTGATCAATTCGACTGCACACGTTAGTCATATTTGTAAACGATCGTTGTGCCTTTTGCAGAGAGAGCAGCACAGGATTGCGGCCGAAAGCGACTCGCCGTCTGAGGCATTGGCGAGGCCCAAGTGGGACACTCCATTCAACCGGGCGTTGAACATATTGAAACAACAACCGGTGGATACTCGACCGTCGTATGGACGCGTGCACGGTGTCGGAGACGGCGCCACGTGGAAGAAGTACTACCGTGAGACCACGGAGGAGAGAAAGGAAAGACGGAGGTTAAATGAAGAAAACATCGACAAGAGGGTTGAGATTGCGGTTGAGAAGAAATCAACTGAGACAGTCGCAACAGCGGTAGCTGCCGCAAAACAGGTGGCTTTAGATATTTCTACTACCTTGGTTCCGGCCGTTTTCAATTGGACCAGGCAAAATCCAAAAAAAGATGCAGCGGACTTTCCCCTTGCTGACTTCTTGGCGGGGAGCAGCTCGACTAGCGTTGCACCAGCACCTGCAGCTGCACCTGCTCCCGCACCGGCTCCCGCACCGGACGTGCTAGGCGGTGCTTCGTCTTTGGCTGAGCTCGACGCCCTCACGGTATCTGTCACACCGGCCCCCTTCAATATAAATGTATAATCTCCCGTTTTCGTTGCCTTTCGGATGTCTCACGTCGCAGACTTTTCTTTGCAGGCCGACGAAACCCCGTGCACCATATTGTACACCATCGGCGACCAGAAGGTGGACGTGGGGAAGGCGACGATAATGGAGCCGAAGGAACCATTGTTCCACAGCCGGCCGATCCCCCCGAACGTCTTCAAGGTTTCCGTGGCCAGTGTCAAACCGGGCCACGAGAATTTGCCTCCTCCAGTACTACTGGGGGATGACGACGAGACACCGCGGCGGCTTGGTGATTGTTGCAATGCTGGG
Source organism: Triticum aestivum (assembly GCF_018294505.1). NCBI lineage: Eukaryota > Viridiplantae > Streptophyta > Magnoliopsida > Poales > Poaceae > Triticum > Triticum aestivum. Next base: position 57,880,719 of record NC_057809.1, on the reverse strand, counting down.
TGGGTCCTGTTGTGGCCAAAGAGTCTGCTTCGTCTGGAGGCGGCCGGGAGCACACCCACGAGCACGCAGCCTCAGCAAGGTATGAACATCAACACCCCACCTACCCAATTATCGTCGGGTGTCGGGTTGGGTGATAGCGGACGGGGTAAGGAGGAGGCTCCATTAGTCGCTGATGACGTCGCCATGGATGAGGATGAGGACGACGATGGCGCTGCTGAACAGTATGTCTATACTGGCGCCTCCTCAGGGTTTGAGCGTCATGAGTCGGTGCCTGAATTGCCGTCTCAACATATTATGGACGACCTTCCGGTAGTAAAGAAGTTTAGGAAGAGAGCGAGGAAAGGCAAAAAAGCTGTTTCTATGATCCAGCCGCCTCAGCAGCCTCGGCTTCAGGACCGTATAGATATCCCCGGTGCGGATAAATGGCATATCCCCGGTCAACCAATCCTACCTGCAACAGCGCTACGGGCCAGATTCGGCGATCTAAAGAGACTTCATGACCGATGTGCTGCGGGTAGAGAAAGACCTCATCGCCTCGAAAGATCCAGGATACCCACTCTACGTGGTTAACGTTCCGCGGCAAATGTCGTACGTCGACAGCTTCCCCGCGGATAAGTTCTTCCTCCGATTCGATTACATATTCGACATGTTTCACGTGAAGAAGCTGGATTTTACGTTTGTCCGCCTTTATGCCTTGCACATGAACTACATCATCGGGGTTGAGCAGATATCTCATATCTGTGTCGCTGACCCGTACTACATGCACGAGGGCTTCTTGGGAGTCTGCGCAAATCACCGTGAATACGCGAGGGATTACATCGTCAGTTTCATGCTCACCAATAAGGACAAGGGGGCGATTCTCGTGCCTTATCATCCCGTGTAAGTCATCCGCGCTGCTATCCTTCCTTCGATTTCAATCATTCATTTGCACGGTGGAGGCTAATTAATTTGAGGACTTATTTTGCGCAGCGGCGGGCGCGCCGTCCTCATCATCCTCTACCCCCGATTCTCCCACGCTCTTTACTTGGACTCGTCGAAGAACATTCACAAAAAGGATTACACCCACATCAAGGATGTTCTCGACAGTGCTATGTTTTACTACCAAGCAAGGGGTGGAGAGGTCAGGGACAAGAAGAGAAGGGGCGGCAGGGTCGCCTTCGGCCATAAGACCGACTTCTGCTGCATCCAGCAACCGAACGATTCTCTTAATGATGGATTCTATGTCCTACACCACATGCTGGAGTACAGACGGGATCACCAGAACCTTCGCATGTCACCTAGATCCGGCGATGCCCATATTCTGCAATGGGCAAAGGACATAGGAGATATCGAGGATCATCGACTTCGAGCTGAGTTCTATAACATCCAGCGCGAACTTGCCCAAATCATCATGAAGGAGGTCGTCGGAAAAACAGGGATGTTCTACGGAGAAGGACAAATGTCGCGGGAAGACGTCCGAACATGGATAGCCTCTCAGCGTCTCGACCTGAAGCCTTTCACTAGGCTCGGGGACTATCTCCCTGACTTGGATGGATGGAACGACATGTTGGAGTGATTGTCGATATATGACAATGTGTCCGTTTAGTCCATACTTTCTGTATGACAAAACTTTGAGTTATGCACGGTGAAACTTTATTTGTGATGTAATTAAACCGTCCTCCTCCTCGACTAGCGAAAATCACTCTAGTTAGGGCATTTTGGGGTACGATGAACTTTGTTATTTATGCTTATGATATGTTGTTTTTATTTTTGCCAAGTCTGTCTCTTTCTGTTGCTCAACTATATATGTTGCATATCATCGACTCATGTGATGATGCAGGTGCATAGATCATAGATGGCGAAGAAGTGCTATGCCAGGAGTATATATACGACAAGTGGCCGGAGTGTCAGGCCCTTCCGGTTTCCGAGCGACAGGCAGTAGTTAGTTTAGAGGTTCACGCTAATGCGAAAGAGGGATACGAACTCATGTTCTCAAAGTGATAGCTCTTCTCGTGTATATCATTGTTTAGATGGATGACGATGTATTTGCATATCATTCGAGACTTGTATCGCTATTTTTGAGATGATGACGAGAGACCACTTTGTGTTGGATGATGATTATGATGATGACATGATTTGATGAGACTAATTGTATGTATATGCTATGATTACATTTGTCTGTGTATGATATGCTAAAGATTATTGTATAAAGCCTATTCAAATACAAAACAAATACAAAACAAATTTGCAGGAAAAAAACTAATAAATAAACTAGTAGTAGCGAGGGGGGAAATTTAGGAGTAGCGCCGCATTGTCAGTAGCGCGTCCCAGCAAACAGCGCTGCAGATAATATCAGTAGCGCCCTTTCCCAAAGAGCGCTACAACTATTCATGTATAGCAGTAGCGTGGGACAACCGGCGCTACTGCTATACGTTAGCTGTAGCGCCTTATTAGTAGCGCCAGTGCCCGCGCTACTGAGAGGCCCAAAACCCTCGCTACTGGTAGGCTTCTCCCTAGTAGTGAAACATAAACAAGCAAGATACTATAAAGAACTAAGTTCATGATAAATTTAAGTCCAATTAATCATATTACTAAAGAACTCCCACTTAGATAGACATCCCTCTAATCCTCTAAGTGATCACGTGATCCAAATCAACTAAACCATGTCCGATCATCACGTGAGATGGAGTAGTTTCATTGGTGAACATCACTATGTTGATCATATCTACTATATGATTCACGCTCGACCTTTTGGTCTCTGTGTTCCAAGGCCATATCTGTATATGCTTGGCTCGTCAAGTATAACCTGAGTATTCCGCGTGTGCAACTGTTTTGCACCCGTTGTATTTGAACATAGAGCCTATCACACCCAATCATCACATGGTGTCTCAGCACAAAGAACTTTCGCAATGGTGCATACTCAGGGAGAACACTTCTTGATAATTAGTGAGAGATCATCTTAAAATGCTACCGTCAATCAAAGCAAGATAAGATGCATAAAAGATAAATATCACATGCAATCAATATAAGTGATATGATATGGCCATCATCATCTTGTGCTTGCGATCTCCATCTTCGAAGCATCGTCATGATCACCATCGTCACCGGCGTGACACCTTGATCTTCATCGTAGCATCGTTGTCATCTTGCCAATCTTATGCTTCTACGACTATCGCTACCGCTTAGTGATAAAGTAAATCATTACAGGGCAATTGCATTGCATACAATAAAGCGACAACCATATGGCTCCTGCCAGTTGCCGATAACTCGGTTACAAAACATGATCATCTCATACAATAAAATTTAGCATCATGTGACCATATCACATCACAACATGCCCTGCAAAAACAAGTTAGACGTCCTCTACTTTGTTTGTTGCAAGTTTTACGTGGCTGCTACGGGCTTAAGCAAGAACCAATCTTACCTACGCATCAAAAACCACAACGATAGTTTGTCAAGTTGGTGTTGTTTTAACCTTCGCAAGGACCGGGCGTAGCCACACTCGGTTCAACTAAAGTTGGAGAAACTGACACCCGCCAGCCACCTGTGTGCAAAGCACGTCGGTAGAACCAGTCTCGTGTAAGCGTACGCATAATGTCGGTCCGGGCCGCTTCATCCAACAATACCGCCGAACGAAAGTATGACATGCTGGTAAGCAGTATGACTTATATCGCCCACAACTCACTTGTGTTCTACTCGTGCACAACATCAACGCATAAAACCTGGCTCGGATGCCACTGTTGGGTAACGTAGTAATTTCAAAATTTTCCTACGCACACGCAAGATCATGGTGATGCATAGCAACGAGAGGGGAGAGTGTAATCTACGTACCCTTGTAGACCGACAGCGGAAGGGTTATGACAATGCGGTTGATGTAGTCGTACGTCTTCACGGCCCGACCGATCAAGCACCGAAACTACGACACCTCTGAGTTCTAGCACACGTTCAGCTCGATGACGATCCCCGGACTCCGATCCAGCAAAGTGTCGGGGAAGAGTTCCATCAGCATGACGCCGTGGTGACGATCTTGATGTTCTATTGTCGCAGGGCTTCGCCTAAGCACCACTACAATATAACCGAGGACTATGGTGGAGGGGGGCACCGCACACGGCTAAGAGAACGATCTTGAAGATCAACTTGTGTGTCTAGAGGTGCCCCCCTGCCCCCGTATATAAAGGAGCAAGGGGGGAGGCCGGCCGGCCCTTGGGGCGCGCCAAGGAGGAGTCCTCCTCCTAGTAGGAGTAGGACTCCCCTCTTTCCTACTCCTACTAGGAGGGGGAAAGGAAGGGGGAGAGGGAGAAGGAAAGGGGGGCACCGCCCCCCTTCTCCTAGTCCAATTCGGACCAGAGGGGGAGGGGGCGCGCGGCCCACCTTGGCCGCCCCTCTCTCTCTCCACTAGGGCCCATAAAGCCCATTACTTATCCGGGGGGGGGGGGTTCCGCTAACCCTCCGGCACTCCGGTTTTCTCCGAAATCACCCGGAACACTTCCGGTGTCCGAATATAGCCATCCAATATATCAATCTTTATGTCTCGACCATTTCGAGACTCCTCGTCATGTCCGTGATCACATCCGGGACTCCGAACAAACTTCGGTACATCAAAATATATAAACTCATAATGAAACTGTCATTGTAACGTTAAGCGTGCGGACCCTACGGGTTCGAGAACAATGTAGACATGACCGAGACATGTCTCTGGTCAATAACCAATAGCGGAACCTGGATGCTCATATTGGCTCCCACATATTCTACGAAGATCTTTTATCGGTCAGACCGCATAACAACATACTTTGTTCCCTTTGTCATTGGTATGTTACTTGCCCGAGATTCGATCGTCGGTATCTCAATACCTAGTTCAATCTCGTTACCGGCAAGTCTCTTTACTCGTTTCATAATACATCATCTCGCAACTAACTCATTAGTTGGAATGCTTGCAAGGCTTATGTGATGTGCATTACCGAGAGGGCCCAGAGATACCTCTCCGACAATCGGAGTGACAAATCCTAATCTCGAAATACGCCAACCGAACATGTACCTTTGGAGACACCTGTAGAGCTCATTTATAATCACCCAGTTACGTTGTGATGTTTGGTAGCACACAAAGTGTTCCTCCGGCAAACGGGAGTTGCATAATCTCATAGTCATAGGAACATGTATAAGTCATGAAGAAAGCAATAGCAACATACTAAACGATCAGGTGCTAAGCTAATGGAATGGGTCATGTCAATCACATCATTCTCCTAATGATGTGATCCCATTAATCAAATGACAACACATGTCTATGGTTAGGAAACATAACCATCTTTGATTAACGAGCTAGTCAAGTAGAGGCACACTAGTGACGTTTAGTTTGTCTATGTATTCACACAAGTATTATGTTTCCGGATAATACAATTCTAGCATGAATAATAAACATTTATCATGATATAAGGAAATAAATAATAACTTTATTATTGCCTCTAGGGCATATTTCCTTCAGTAGGTCCTTCCTCTCCTCCGTAGCCATAATCTCCTAGGCTACGTTGATGGATCGCTGCCATGTCCACCGTCGACCGTCGTTGCCACCATGGCTGATGGTGCCCAACACTGTTGGAAATATTCCCTAGAGGCAATAATAAAAGCATTATTATTATATTTCCTTGTTCATGATAATTGTCTTTATTCATGCTATAATTGTGTTATCCGGAAATCGTAATACATGTGTGAATAACAGACACCAACATGTCCCTAGTGAGCCTCTAGTTGACTAGCTCGTTGATCAACAGATAGTCATGGTTTCCTGACTATGGACACTGGATGTCATTGATAACGAGATCACATCATTGGGAGAATGATGTGATGGACAAGACCCAATCATAAACATAGCACAAGATCGTATAGTTCGTTTGCTAGAGTTTTCCAATGTCAAAGTATCTTTTCCTTAGACCATGAGATCGTGTAACTCCCGGATACCGTAGGAGTGCTTTGGGTATGCCAAACGTCACAACGTAACTGGGTGACTATAAAGGTAGACTACGGGTATCTCCGAAAGTGTCTGTTGGGTGACATGGATCAAGACTGGGATTTGTCACTCCGTATGACGGAGAGGTATCACTGGGCCCACTCGGTAATGCATCATCATAATGAGCTCAGAGTGACCAAGTGTCTGGTCACGGGATCATGCATTACGGTACGAGTAAAGTGACTTGCCGGTAACGAGATTGAACGAGGTATTGGGATACCGACGATCGAATCTCGGGCAAGTAACATATCGATAGACAAAGGGAATAGCGTACGGGATTGATTGAATCCTCGACATCGTGGTTCATCCGATGAGATCATCGTGGAGCATGTGGGAGCCAACATGGGTATCCAGATCCCGCTGTTGGTTATTGACCGGAGAGTCGTCTCGGTCATGTCTGCTTGTCTCCCGAACCCGTAGGGTCTACACACTTAAGGTTCGGTGACGCTAGGGTTATGAAGATATGTATATGCAGAAACCCGAATGTTGTTCGGAGTCCCGGATGAGATCCCCGACGTCACGAGGAGTTCCGGAATGGTCCGGAGGTAAAGAATTATATATAGGAAGTGCTATTTCGGGCATCGGGACAAGTTTCGGGGTTATCGATATTGTACCGGGACCACCGGAAGGGTCCCGGGGGTCCACCGGGTGGGGCCACCTGTCCCGGGGGGCCACATGGGCTGTAGGGGGTGCGCCTTGGCCTAGATGGGCCAAGGGCACCAGCCCCTATAGGCCCATGCGCCTAGGGTTTCCACCATGGAAGAGTCCATGTGGTGGAAGGCACCCCTAGGTGCCTTGGGGGGGGGGGGAGGTAAACCTCCCCTTGGCCGCCGCCCCCCTAGTAGATCTCATCTACTAGGGCCGGCGCCCCCCTGGAACCCCTATATATAGTGGGGGGGAGAGGAGGGATTTCACACCAGCCCCTGGCGCCTCCACCCCCCCGTTACGTCTCTCCCTCGTAGTCTCGGCGAAGCCCTGCTGCTGTGACGCCCTGCATCCACCACCACGCCGTCGTGCTGCTGGATCTTCATCAACCTCTCCTCCCCCCTTGCTGGATCAAGAAGGAGGAGACGTCTCCCGTCCCATACGTGTGTTGAACGCGGAGGTGCCGTCCGTTCGACGCTGGTCATCGGTGATTTGGATCAGGTCGAGTACGACTACATCATCACCGTTCTTTTGAACGCTTCCGTGCGCGATCTACAAAGGTATGTAGATGCATCTAATCACTCGTTGCTAGATGAACTCCTAGATGATCTTGGTGAAACGAGTAGGAAATTTTTTGTTTTCTGCAACGTTCCCCAACAGTGGCATCATGAGCTAGGTCTATGCGTAGTTCTTCTTGCGCAAGTAGAACACAATTTGTTGTGGGCGTAGATTTGTCAACTTTCGTGCCGTTACTAGTCCTTTCTTGCTTCAGCGGTATTGTGGGATGAAGCGGCCCGGACCAACCTTACACGTACGCTTACGTGAGACCGGTTCCACCGACTAACATGCACTAGTTGCATAAGGTGGCTGGCGGGTGTCTGTCTCTCTCACTTTAGTTGGAGCGGAATCGATGAACAGGGTCCTTATGAAGGGTAAATAGAAGTTGACAAATCACGTTGTGGCTTTAACGTAGGTAAGAAAACGTTCTTGCTAGAACCCTAATTCAGCCACGTAAAACTTGCAACAACAATTAGAGGACGTCTAACTTGTTTTTGCAGCAAGTGGTTTGTGATATGATATGGCCAAAGTTGTGATGAATGATGAATGATCTATATGTGATGTATGAGATGTTCATGCTATTGTAATAGGATTCACGACTTGCATGTCGATGAGTATGACAACCGGCAGGAGCCATAGGAGTTGTCTTTATTCTTTTTATGACCTGCGTGTCATCGAGAAACGCCATGTAAATTACTTTACTTTATTGCTAAACGCGTTAGCCATAGTAGTAGAAGTAATAGTTGGCGAGCAACTTCATGGAGACACAATGATGGAGATCATGATGATGGAGATCATGGTGTCAAGCCGGTGACAAGATGATCATGGAGCCCCAAGATGGAGATCAAAGGAGCTATGTGATATTGGCCATATCATGTCACGTTTATTATTTGATTGCATGTGATGTTTATCATGTTTTGCATCTTGTTTACTTAGAAGGACAGTAGTAAATAAGATGATCCCTCACAATAAATTCAAGAAGTGTTCCCCCTAACTGTGCACCGTTGCGACAGTTCGCTGTTTCAAAACACCACGTGATGATCGGGTGTTTTATTCTGACGTTCACATACAACGGGTGTAAGACAGATTTACACATGCAAACACTTAGGTTAACTTGACGAGCCTAGCATGTACAAACATGGCCTCGGAACACAGAAGACCGAAAGGTCGAGCATGAGTCGTATAGAAGATACGATCAACATGAAGATGTTCACCGACGTTGACTAGTCCGTCTCACGTGATGATCGGACACGGTCTAGTTAAACTCGGATCATGTAATACTTAGATGACTGGAGGGATGTCTAATCTAAGTGGGAGTTCATTAATAATTTGATTAGTTGAACTTAATTATCATGAACTTAGTCTAAATATTTTACAATATGTCTTGTAGATTAAATGGCCAACGTAGTCCTCAACTTCAACGCGTTCCTAGAGAAAACCAAGCTGAAAGACGATGGCAGCAACTATACGGACTGGGTCCGGAACCTGAGGATCATCCTCATAGCTGCCAAGAAAGATTATGTCCTACAAGCACCGCTTGGTGACGCACCCGTTCTCCCTGCAGAACAAGATGTTATGAACGCTTGGCAGGCACGTTCCGATGACTACTCCCTCGTTCAGTGCAGCATGCTTTACAGCCTAGAGCCGGGGCTCCAAAAGCGTTTTGAGAGACATGGAGCATATGAGATGTTCAAAGAGCTGAAAATGGTTTTCCAAGCTCATGCCCGGGTCGAGAGATATGAAGTCTCCGACAAATTCTTCAGCTGTAAGATGGAGGAAAACAGTTCTGTCAGTGAGCACATACTCACTATGTCTGGGTTGCATAACCGCTTGACTCAGCTGGGAGTTAATCTCCCGGATGATGCGGTCATTGACAGAATCCTCCAATCGCTTCCACCAAGCTACAAGAGCTTTGTGATGAACTTCAATATGCAGGGGATGGAAAAGACCATTCCTGAAGTATTTGCTATGCTGAAATCAGCAGAGGTAGAAGTCAGGAAGGAACATCAAGTGTTGATGGTCAATAAAACCACTAAGTTCAAGAAAGGCAAGGGTAAAAAGAACTTCAAGAAGGACGGCAAGGAGGTTGCCGCGCCCGGCAAGCAAGCTGCCGGGAAGAAGCCAAAGAATGGACCCAAGCCCGAGACTGAGTGCTTTTATTGCAAGGGAAGCGGTCACTGGAAGCGGAACTGCCCTAAGTACTTAGCGGATAAGAAGGCCGGCAAAACAAAAGGTATATGTGATATACATGTAATTGATGTGTACCTTACTAGTGCCCGTAGTAGCTCCTGAGTATTTGATACCGGTGCAGTTGCTCACATTTGTAACTCAAAGCAGGGGCTGCGGAATAAGCGGAAACTGGCAAAGGACGAGGTGACGATGCGCGTCGGGAATGGTTCCAAGGTCAATGTGGTCGCCGTCGGCACGCTACCTCTGCATCTCCCTTCGGGATTAGTTTTAAACCTTAATAATTGTTATTTAGTGCCAGCTTTGAGCATGAACATTGTATCGGGATCTCGTTTAATTCGAGATGGCTACTCTTTTAAATCTGAGAATAATGGTTGTTCCATTTTTATGAGAGATATGTTTTATGGTCATGCTCCTATGGTGAATGGTTTATTCTTTATGAATCTCGAACGTGATGCTACACATGTTTATAATGTGAGTACCAAAAGAAGTAAGGTTGATAATGATAGTCCCACATACCTGTGGCACTGCCGCCTTGGTCACATAGGTGTCAAACGCATGAAGAAGCTCCATGCTGATGGACTTTTAGAGTCTCTTGATTATGAATCATTTGACACATGCGAACCATGCCTTATGGGTAAAATGACCAAGACTCCATTCTCAGGAACAATGGAGCGATCAACTGACTTATTGGAAATCATACATACTGATGTGTGCGGTCCAATGAGTGTTGAGGCTCGCGGTGGCTATCGTTATGTTCTCACCCTCACTGATGATTTAAGTAGGTATGGGTATATCTACTTAATGAAACACAAGTCTGAAACCTTTGAAAAGTTCAAGGAATTTCAGAGTGAGGTTGAAAATCAACGTGACAGGAAAATCAAGTTTCTATGATCAGATCGTGGAGGAGAATACTTGAGTCACGAGTTTGGCACACACTTAAGAAAATGTGGAATAGTTTCACAACTCACGCCGCCTGGAACACCTCAGCGTAATGGTGTGTCCGAACGTCGTAATCGCACTCTATTAGATATGGTGCGATCTATGATGTCTCTTACCGATTTACCGCTATCCTTTTGGGGCTATGCTTTAGAGACTGCCGCATTCACTTTAAATAGGGCTCCATCGAAATCTATTGAGACGACACCGTATGAATTATGGTTTGGGAAGAAACCTAAGCTGTCGTTTCTAAAAGTTTGGGGATGCGATGCTTATGTCAAGAAACTTCAACCTGAAAAGCTCGAACCCAAGTCGGAAAAATGCGTCTTCATAGGATACCCAAAAGAAACTATTGGGTACACCTTCTACCTCAGATCCGAAGGCAAGATCTTTGTTGCCAAGAATGGGTCCTTTCTGGAGAAAGAGTTTCTCTCGAAAGAAGTAAGTGGGAGGAAAGTAGAGCTTGATGAAGTATTACCTCTTGAACCGGAAAATGGCGCAACTCAAGAAAATGTTCCTGAGGTGCCTGCACCGACTAGAGAGGAAGTTAATGACAATGATCAAGATACTTCTGATCAAGCCCCTACTGAAATTCGAAGGTCCACAAGGACACGTTCCGCACCAGAGTGGTATGGCAACCCTGTCTTGGAAATCATGCTGTTAGACAACGGTGAACCTCCGAACTATGAAGAAGCAATGGCGGGCCCGGATTCCGACAAATGGCTAGAAGCCATGAAATCCGAGATAGGATCCATGTATGAAAACAAAGTATGGACTTTGACTGACTTGCCCGTTGAGCGGCGAGCCATAGAAAATAAATGGATCTTTAAGAGGAAGACAGACGCGGATGGTAATGTGACCATCTATAAAGCTCGGCTTGTCGCTAAGGGTTATCGACAAGTTCAAGGGGTTGAATACGATGAGACTTTCTCACCGGTAGCGAAGCTGAAGTCCGTCCGAATCATGTTAGCAATTGCCGCATTCTATGATTACGAAATATGGCAAATGGACGTCAAAACGGCATTCCTTATTGGTTTCCTTAAGGAAGAATTGTATATGATGCAGCCGGAAGGTTTTGTCGATCCTGAGAATGCTGACAAAGTGTGCAAGCTCCAACGCTCGATTTATGGGCTGGTGCAAGCATCTCGGAGTTGGAACATTCGCTTTGATGAGATGATCAAAGCGTTTGGGTTTACACAGACTTATGGAGAAGCCTGCGTTTACAAGAAAGTGAGTGGGAGCTCTGTAGCATTTCTCATATTATATGTAGATGACATACTTTTGATGGGAAATGATATAGAACTCTTGGACAGCATCAAGGCCTACTTGAATAAAAGTTTTTCAATGAAGGACCTTGGAGAAGCTGCTTATATATTAGGCATCAAAATCTATAGAGATAGATCGAGACGCCTCATAGGTCTTTCACAAAGCACATACCTTGATAAGATATTGAAGAAGTTCAATATGGATCAATCCAAGAAGGGGTTCTTGCCTGTGTTACAAGGTATGAAATTGAGCTCAGCTCAATGTCCGACCACGGCAGAAGATATAGAAGAGATGAGCATCATCCCCTATGCCTCAGCCATAGGTTCTATTATGTATGCCATGCTGTGTACCAGACCTGATGTTAACCTTGCCGTCAGTTTGGTAGGAAGGTACCAAAGTAATCCCAGCAAGGAACACTGGACAGCGGTCAAGAATATCCTGAAGTACCTGAAAAGGACTAAGGAAATGTTTCTCGTTTATGGAGGTGACGAAGAGCTCGTCGTAAAGGGTTACGTCGACGCTAGCTTCGACACAGATCTGGATGACTCTAAGTCACAAACCGGATACGTGTATATTTTGAATGGTGGGGCAGTAAGCTGGTGCAGTTGCAAGCAAAGCGTCGTGGCGGGATCTACATGTGAAGCGGAGTACATGGTAGCCTCGGAGGCAGCACATGAAGCAATATGGGTGAAGGAGTTCATCACCGACCTAGGAGTCATACCCAATGCGTCGGGGCCGATCAAGCTCTTCTGTGACAACACTGGAGCTATTGCACTTGCCAAGGAGCCCAGGTTTCACAAGAAGACAAGGCACATCAAGCGTCGCTTCAACTCCATTCGTGAAAATGTTCAAGATGGAGACATAGAGATTTGTAAAGTACATACGGACCTGAATATAGCAGATCCGTTGACTAAACCTCTCCCTAGAGCAAAACATGATCAACACCAGAATTCCATGGGTGTTCGATTCATCACAATGTAACTAGATTATTGACTCTAGTGCAAGTGGGAGACTGTTGGAAATATGCCCTAGAGGCAATAATAAAAGCATTATTATTATATTTCCTTGTTCATGATAATTGTCTTTATTCATGCTATAATTGTGTTATCCGGAAATCGTAATACATGTGTGAATAACAGACACCAACATGTCCCTAGTGAGCCTCTAGTTGACTAGCTCGTTGATCAACAGATAGTCATGGTTTCCTGACTATGGACACTGGATGTCATTGATAACGAGATCACATCATTGGGAGAATGATGTGATGGACAAGACCCAATCCTAAACATAGCACAAGATCGTATAGTTCGTTTGCTAGAGTTTTCCAATGTCAAAGTATCTTTTCCTTAGACCATGAGATCGTGTAACTCCCGGATACCGTAGGAGTGCTTTGGGTATGCCAAACGTCACAAAGTAACTGGGTGACTATAAAGGTAGACTACGGGTATCTCCGAAAGTGTCTGTTGGGTGACATGGATCAAGACTGGGATTTGTCACTCCGTATGACGGAGAGATATCACTGGGCCCACTCGGTAATGCATCATCATAATGAGCTCAGAGTGACCAAGTGTCTGGTCACGGGATCATGCATTATGGTACGAGTAAAGTGACTTGCCGGTAACGAGATTGAACGAGGTATTGGGATACCGATGATCGAATCTCGGGCAAGTAACATATCGATAGACAAAGGGAATAGCGTACGGGATTGATTGAATCCTCGACATCGTGGTTCATCCGATGAGATCATCGTAGAGCATGTGGGAGCCAACATGGGTATCCAGATCCCGCTGTTGGTTATTGACCGGAGAGTCGTCTCGGTCATGTCTGCTTGTCTCCCGAACCCGTAGGGTCTACACACTTAAGGTTCGGTGACGCTAGGGTTATGAAGATATGTATATGCAGAAACCCGAATGTTGTTCGGAGTCCCGGATGAGATCCCGGATGTCACGAGGAGTTCCGGAATGGTCCGGAGGTAAAGAATTATATATAGGAAGTGCTATTTCGGGCATCGGGACAAGTTTCGGGGTTATCGGTATTGTACCGGGACCACCGGAAGGGTCCCGGGGGTCCACCGGGTGGGGCCACCTGTCCCGGGGGGCCACATGGGCTGTAGGGGGTGCGCCTTGGCCTAGATGGGCCAAGGGCACCAGCCCCTATAGGCCCATGCGCCTAGGGTTTCCACCATGGAAGAGTCCATGTGGTGGAAGGCACCCCTAGGTGCCTTGGGGGGGAGGGAAACCTCCCCTTGGCCGCCGCCCCCCCTAGTAGATCTCATCTACTAGGGCCGGCGCCCCCCTGGCACCCCTATATATAGTGGGGGGGAGAGGAGAGATTTCACACCAGCCCCTGGCGCCTCCACCCCCCCCCCCCGTTACGTCTCTCCCTCGTAGTCTCGGCGAAGCCCTGCTGCTGTGACGCCCTGCATCCACCACCACGCCGTCGTGCTGCTGGATCTTCATCAACCTCTCCTCCCCCCTTGCTGGATCAAGAAGGAGGAGACGTCTCCCGTCCCGTACGTGTGTTGAACGCGGAGGTGCCGTCCGTTCGGCGCTGGTCATCGGTGATTTGGATCACGTCGAGTACGACTACATCATCACCGTTCTTTCGAACGCTTCCGTGCGCGATCTACAAAGGTATGTAGATGCATCTAATCACTCGTTGCTAGATGAACTCCTAGATGATCTTGGTGAAACGAGTAGGAAATTTTTTGTTTTCTGCAACGTTCCCCAACAAACACATGGTTCCCAACCAGGCGCATACCATCTGGGTTCAGCAAGATCAAGCCATACTTTTGGCCATACAGTCATCACTGACCGAAGGAGTGGCTGGCATGATTCTTTTTGCCGCTACTTCCCAGGACATCTGGACAACCCTCGAAAGCAGTTTCTCCTCTCAATCCAAGGCACGATTCATGGCACTTCGTCGATAACTTCAGGATGTCAAGAAGCTTGACCTCTCAGCCACGATCTACTTCAACAAAGTGAAGACCCTCACCGACAGACTAGCTGCCATCGGGAAACCTCTCTAATGAGGAGTTCACTGGATATATTCTTGGTGGGTTGGATGGTGACTATGATTCTCTGGTCGAGGTTGGCCAAGGCCGTGACACTCCGATGCCGCCGCGGGATCTCTATGCCCGTTTACTTCAAACAGAACAATGCATCGAATCTCGTCGCTCAGCTGAAATTCATGGTGGGTTCTCCTCTGCCAACGCCGTGACCCGTAGTGGTTCGAGGCAGCCCTACCATGCGGGTGGTGGTTCGTTCGGCGGCAAGGCTATTCTGCAGTCACCACCGCAGCAACAGAACTACTCTAGCAACAAACGCATGGGTGGAGGCTCGTCGTCAGATTGCCCTACTTGTGGTCGCCCCACATGCCAGCTTTGTGGTTTTTAGGGTCATATTGCATCTCGCTGCCACAAGCGCTTCAAGCGTGACTTTCTTGGGATCGGGAATGATGGACGCAACAATGAGCGCCAGGAAGCCATGGCTACTTCAGGTTTTATTGGTGTCGCTCAAGGCCATACACCATCCTACCCCATTGATGCGAGTTGGTACATGGACACCGCAGCCACGGATCATCTGACGAATGAACTCGACAAGCTCCTCTCTCGCAAGCCCTACCATGGTCAGGATAAGGTGCACACTTCCAATGGGTCAGGTATGCACATCGAACATATTGGTCAAACTTTCCTTCCAACTAGTACCTCTAGGAACCTTCAACTTTGTGATGTCCTTCATGTTCCATCTGTTACACGTAATCTTCTGCCAGTTCCTAAACTTACTCAAGACAATGACGCTTTTGTTGAATTTCACCCTTTTGATGTCTTTATTAAGGATCGCGCAATGAGGGACGTTCTTCTTAGCGGTCATTATCATCATGGTCTCTATCCAGTTCATGAACCTACAGCTTTCCGGGTGTTCATCACTATTCGTGTCAAGCCATCTCAGTGGCATTCGCGTCTTGGTCATCCAGCCTCTCCCATCGTACGGCATGTGCTTCGCCGCCATCAACTTCTTATCGTGTCTAGCAATAATGGCATATCTGTGTGTGATGCCTGTCCACAAGGCAAAAGTCATCAACTCCCGTTTTCATTGTCTACTCGTGTAGTTAAGACTCCTCTAGAAATTGTGTTCTCAGATGTATGGGGCCCTGCCCAAACCTTAGTTAATGGTCATAATTATTATGTCAGTTTCATTGATGCTTATAGTCGTTTTACGTGGTTGTATTTTCTTAAACGCAAAGCTGATGTGTTCAATGTCTTTCTTCAGTTTCAAACTCATGTTGAGTGTCTCCTTAATCATAAGATACTTCACGTTCAATCTGATTGGAGGGGGGGAGGCGAATACCGCAACCTCAACACGTTTTTTGATAAACTTGGGATCACACACCGTGTGTCTTGTCCACATACACATCAGCAGAATGGCTCCGCTGAACGAAAGCATCGTCACATAGTGGAAACTGGCTTAACTCCTTTGGCTCATGCGTCTGTACCATTCCGATGCTTTTTCCACAGCGTGTTTTCTCATCAATAGGCTCCCCACCCGAGTATTAGGCATGAAAACTCCCATTGAGTTCTTGCTTAAAGAAACACCTGATTATACGTTTTTTAAAGTGTTCAGTTGTGCTTGTTGGCCGCATCTTCGACCTTACAACGAACGCAAACTTGAGTTTCCTTCCAAAAAATGTGTCTTTATTGGGTATAGCTCTCTTCATAAAGGATACAAGTGTCTCCATGTTCCTTCCAACAATGTTTATATATCTCGTGATGTAATCTTTGATGAGAACCACTTCCCTTTCTCTAATTTTTGTGAGTCACACACTTCCTCTAATTCTATTTCACCATCACTTGTTTTGTCTGACCAATGTAGATGCTGCATATTCTCCTATTTTGCTTCCTCACCATGTGCAGGTACTGGACGAGGAGCCCTCCTTGAATTACTAGAGGACACATGAGATCCCGGGGTATCTAATGTCGATCGCCCGACCATGCATGGCTCGGACGTCGATCACATGCAAGTGCATGCGCGCCATGCAGTTGTGGCTCCGAACGAGTCGGAGCCAGCCGAGCCGTCCCCGGAGTTAACTGCCTCAGCTACACGTGACTTTAACGCAGCCGGGCCATCCCCTGAGCCAGGTGCATCCTCTGCGCGTGGCTCTAACGCCACCAAGGCATCTTCGTGATGAGCCTGTGCCCTCGACGCCCTTGTCCGTGCGCCCTGTCATCATGGCTCATGATGGGGCTGACTCAGCTTCGCCGTTGCTGGTGTCTACCGGCTCTACATCGCCTCTGCCCATGTCGTCCCCTGTTTCATCAGCTCCTGTTGCTTCTCGTCGTATGCACACGCAGCAAGAGTGGGATTTTTCAACCAAAGCAAAGGACGGATGGTACTGTTGCATGGCTCACGGCTTGTATGGCACATGCAGTTACAGATCCGACGTATGAACCTCGTCATTTTCAAGTGGCGATGAGTATACCTCACTGGAGAACAGCTATGGAACAAGAATTTTTTGCTCTTCAGAAAAATGAAACCTAGAAACTTGTTCGTCCTCTTTCCAAGGTTAATGTGATTGACTCCAAATGAGGTTTTAAAGTTAAGAAGCACACTGATGGGTCTGTTGAGCGCTACAAAGCACGTCTAGTTGCAAAGGGGTTCAAGCAACGCTATGGTCTTGATTACGAAGACACTTTTAGTCATGTTATCAAACCTACCACCATTCGTCTTCTCCTATCGCTGGCAGTTACTCGTGGTTGGTCTATTCGTCAGCTGGATGTTCAGAATGCATTCCTTCATGGTGTCTTAAAAAAGAGGTATACATGCGACAACCTCCTGGTTTTGTTGACCCTGATCGGCCACATCGTCTTTGTAGGCTGATCAAGGCGATCTATGGTCTCAAACAGGCCCCCCGTGCTTGGCATGCTCGACTTGGTTCAGCTCTTCGTTCACATGGCTTTGTTCCATCTACCGCAGACACATCTATGTTTCTTCTACAACGCCTTGAGGTCACAATGTATTTTTTGGTTTATGTCGATGATATTATTCTCATCAGTTCTTCATCTGCTGCTGCTGATAAACTGATCTTAAATCTTCGACATGATTTTGCTGTCAAAGATCTCGGCCCCCTTCACTATTTTTTGGGCCTGGAAGTTACTCATACTGCTGCTGGTCTCTCGCTCACTCAGAAAAAATATTCCTTGGATCTCCTTCGACGTGCGGGAATGCTGAAGTGTAAATCTGTTTCTCCACCCATGACCGTGACTGAGAAGCTTTATGCTGACGTTGGTGTGCTTCTTACTCCTGATGATGCTACAGAGTATCGCAGTATTGTTGGTGGCCTACAATACCTCACTATCACTCGACCGGATCTTTCCTTTGCAGTTAACCGTATCTGGCAGTATCTTCATGCCCCTCGTGACACACATTGGTCTGCAGTTAAGCACATTCTGCATTGCGTTCGTCTCACTGTCTTTTTTGGTTTACACCTTCGGCCTGCTTCGTCTATGGTGTTGTCTGCCTTTTCTGACGCGGATTGGGCAAGGAGTCCGGATGATAGGCGATCCACGGGGGGATATGCCGTGTTCTTTGGTCCAAATTTGATCGCCTGGAATGCTCGAAAGCAGGTCACTGCTTCTCGAAGTAGTATAGAGGCTGAGTACAAAGCTGTCGCCAATGCCACTGCTGAACTCATTTGGGTACAGTCCTTGCTACGAGAACTGGGCATTCCTCAAGATGTGCCTCCGGTTCTTTGGTGTGATAATATTGGGGCCACATATCTTTCATCTAATCCCGTCTTTCATGCACGAACGTAGCATATCGAGGTCGATTTTCATTTTGTGAGGGAATGTGTTGCACAGAAGCTACTACAGATCAAGTTCATCTCGTCTAAGGATCAACTTGCTGACATCTTTACCAAGCCACTACCACTTCCCTTGTTTGAAGTGTGTCGATGCAATCTCAACCTTCTTGACACTGGTTAAGATTGAGGGAGGATGTTAGAATCCGTGTTGTATACGTCTTAGGATTTTAACACACCATATATACCCTGTATTTGTATTGATTCTTTGTTATATATAAAGGGAAGCCTGCAGCCCATTGAGGCGTGCGATCCCTCAAACCCTCCTGTCTCTAAATCATACACCTGTCATCGGTGAGGCAAATCTTTTGCATCCGTTTCAAAAAAAGTTGGCATGAATCGATGCAGAGGCTTCCCCTTTCACCCTCTTTTCAGAAAAGGTAACTACATCATGCATCTCAATTGCTTCCAGTGCATAACTATAGTACAAGTAGGTAGTGAATTACTTGCATTCATGGTGATATCTGCACATATATATATAACCAGATCGAATAGCAGAGAGAGCCATGGATCCAAAGCGCAGACCACTATATATACTCTACTAGACTACTAGTAACCACATCCATCAATCAAGCCGAACGTTAGTAGCTACGGCTGTCTATTTAGAGATGGAGCACATACTAGTAGGTGATAACATGCATGCAAGGTGTGTGTATATTCCCTTGTAAGTTCATGCGTTCGGCCTGGGAGACAACGGGAATTTATGGATCTACATGAGAAATCAAGCTTGCACTGGTTTGACTGTCTCAAGGAGTGTGTCTCTGTAGGCATTCTACTAATAATTTGTAAGAAAGAGACCTTACGAATGCTCATGGACGAGATCTTTCTTCCACACGAACACACTTTTCAACACGAGTGCACAACTATGCATTGGACGAGTGTGGATACGATCACCGAGCTTGGGACAGAAGAAACTCTGCCGGGTCCTACCGAGACTTTTTCATTGCAAGGAATAAATGTTCAATCTGTGTTTAAAAAATGTTCATAGTGTATTTCAAAGAACATTGAATCTACATTTAACAAATGTTCAACAAGTATTCAGATCACCATGTATTTGAAACTTCTTCAACATGTATCTGAAAAATGTTCAATGTGCATTCAAAGAAATTTACATGTATTTTGAAAAATAGAAACCAAAAGAAATTAAAAGGAAAACCAAAAAGAAAAAAAGAAAAGAAAATAAAGATGAAAACTGATAAAGAAAAACACACACAAAAGAACTGCGTGGAACCTTCCCAACCGGTAGAAGATTCCATGAATCAATCTGCGAAGCATCCCAAAACTGCTAGCTAACACAATGTATTTGGCTGGCCCACTTTGTCGATTCCGGTAGGCGAGATGGTTGGATGTCCCTCAACAAGTGAGACATAGGCGAACCAACTTGTAGTTGGATGGTTAGAGGGACAGTGGTATCCTCAGCCCATCGGGGTTCAAATTCTGGTGCTCGTATTATTTTTGGATTTATTTCAGGATTGCTGGCGATGCGCTTTCAGTGGGATTAGATGTTCCCGTCGACGACGAGACGCCTACGGTGACTTCATAAATCTCAAGATGATATGCCAGCTCAGTCTTTCGGAGGTGCTCACAGGGGTAGGGTGTGCATGTGTACATTCATAGGGGTGAGTATATACACGTATGTATGAGCGCTTACATCTGTACTGTGTTCAAAATAAAAAACCAATGAGACATAGCTTTTGCACTGGATAAGCGTCACACCATGAGAGAGGGAGAGAGGTAGAAGAAAGGTTGAGTGGGCTGGGCCTTGTATTGAGCATAAGTGCACAGGGACCTGATTTTTTCCTTTTATCTTTTGGCCTCCTGCTAGCAAAAAGGTATGCGTGTTGCAACGGGATGATAAAATCGTGATCTTTAAATCAAGTTTCAAATATTCACACTACGTGTATATACAAGTATTTGAATATTTGTGCACCAACTGACGCGCATGTGATGTAAGACACATGCATTCTAACATGCTCATAATGGATCGATGTTGAACTTGATCCTTGATGCGCGTATTTTTTTAGTACATCCTCGATGCACGTATGAGAAGGAAAAGAAAAGGTTAGACTCATGATGAATGAAAACTGGAGGGCCCTATGTTGTACGAATAATTTGGAGGAACACTAATTTTTTTTTCACTTTCATGGGTGGTGAGGTGGGTGATTTATTTCAACTTTAGTGGCAGTTTCAATGACTGCTGAAAAATTCAGAGAAACAACTAATGATGAGTTTTTTTACTTAAGGGTGAAGGAGTGGGTAATTCACTTCAACTTTAGGGATTGTTTCAATCATTTATGGATGGCATGGTGGATAATTTATTCAACTTTATGTGCAGCTTAGGGTAAGTAGACGGACCAAAAAATCAGATAAACGCACGTCCCTTAATTTTGTGTAGCCCCTCTTGTCAAAGACAAGGCCACCTTTGACCAAGCAGTTTACGAGGTGCTGGCATGGGATGCAGACACCTTTTTTCTAGCCAGGAACATTCGCCATCGTTAGTATCAGAGGAAGCTGGTGGTGATTCAGGTCTACGGACCGGCAGATCACTCGAGATCGGCCGATTTTTTGGGTGAACTGCAAACCAAGGTGCGCTCGGTGAGCTCTTCGCTTATTCCTCTAGTGGTTGGGAGGGGGTTTAATTTGATCCGCTCGGGAGCGGATAAAAACAGCTGCATTATTAACTGGCCAAGGGTGACCATGTTTAATAATGCCATTGCCACCATGGCTCTTTGGGAGGTGGCTAGGTCTGGGGCTCGCTACACATGGACGAACAAACAGTTGGTCCCGATGCGATCCGTGCTAGACAGGGTATTCATCTCTCCGGACTAGGAATTGGTGTACCCTCTATGCTCGCTTGTCGCTGAAACCAGAATAGGGTCGGACCACGTCCCGCTTATCCTTACCTCAGGGGAGGACAAGATTCGTCGAAGCCCACGGTTTTCTTCGAGACGGCTTGGTTTGAAAATCCCGATTTCGATTCCATCTTCAGGGCGAAGTGGAACCACTGTGTCAGCCAGGTGGGTACCCAATGGGGACCGATGGAATTCTAGATCGCAGTAGGGGGGCTCCTTCGGGCTAGTCTCAATGGCTGGGGGCGCAACTTGGCTCGGCAGGAAAAGATGCTCAGGGAGAGTATACTTGCCGAAATAGCGAGCCTCGACAAACAGGCTAACAAGCGGCCTTTTCTGAACAAGAATGGGCCCATCGTTATGGGCTGGAGGATCAGGTTCAATCCTTACTTCGCGCGGAAGAGGAGTACTGGCGGCGCTAGGGTGGCCTTAAAAGGGTGCTCAAAGGCGACGCCAACACAAAATACTTCCATGCCTACGCTAATGGGAGACGGTGTAGATGTGCGATTCTTCGGCTGCAGTCCGAACATGGGTTACTTCTAACCCAGGCAGACATAGTGTGTCATGTTTACGACTTCTATATCCAGCTAATGGGGATGATTGAGGAGCAGCGAGCAGAGGTGCGCGCTGACTTGTGGGGCCCTTCCCAGCTCATTACCGAATGGGAAAAGGAGGAGCTGGGGCTCGCCTTTTTGCCCGAGGAGATTGATGTTGCTCCGAGGAGTATGAAAACAGATACCACACCTGGCCCTGACGGGTGGCCCGTGGCCATGTTCAAACACTTCTGGTCGATCCTGCAGGGGCCTATGTTCGAGGTGTGCAATGGCTTCATGCGCGGGACGGTAGATATCACCCGGCTCAATTTTGGGGTCCTTTCGCTCATCCCTAAGGTGGCAGGCGCCGAGAACATCCGTCAATTTAGGCATATCACGTTAATTAACGTTCCGTTTAAGATTTGCTCCAAAGCGACCACCTCACGCCTTGTCCCGATAGCACACCGAATCATTAGCCACACCCAAACTACTTTCATCCGTGGTCGTAACATCCTTGAGGGCTCCCTCGCCCTGCAAGAGATCCTCCATGAACTCAAACGTACTAGGTAACCGGCTATTCTTATTAAATTAGACTTCAAAAAAGCATATGATCGCGTGAATTGGAACCTTTTGCGCCAGGTCCTGCTAAGTCGGGGTTTCTCGGCCATATGGGTCCACCGAGTGATGCAGCTGGTCTCGGGTGGCCAGACTGCTATTTCGGTCAACAGGGAAGTAGGGAATTTCTTCCAGAATAAACGGGGACTGCGTCAGGGAGACCCGATGTCTCCGCTTTTGTTCAACTTTGTGGTTGATGCTCTTGCGGCTATGCTACGGAGAGCAACCACGGCTGGCCACATCAAGGGAGTGGTCGGCCACCTTATCCCAGGGGGGGATTTCACACTTGCAGTACGCAGACGACACCCCGCTACCGCTCCAACCGGATACTCATAGTATCGTGACGGTGAAAGCACTTCTACTGAGCTTTGAACTGATGTCCGGTCTCAAAATCAATTTTCACAAGTGTGAAATGCTATCTATGGGGATAGATAGCGAGGAGGGGCGATGCATCGCGTACCTCAACTGCAAAGTGGGAAAGTTCCCCTTTACGTACCTAGGCTTGTCCCTAGTGCCTCGTAGGGTGACAATCGACTATTGGGCACCTCTAAGCGGGAAAGTGGGAAGGAAAGTCAGCCCCTGGCGTGGTAAGTTCATGTCCTCCGTGGCAAGACTTGTCCTGACTAATTCTAGCCTCTCCTCGCTTCACATGTTCTTCATGGGCATTTTCCTGTTGGCGGAGGGGGTCCACGCTAAAATGGACACGCCGCGAGCCCGTTTCTTTTGGGAAGGAACGGATCTCAAACGCAAATATCATATGGTCAAATGGGCTGCGGTGTGTACGCCCAAGTCCTTGGGAGGACTAGGAATCACAAATACCAGACTACAAAACATTGCGCTCATGTGCAAGTGGATCTGGAAGTTTTCGCAAGGGGCGATTGGCTTATGGGCTGATATCTTAAGGGCTAAATATTTCCCAAACGGGAATTTCTTCGAAGGGGACGCGAGGGGCTCCCCTTTTTGGCAGGACCTGCAGGCCATCAGGCCTGCCTTTGACCAAGGGGCCAAATTCAATATCGGAAATGGCCGCTCCACCCGTTTCTGGCTTGATTTTTGGGTGGGCACTCGGCCCCTATGGGAAGAATTCCCTGAGTTGTACGCACTTGCGGTGCATCCAAATCAAAGGGTGGAAGAAGCCTTGGCTTCTTCCCCCTGGGCCATTGCCTTCTGCCGCAACCTCAATGACCAGGAATCAGCAAGGTTGGGTGCCTTGATGGAACTGGTGAACCCCGTGGCCTTGTCCAATGAGCCCAACAGGGTGTTGTGGCATCTTAAGCCTTCGACAAGTTTTCTGTCAAATCCTTATATCACAAACTGTGCCAAGGGACGGCACAGAGGAAGGTGAAAGGACTTTGGCAAGCCCGCGTTCCGCTGTAGATCAAAGTTTTTCTTTGGCAATTGTTCCGGAATCGTCTCCCCACGTCCATCAACATAGCTAAGTGGAATGGCCAGGCAACGGGTCCATGCGCTTTATGCGGGAACCCCAAGAACGCAAACCACATCTTCTTCCTTTGTCCTCTAGCTAGGTTTGCTTGGAGCGCTGTTCACGAGGCTGCCGGTGTCCCCTGGGACCCGCGCTCCTCTTCTTAACTTGTGGGATTTCTTGATTCAGTTCAGGGTCATCACAAGCGAGTGATATGGACTAGTATAGGGGCGATGTTATGGTCCATATGGCTCACCCGCAACAAATTCACCATTGAGGGAACGTCCACGTCGCACCCGACTAATATCATATGCAAATGCTATATTCTCTTGCAGCAGTGGAGTCCGTTGACGAAGCGGAAGGACTCTGGGCTCATGAAGCACGCGCAAGAACGAGTTCATCATGTCTACGTGGCGGCTAGGGTGCCGGCGATGCTTACCTGATGGTGGGAGTGATTTTTTTGTTTCTGCGAGCCTGCGTGCTCTTTCATAGGCTTCGGCCTTGTATCGTGCTCGCTGCCCGGCTTTGAACCCCTTCCAGACTAAGTTTCTTGTGTTGCCTAGGGCTTTTGGTGATGTGTAACGTCCGACCGATCGTTTGTTACTGTGCCTCTTTATGTGGGCTTTATTAATCGGAAATGTTAACGCCCACACGTGTGGGCGTTGACCATCTCGACCACACACATCCATCACTGTCCAGTACTATATGCACGAATCTTGGCACAATCTGGCCGATTTTCTGTGCCACGTAGGACAAGGCGCCTGTGTGGTGTGTGACATAGTTCGCCCGCACGTTGGTTGCCCCCCCGCGGTCAGCGGTTGCCACTCGGGGGCATGCGGTGGAACTGCTATGCGCCCGCACGCCACGCGCCGACCGTGGTTGACGTCAAACACGTCGTGCACTTCGGCCACCTACCCCTCACGGTTCCATTTACTCATCCCCACAGTTACTTGCACAACCCACTTCGCATTTCAGACGATTGGAGGAGAAGACGAGGGGAGAAGGCGACGGCGGAGGCGGAAGAGTCGACGGAGTTCGCGGCCATCGGTGGTGCTCGCCGGACCGGAGCAGCCTCGCCGGAGCGCCTACAGATTGAAGGTAATGCTCGCTCCCACTCTCACAATCCTTGCCTGCATTTTTCTCCCCTTCCCACGGTGTTCGATGCTTCGCTCGAGATTCGTAGACATTCAGGCAATTTGGCAATGCTCGGCGTTGCCGCTGGCGGCGGAGTCCTATGCTTGCCGTTTTCGGTGGCACTGGGCAGTTTCATCGCCGCCGCGGTGGCGGTCTCGTCGGTGTGGTTCTGCCTGTCCGGAGACACACACTGGTTGTGCCTTGGGATTGGGCCGTTGTTTTTTGGTCTGATAGTTGCGCATTGCTTCGAATTGGTATTTGCGATCAGTCCGGGGAGAATTTTGGGGATGAATTTCAAGTCATTATAGTTGCCATTGAACCCTAGATCTACTTAGTTGTTTTTCAAACTGCAGTATGAAGGCAAACGTGGTGGTTTGAGTAACTATCATGACTGTATGGCAACTAATTTTCTGAATGACTGTGATAGTTTCCACAAACATGCTTTTCCATGCGGCAACTAATTTCTTGAATGACTGTGATAGTTGCCACAAACATTCTTTTCCATGCGGCAAGTAATTTCCTGAATGACTGTCATAGTTGGCACAAACATGCTTTTTCCATGTGGCAACTAATTTTTCCCGAATGATTGTGATAGTTGCCACACTGTAGGAATGGTAAAGTGTAGTAAATCGGTAGTCACTATAGTTTCAGTAATCAATTGCACTGGATGACAACTAATCTGCACATCAACTATGCCTGTTGCCACTTGGATAGTATATTCTTGTGGCAATAGACTATGAACACACTGTGGCTGTTGCCATGTTGTAGACAAGATAATGTGGCAAATTGGCTGCATAACATGGCAACTAATTTGCACATCAACTGTGTCAGATGCCATATATATGCTTTCCATGTGGCAAGTTTTTGTCTGAACACAGCATGTCTGTTGCCATGTTACAGTCAGTATAATGTGGCAAATTCATTGTATGGCAGACGCAATTTTCGTGTTTTGCCATGATGACTTGTGATATCTGAACACACTGTGGCAATTTCAGGTTGTTCATTAGATGTTTTTCATCGCTTTTTTGAATTCTGTGTTGCATTTTAACATGGAAATTTCAACCTAGCACATTTTTTCCATTGAAACACATGGCAAGTCATTGTTGTATCAGGACAGGGTGTGAGCTGCCACATCTTAGGTTTCTGCAGTGGAGGATTTTGTGACTTTCTTTTCGTACTATCTTGTGCTGACATGGCAACTTCAACATTTTGTTTTTAAGTGCATTTACGATCTGTACATTTTTTTTAAATGTAACAATGTGCTTAATTGCCACATTTATGTTTTCGACAATCATAGGGGGGTGCGTGCGTGTTCATGTGATTTTTTTTGCATTCACTAGTTGTCATTTTTCACTCAAGCCCATGCGGCAAGGACATTCTGTTAGGTGGCAACTGCTTACTTCATGCATTTTCATTTCCATTGTGACAATTTGGCCTGTTCTTACCTCAGCAGAATGGCTCGCGGTGATCATCAAAACGATGATGATGAGTTCATGGATCCACCACAGCAGAATCGGGTAACTGGATGGAGAAAAGAGGGCGACGAGGTAACTATCCACACACCCTATTCCTCCTGCATATGTTATTGGTTGCCACCTCGAGCTTGCAGTCGTCTGTCATGAACTAAAATTTCATGACAGTGAAAACATGGCAACAACTGATCATTTGTCTGTTTTTTGCAGCAGAAGAAATGTACTCGCAACAGGGCCTCCCAGGAACGACTGACTTCATTGACTGACAGATTTACCGACGATCAAAAGGGAGCTGCTGCTGAGATGAGTATGCAGGCTATGATGAATGTCCGGTGTACGAATCTAGTCAACCCTGTATGCGACTGGCTTGGTGAGATTTACGACCCCACCTCCAGGGAATTTGTGATTCCGGGACGTGGAAGACTGCCGTTGAACGAGGAATCCATGTTCTGCACTTTGGGTGTGCTCCGTGGACAAATCAAAGTCCCGTATGAGGTCAATAACAAGATCGAGGAAGCGTTGTTCCCCCTTTTGTTTCCTGGGTTGGAATCCATGTCGAACACATCTGTATTGGCAGATTCGCTGCAGGCCATGACAACCCATGGCGAGGTTTTTAAGATGGAACTACTCATGTACTTCATCTCAGCTATTTTCGCGTCGACCACTTCTCTTCGCCCAAGCAACAAATGCTTCCCCATCCTGGTGAATGATCTATCTTTACTACATTATTTTTCCTTCAATTTTTTTGCTCTGATGTCATGTGCAAGCTAGTCACTGCCAGTGTTTTTGATGTTTTTTTCCATTTGATTTCTGATGCGGCAACTCGTTGTCCTGAATTTTGTGCGGTGCAGGCGAAACTGAAAGATGTGAAGAACATGAATTGGTGTAAGTTCATTGCCGACTTCCTGCACGCTGCATTCTCAAGCAAGATGTACCAGAAGGGTTGTCGACTACATTTAATGGTATTTTTTACCAGTCCTTTCTGTGAACACTCTTTTAACACCTTTTATTCATGCATGGCAACCTGATCATAACAAGATGGCAACTACCATAATGACAATATGGCAACTGCCATCATGACAATATGGCAACTGCCATCATACTATGATGGCAGCTGCCATCATGACAATATGTCAACTGCCATCACAGTATGATGGCAACTAGCACATACAGATGGCAACTTCTTCTTTTTCTCTTTTTCATGCACTTCAACTTGATGATCGTAGGAACATATATTATCCTGTTTTTTCGCAAAATACCATGATCACAACTAATATTTCTTTCTTTTTAAAATTGTTGTACATCAGCTCATGTATGTCGACTGTCTTGATCTGTCCACCGTAGATTTCACTGGGACAGGAGGCCCACCGCCTATGGACAAGTTTGTTGTTTCTGCGTGGACTATCGATGCTGTCAAGGCTGTGCTTGCTGCAGACAGGGTAACTGATACCAAATATGGAAAACTGCAGGTTAGTTCTGGTTTCTTTCTCTACACGGCATTCTTACAAATTTTTGCGGCATAACATATCGTCGTGTGGCAACCATCTATTGTTAACAAGAGATGACTACCTTTGTTAGCCATGGCTGTCTGAGTATGGTATCCATGTCTCACTCCACATGGCAACTCTGTCATTCGTGCTAAAACTTATATTTGCGTCTTCTTTTTTTGTTGTATTTTGCAACACATGAACTGCTAGTCAGTGTTCATCATTCTCTCTCTTACATCCTAGCTATTTTTTTGGTTTTTTCCAGCTAATGGCCAAGCATGCTATAGACTATAGCGTGTTTGGGGGGCCTCAAAACTTTGAAAAGTGGATGGACGTGCACTCAGCTCCGTCTTGCCCTACTGAGGTAATTAAAGATATATATCTATGGTTGCCTTGCATTATTTTTGATGTCGTGCTAGTGACTATAATATGGTTGGTTACTGCTGCTTCTTGTTTCGTGCACAGGCGAGGGCACCTGTTGAGCATCTAATTGGGCAGTTTGCATCCGGAATGACCGGCTTGCTCGGGAAGTTGGTTGAGCGGTGGACATCCCTTAATGGCTCCGACAGCGACGCGGTTGCGAGGCAGTTCACTACATTTGTCCTAGAACAGACACATCGGCCAACTGGTTGCCGTGGCCGGTATGACTACAACAGTTCCCAAGAGCTTGCTGACACACAAGATGAACTAGATGGAGACGCTGGTCTCAGCAAGGATGATGACGATGACATGGAGACCATGCAACAGGACACCGATGATGATGAACATGTTGAAGTTCGTGCAGGTGGTAAGAAGGGCAAGGATGCACGAGATGTCCCCCCATCGGAGAAAGTCAAAGAACATACGGCTGCGAGAGGTGAGGGGGTGTTGCCATCAAAGAGGGGGAGGGCTCCAGAGGATGTTGGGCAGGGTTCTCCTGGCAAGAGGTCTAGGACCGATCCCGGCGGAGGAGGTTCGACTTTAATTTTAGTTTTTTGTTTTGTCTATATTTTTGGAACAGACTGATCCCTTTTTGCATTTGTTTTTGCTAAGCGCGGCAACGAGTTTGCTGTCTGACAATTGCCACCTCTTGTTTCCTCCATCTTATACATGCAGTGAGGCGACAGCTGGTGGACGAGCAGTTACGAAGAAACAGACACCAACACCAACCCGTGTTTTTGCTCGGTTGAACAAAGGTGCCCCCATTGCTGGTGACACCCCTTCCACCAGGTCATCTCCTCATACTACGACGTCCAACACCGGGGATCCTGTCGTGCTGCCAGACCTGAGAAAGACAGTCAAGAAGTAGGTTTTCCATGTGCTTTCATTGACGTAGTGTTATATTTTTGATTTTTCAATGCATCCGTTCAGCTTGCCACATGGGCTTCTGTCATCGTCCCCACATAGGCAACTGCTGTTTTTTCAAATGATTTCCTTCCTTTTTAACTGCATGGCAACTCCTGCTTGTTTTTACATGGCAACTGCTATCTAGGCCAAATGGCAACTCTTATTGTACCTACATGGCAACTGCCATCTTTCCATTGGCTAGTGTGCTCATCCCATACCTAGTTTTGAAATTGCATTCCCGGCAGATCAGACATTTTTTATCATTCTTCAAGTTGGCTAGCGAAGGGGAGCCTTGGCGCAGTGGTAAAGCTGCTGCCTTGTGACCATGAGGTCATGGGTTCAAGTCCTGGAAACAGCCTCTTACAGAAATGTAGGGAAAGGCTGCGTACTATAGACCCAAAGTGGTCGGACCCTTCCCTGGACCCTGCGCAAGCGGGAGCTACATGCACCAGGTTTCCCTTTTTTCTTCAAGTTGGCTAGCATGGCAACTCTTGCTGGATTTGCATGGCAACTGCTAACTATGCCACATGGCAACTCATATTCCCCTTACATGGCAACTACCAGCTTTTCCACCTATTTTTCATTTTTTAGATTTTATACCATGGCAAATATTTTTTGTTCATTTTTAATACCTTTTTCACGTGCTTTCTTTTTCGCAGGGTGAAGAAGACTACTTCACACGGGGCCAAGCATATCATTAGGGACCCACTCGAACGCCTTCATTCAAAGTTGTCAACAAGGGGCAACTCAGAAGTTCATGAGGCGCCAGTCGACAAAACTGCTGCTGCACCATCAACTGTTCCCACTAACTCTGACGCAAGTGGCCGACCATCTCCGCCGGTTGCAGATGTGCGGGTTAGAAAAACAGGCATCCGTACATCGGGGAGTGACGAGTCGGTATCTACCAGGACAGCTGAAATATTGCCAACTCTTCTAGTAATGAAGGATGTGCTATGTCTTGAGCTTGCGTTGGTTTTCCCCGAAGAGGAAGGGATGATGCAGCAGAGTAGCATATCCCTCAGTTTTTAAGAACCAAGGTACAATCCAGTAGGATCCCACGCTCAAGTCCCTCGTACCTGCACAAAGCGATAGCTACTCGCAACCAACGCGATTAGGGGTTGTCAAGCCCTTCACGGTCACTTACGAGAGTGAGATCTGATAGATAGAATATTTTTGGTATTTTTGATATAAAGATGCAAAGTAAAAAGTAAAGGCAAAGTAAATAGCAAAACAATATAAAAGTGATAGAGATTGATATGATGAGAATAGACCCGGGGGCCATAGGTTTCGCTAGTGGCTTCTCTCAAGAGCATAAGTATTCTACGGTGGGTGAGCAAATTACTGTTGAGCAATTGATAGAATTGAGCATAATTATGAGAATATCTAGGCATGATCATGTATATAGGCATCACGTCCGTGACAAGTAGATCGAAACGATTCTGCATCTACTACTATTACTCCACTCATCGACCGCTATCCAGCATGCATCTAGAGTATTAAGTTAAAAACAGAGTAACGCCTTAAGCAAGATGACATGATGTAGAGAGATAAATTCATGCAATATGAAATAAACCCCATCTTGTTATCCTCGATGGCAACGATACAATACATGCCTTGCTGCCCCTTCTGTCACTGGGTAAGGACACCGCAAGATCGAACCCAAAGCTAAGCACTTCTCCCATGGCAAGAACTACCAATCTAGTTGGCCAAACCAAACGGATAATTCGAAGAGACTTGCAAAGATAACCAATCATGCATAAAAGAATTCAGAGAAGATTCAAATATTATTCATAGATAGACTTGATCATAAACCCACAATTCATCGGTCTGAACAAACACACCGCAAAAAGAAGATTACATCAAATAGATCTCCACAAGAGAGGGGGAGAACATTGTATTGAGATTCAAAGAGAGAGAAGAAGCCATCTAGCTACTAACTATGGACCCGAAGGTCTGAGGTAAACTACTCACACTTCATCGGAGGGGCTAGGATGATGTAGAAGCCCTCCGTGATGACGGCCCTCTTCCGGCGGAGCTCCGGAACAGGCCCCAAGATGGGATCTCGTGGATACAAAAAGTTGCGGCGGTGGAATTAGGTTTTTGGCTCCTGTTCTGATCGTTTGGGGGTACGTGTGTATATATAGGAGGAAGGAGTACGTCGGTGGAGTACCGAGGGGCCCACGAGGCAGGGGGCGCGCCCCAGGGGGGGCGCCCCCCACCCTCATGACCACCTCTTTGATCCCTTGCAGTAGGGTCCAAGTCTCCTGGATCACGTTCGGTGAGAAAATCACGTTTCCGAAGATTTTATTCCGTTTGGACTCCGTTTTATATTCTGTTTATCCGAAACACTGAAATAGGCAAAAAACAACAATTCTGGGCTGGGCCTCCGGTTAATAGGTTAGTCCCAAAAATAATATAAAAGTGGAAAATAAAGCCCAGTATAGTCCAAAACAGTAGATAATATAGCATGGAGCAATCAAAAATTATAGATACGTTGGAGACGTATCAGGCATCCCCAAGCTTAATTCCTGCTCATCCTCGAGTAGGTAAATGATAAAAAAACAATTTTTGATGCGGATTGCTACTTGGAATAATTTCAATGCAAATCTTCTTAATTGTGGTATGAATATTCATATTAGAAAGATTCAAGACAAAGGTTTATATTGACATAGAAAATAATAATACTTCAAGCATACTAACAAAGCAATTATGTCTTCTCAAAATAACATGGCCAAAGAAAGTTATCCCTACAAAATCATATAGTCTGTCTATGCTCCATCTTCCCCACACAAAGTATTTAAATCATGCACAACCCCGATGACAAGCCAAACAATTGTTTCATACTCTAACTTTTTCAATCTTCACGCAATACATGAGCATGAGCCATGGATATAGCACTATAGGTGGAATAGAATGGTGGTTGTGGAGAAAACAAAAAGGAGAAGATAGTCTCACATCAACTAGGCGTATCAACGGGCTATGGAGATGTCCATCAATAGATATCAATGTGAGTGAGTAGGGATTGCCATGCAACAGATGCACTAGAGCTATAAATGTATGAAAGCTCAACAAAAGAAACTAGTGGGTGTGCGTCCAACTTGCTTGCTCACGAAGACCTAGGGCAATTTGAGGAAGCCCATCAGTGGAATATACAAGCCAAGTTCTATAACGTAAAATTCCCACTAGTATATGAAAGTGACAACATATGAGACTCTCTATATGAAGAACATGGTGCTACTTTGAAGCACAATATATGAGACTCGCTATATCATGGTGCTACTTTGAAGCACAAGTGTGGAAAAAAGGATAGTAGCATTGTCCCTTTTTATATATTTTTTGGGCCTTCTTTTTTTCTTTGGCCTTTCTCTTTTTTGGAACAATGCTCTATTGAATGATGATCATCACACTTCTATTTATTTACAACTCAATGATTACAACTCGATACTAAAACAAAGTATGACTCTATATGAATGCCTCCGGTGGTGTACCGGGATATGCAATGAATCAAGAGTGACAAGTATGAAAGAATTATGAACGGTGGCTTTGCCACAAATACTATGTCAACTACATGATCATGCTAAGCAATATGACAATGATGGATGTGTCATGATGAACTAGATGGTGGAAAGTTGCATGGCAATATATCTCGGAATGGCTATGGAAATGCCATAATAGGTAGGTATGGTGGCTGTTTTGAGGAAGGTATATGGTAGGTGTATGATACCGGCGAAAGTTGCGCGGTATGAGAGAGGCTAGCAAAGGTGGAAGGGTGAGAGTGCGTATAATCCATGGACTCAACATTAGTCATAAAGAACTCATATACTTATTGCAAAAATTTAGAAGTTATCAAGCAAAGTATTACGTGCATGCTCCTAGGGGGATAGATTGGTAGGAAAAGACCATCGCTCATCCCCGACCGCCCCTCATAAGGAAGACAATCAATAAATAAATCATGCT
The DNA here is from genome assembly GCF_018294505.1 of Triticum aestivum. NCBI lineage: Eukaryota > Viridiplantae > Streptophyta > Magnoliopsida > Poales > Poaceae > Triticum > Triticum aestivum. The sequence continues at coordinate 57,847,493 of NC_057809.1, read as the reverse complement.
CCGACTTCATCACATAACGGTTCACCATACGTGCATGCTACGGGAATCACAAACTTCAACACAAGTATTCTTTAAATTCATAACTACTCAACTAGCATGACTTTAATATTACCACCTCCATATCTCAAAACAATTATCATGCTTCAATCTTTTCTTAGTATTCAACACACTCAAAAGAAAGTTTCACAAATCTTGAATACCAAGCATATTATTATTAGGCAAATTACCATGCTATTAAGAGACTCTCAAAATAATTTAAGTGAAGCATGAGAGACCAATAGTTTCTTTAAAACGAATCCACCACCATGCTCTAAAAGATCTAAGTGAAGCACATAGAGCAAAATTATCTAGCTCAAAAGATATAAGTGAAGCACATAGAGCAAAATTATCTAGCTCAAAAGATATAATTGAAGCACATAGAGCAAAATTATCTAGCTCAAAATATATAAGTGATGCACATAGAGCAAAATTATCTAGCTCAAAAGATAAAAGTGAAGCACATAGAGCATTCTATCAAATTTTAATTCATGTATGGCTCTCTCAAAAGGTGTGTACAGCAAGTATGATTGTGGCATACTAACAAACAAAGACGCAAATAATACAAGACGCTCCAAGCAAAACACATATCATGTTGGTGAATAAAAATATAGCTCCAAGTAAATTACCGATGGAAGTGGACGAAAGAGGGGATGCCTTCCGGGGCATCCCCAAGCTTTTACTTTTTGGTGTCCTTGGATTATCTTTGGGGTGCCATAGGCATCCCCAAGCTTAGGCTCTTGCCACTCCTTGTTCCATGATCCATCAAAAGAATTCACCCAAAACTTGAAAACTTCACAACACAAAACTCAAAATAGAAAACTCGTGAGCTCCGTTAGCGAAAGAAAACAAAAGACCACTTCAAGGTAGTGTAATGAACTCATTATTTATTTATATTGGTGTTAAACCTACTGTATTCCAACTTCTCTATGGATTATAAACTATTTTACTAGCCATAGATTCATTAAAATAAGCAAACAACACACGAAAAACAGAATCTGTCAAAAACAGAACAGTCTGTAGTAATCTGTAGCTAGCGCAGGATCTGGAACCCAAAAGATTCTAAAATAAATTGCCGGACGTGAGGAATTTATCTATTAATCATATGCAAAAATAATTAACTAAATAGCACTTTCCAAACAAAAATGGCAGCAGTTCTCGTGAGCGCTAAAGTTTCTGTTTTTTACAGCAAGATTAACAAGACTTTCCCCAAGTCTTCCCAACGGTTCTACTTGGCACAAACACTAATTAAACACAAAAAACACAACCAAAACAGAGGCTAAATAATTTATTTATTACTAAGCAGGAGCAAAAATCAAGGAATAAAAATAAAATTGGGTTGCCTCCCAACAAGCGCTATCGTTTAACGCCCCTAGCTAGGCATAACAAGCAAGGATAGATCTAAGTATTGCCATCTTGATTCTTAATTCTTTTAGCGATGTTATGATCGAATCCGGGAGGTTCCTTACGTTTCCCTTCATATTCAGAAATCTTGAGATCTAAAAAATCCAACCGCTTATTGCAAAGAGTAATCAACATATTCACGCGGTGAAGATTTAAGCTAACGCTCTTAAGAGGTTCAAGAGATTTCTGTAAAATCTTACTTACCTCGCAATTTTTTTCAAAAACTTGCATATTCTCTTTGGTATGATGGAGCCCCTTTTGTTGAGGTAAAGTTCCTACTATACCTTTTATAATTTCATGCGCGATATTGGGATCAATTTCAATAAAATTTCCCTTGGCAACACAATCTAAAAGTTGTCTATGAGACAAATTAAGCCCAACATAAAAGTTGCGAAGCAAAATTCTGAAATTTACTTCTAGGGTGCATTTACGATAAGATTCCATCATTCTAAACCAAGCATCCTTTAAATTTTCTCCTTGCTTTTGTTTGAAGTGAAGGACTTCAAACTCAGGGGACATAGGAGCAGAAAGAGGACTAGCCATGACGACAAGCAAACAAAGAGGCAAACAGAGAGGGAGGAGAGAGAGAGGGCGAATAAAACGGCAAGGGTGAATTGGGGGGAGAGGAAAACGAGAGGCAAATGGTAAATAATGTAATGCGAGAGATAGGGATTGTGATGGGTACTTGGTATATTGACTTTTTGTGTAGACTCCCCGGCAACGGCGCCAGAAATCCTTCTTGCTACGTCTTGAGCTTGCGTTGGTTTTCCCCAAAGAGGAAGCGATGATGCAGCAGAGTAGCGTAAGTATTTCCCTCAGTTTTTGAGAACCAAGGTATCAATCCAGTAGGAGCCCACGCTCAAGTCCCTTGTACCTACACAAAGCGATAGCTACTCACAACCAACGCGATTAGGGGTTGTCAAGCCCTTCACGGTCACTTACGAGAGTGAGATCTGATAGATAGAATATTTTTGGTATTTTTGATATAAAGATGCAAAGTAAAAAGTAAAGGCAAAGTAAATAGCAACACAATATAAAAGTGATAGAGATTGATATGATGAGAATAGACCCGGGGGCCATAGGTTTCGCTAGTGGCTTCTCTCAAGAGCATAAGTATTCTACGGTGGGTGAACAAATTACTGTTGAGCAATTGATAGAATTGAGCATAATTATGAGAATATCTAGGCATGATCATGTATATAGGCATCACGTCTGTGACAAGTAGATTGAAACGATTCTGCATCTACTACTATTACTCCACTCATCGTCCGCTATCCAGCATGCATCTAGAGTATTAAGTTAAAAACATAGTAACGCCTTAAGCAAGATGACATGATGTAGAGAGATAAATTCATGCAATATGAAATAAACCCCATCTTGTTATCCTCGATGGCAACGATACAATACGTGCCTTTCTGCCCCTTCTGTCACTGGGTAAGGACACCGCAAGATCGAACCCAAAGCTAAGCACTTCTCCCATGGCAAGAACTACCAATCTAGTTGGCCAAACCAAACGGATAATTCGAAGAGACTTGCAAAGATAATCAATCATGCATAAAAGAATTTAGAGAAGATTCAAATATTATTCATAGATAGACTTGATCATAAACCCACAATTCATCGGTCTGAACAAACACACCGCAAAAAGAAGATTACATCGAATAGATCTCCACAAGAGAGGGGGAGAACATTGTATTGAGATTCAAAGAGAGAGAAGAAGCCATCTAGCTACTAACTATGGACCCGAAGGTCTGAGGTAAACTACTCACACTTCATCGGAGGGGCTAGGATGATGTAGAAGCCCTCCGTGATGACGGCCCTTTTCCGGCGGATCTCCGGAACAGGCCCCAAGATGGGATCTCGTGGATACAGAAAGTTGCGGCAGTGGAATTAGGTTTTTGGCTCATGTTCTGATCGTTTGGGGGTACGTGTGTATATATAGGAGGAAGGAGTACGTCGGTGGAGCACCGAGGGGCCCACGAGGCAGGGGGCGCGCCCTAGGGGGGGCGCCCCCACCCTCGTGACCACCTCTTTGATCCCTTACAGTAGGGTCCAAGTCTCCTGGATCAGTTCGGTGAGAAAATCACGTTTCTGAAGATTTTATTCCGTTTGGACTCCGTTTGATATTCTATTTATCCGAAACACTGAAATAGGCAAAAAAAAACAGCAATTCTGGGCTGGGCCTCCGGTTAATAGGTTAGTCCCAAAAATAATATAAAAGTGGAAAATAAAGCCCAATATAGTCCAAAACAGTAGATAATATAGCATGGAGCAATCGAAAATTATAGATATGTTGGAGACGTATTAGGATGCTGCTGTGAGCCATGCCACCCCATCAGCAAGCGTTGAAGTGGACGCTCCCGAGACCAACCTAAGCAAGGAAGATTCCCGCTCATCTGGCACTGATTCCAAGCGCGTGTGTGGTGGCACTCCTGTGTCCACGATAGAAGTGGATGAGGCGGCAGTTCATAATGATGTGCCATCTGCAGGTGAGAGTCTTGGCACAACAGCTCCAGCTCCTGTCAGTGCAGATACTGCTAAGGCGACTGTTTTGCGTGCTGGTCTTCCACCGAGGCGTCATAGCCCCCGCAAGCAATCAACAGACATACCCAACGCACCAGCTGTAGCTAGGAGCAGCAGAGATGAGTCTGGTTATGTTCCTACGTCCACACTATTCCCACCACCTGCCAAAAGCAATGTGATGGAGAAACCGGAAGACCGGAGCACAACTGATGCAGGTGTCAAGCCGGGCACGAGTGACGCATGCGAACGTCTGGAGCAGACTGCGCCTTTACCCGCGATGGAAATCCCTAGCTTAAATCTGCGCACTTCTAGGCTCCCAGTCAATGTTGGTGTCCCCTACAGCCCAAACAAGAAGATTGTCAAGGAAGTTGCGGCTGATACCGCCGACAACACGCCCCGCCCTACAAATAAGCCCGATCATTCTGTAGCGGCCGATTCAGATATGTTTGTTGATCTTTCACCCTTGGATTCTGCCTCGCAAGTTGTTCGTGGTCCGGCCAGTAGGCATGAGAGGCACCCAATGGCCTTCACCCCACCGAGCTTCAGCCTTGGCATCAGTCAAGATCAACCAGTGGTGCCAGATCTTATGCCAGTTGCCTTTGCTTTCCCAGGAGGCATGCCCGCAATGATGGCGTAGCCAATGGTCGAGGGCAGGAAGGCTGTCAAGTTCGCAGAGCCAATCGTCCAAGGTACATTTCTTATGTGCTTATCATTTTCTTGTATACATCTGTGTAGTCTGACTTTTGCCCCAAGCATTTTTTGGGTTTCTCACTTGTGATGGCAACTGTTATGTGATGACATGGCAACTGGATTTGCTGCACCATGTCACCTACATTTTTTTGTTGCCATGCTGCATTTTACATTCGGCAATCACATGGCAACTGAAGTTGATTCAACATGGCAACTGTAGTTGTTGTCACATGGCAACTACAGTGCAATACACATGGCAACTTGATATGCTGCACCATGTCACATGTATTTTTGTTTCCATGCTGCATTTTCCATTCGGCAAGCACATGGCAACTGGAGTTGACACAACATGGCAACTGTAGTTGATGTCACATGGCAACTACAGTGCACTACACATGGCAACTGGATTTGCCTCCACATGGCAACTCGCTACCTTTTGTACCTACATTTCATATCAAGCACCCTATCTTTTCACATTCCATTTGTTTTGTTTTCCAGGTATCCTAACCCACTTTTTTTGATCCTTGCAGGCACCCCTGAGGAGATTTCACCGTCACTTGATGAATGTTACCGTAGGATCGAGGAGGCAGCATTGCAGAGGCGGTCCTCACGAGGTCAGGGGCAATCAAGTTCCAATGTGCCTGCAGATACGGTATCTGAGGATACCATTAGGAGTGCCACCCCTGGTTCTATGAGGCTGCAGAGGGTAGTTCACCCACCTCCCGCGGAAGACTACGAGCCCGAAGTCAGGGCCACAAAGGAACAGACCCAGCTGTATGATATTGTCAAGTGATTTGGAAATGAGAGGGCCAGCAGCAAGCACATGAAGGAGCTGAAAGCGTAATGACCACATTTTGCTTTGCTCTTTCTACCATTCATATTTTTTTCTACTTTCTATATATGATGCGCTTACGTTTTATTTCTTCCTTTTTTGCTTAGTAGACATGATTCTTTCATGTTATATCATTTTCATACAGCTCATGTTTGGATAGAACCAAGGTCATTCAATGCGAAGCGACGTACGCCTACCTGGGTGATCTTGCCGAGTCCGTGAGGCCAAACAGTAAAATGTCTACGAATGTAGTTGCATGCGGGATTGACTACATCAACAAGCATATGGATATGTGTCCCGATAAAACAATCATGCATTACAGTGTGACCTGCAAAATATGGGATGGTGACTTCCACCACAAAATCCTAAGGAAGAATTTTGCTCAACACGGTCAATTCAAGCTCACACTGAAGAAATATGTGAGTACTCCTTCCCTTTTTGCACTTTTTTCACATGGTATGTTTTTTCCCATTATCCGCACTCTGTTTATGTTGCAGATGTTTCATGCGGCATCAGCTGCCTTGCAAACTGACTTTTTGATTTTTGCATCCCGTGCAAACTATGTGGCAACTTCAAAGTAAAATACACGGCAAATTTTTTTCATACATGGACGGCAACTTTCTTTCAACTACCCACTATAACTAAACATTCTACGTGATTCTACTTTTTTGTCCCTCTGTTGTTCTTCATGTGAACTCTACTTCTCATTTCCTTCACTTTTACATGCAGGTCATGCTCCCCATGTTCCAGGAGCTTGCACCATACGACCCACACGACAAGTGTGGTCACCACTACGCGATCTGTCTTGACCTAAAGAACCAATGCTTTAAGGTGCTTGATTCAATGCGTTCGGCAGCCGATGCATACCTTACTTCGCATGCTGAATTCTTCATCAACAATGTCAAAGAGACATGGAACCGTCACTACAAAAACTCAAAGGTCCAGATCAGACATTTCCCGATTGAGTACGTGGCGACTACGAAACAAGGGAACACATAATTTCCTACCCCCCCTTCATGTGCCATTTACTTCAATCCCACCCCTCTTTGTTGTTACATATGAATTGAATTTTATCATTGCTATGTCTGTCCTTTTTGCGAGTTCACCTGGCTCTTTTTCTTGTGCAGGATGGATTGTGGCTTTCACATGTTGGAATACCTTGCAAAGTGGGAAGGTAGACTTGTTCCCGCTGTCAATGCTGCAACGGTCGTTGAGCTCTGGAAATTTTACACATGGAACTGGTTGACGAATGAAGATCTCAACAAGCGGTCCGGAGCACACGAGTTCGTGGAGGAAGATGTCAAGAAAGTCATCAAGAAGTACAAGTGATCCCGTGGCGTTACACACCGGACGCATACCTTACATTCTGTTGTCGAGGAATGTAGGGTACTACCTTTTGTTCTTCTCAAAAACTAGGTCCGTGTGCTATTCTATGACTGCAACCCCGAGTAGCCTAGTACGCAGTGGTGGTTCGTGAGTGACATTTGAATATTTTCTGTAATATTTTGTGTGGATGTGAACCTATTTCAGGTGTGATAGTAGATACGTTTTATGTTTATCATTATTATTGTGGTTTCATCGTTTGCACCACCAGGTTGCTACTTCGAATGCGTGCACTATGTTCTAAAACATGGCAACTGTAGTTCATCATACATGGTTATTAAAAGCCATCATCGTTTTTTCATTTGGCTATTTTGCTTCTTCTTTTTCATTGCTAACTGCACCGGCTACCATGGTAGTTTTGATCATGTAGCTGTAACCTTTTCTGCGGTTGATGCACGTTACACTTTTTCAACTTTGTTTCCCATATATTGCACACAACACAACATGTGTGACTAAAGCGTGTCGAATTATCATGAAAATATACGCGATGTAGAGTCATTACAAATAACATGGCATTTTTAAGTACAACTAATAGGGCAGATTCAGTACAAAGAACACGACAGATTCAACATAAACAAGATGGCAGATCCAGTATACTTGACATGGCGGATTGAGTATAATTAACATGGCAGACACAGTATATTTACCATGATAGATTCAGTATAAAATATCATGGCATATTTAGTACAAAATAGCATGGCAGATTAAACACATATAACATGGCAGATCAAGCACACACAACATGGCAACTGCAGTTACCCATTCAATGCATTTTCCTGCAACTTCTGATGCCCCTCAAGAGTCAGTCTCCCATTTCTAGAAAAAATTCACAACATCTAGGTTACAAAACAAAATGTCCCCAAGGACCATGTCACAGCGCCCCAATTTTGCTTACGGATTGCCCGTCCCTTTCTTCGTTTTCTTGTGTTTTGCTTGAATCTCCAATCCCGAATTGTACCTTATCTCTTTTTGACGCCCCTTTGTGATGGAACAGGGCGGGTTCCTGATCTGGGTTTGTGTGCTTGCTGTTCTAGATCCTATCTCTGAGTTTTCAGATGATGGCCCCGTGGATAAAGGCACACTTGATGTGTGGGGGAACCTGTGTAAGGCTTCCTCAGCTTTCCTTTTCTTATCTCATCAAGTTCTCTTTTCAGGGCCTTCCTGTGTTTTTCTGCAACTCTCGCTGTCTCATCACTCTTGCACGCTTCATCAATTAGCTCAGCATAGTTCTTTATCAGCACAACGTGCCTCACGGCTTCCACGGTTGACTCAGGTCTCTCGTCATGCACAGCCAGAATTGTGTTTGTTGTCTACGGCGCCAACATGTCGTCAGCGTCCCAAGTCCATCGCCGCCTTATGAAATGGCGGGGCATCCGTGTCACAGCGTTCATGTCCATTACTTTTAGTATGTGACAGCACACAATGCCGCCCCATTCAAACTTGCAGCATTCGTAGTAGTATTCATCTTGGCCGATCGAGGCTTTCACGAAGTAGTTCCTTCCTTTGTCCGAGTCTTCAGGTTCTGAATCTGACATGCCCAAAATAGAACACACCTTGAACATATGTTCTTCCACCTGGAAAGCCGTGAACATGCTGGCATGCTTTATTTCTTCCTGGAATCTGCAAGTTTTGTGTGTTTTCTGTTAAACTATCGAGCGCTCTTTTTTGTAGCACCTTATGTTGTCATGGAAATAGAAATACATTTTGTTTGAACATGGCAATTATAGTACATTGAACATGTAAAATATAGTACCTTGAACATGGAAAATATAGTACATAAGACATGGCAACTGTAGTACATTAGACATGGCAACTGTAGTACATTAGACATGGCAACTGCAGTACATTAAACATGGCAACTGCATAACATTTTTCAACTGACCATCGTCATTTCCACACCAACATTCCCAATGGAAGCACATTGCATAAAACATGGCAACTACATTTTATTAAACATGGCAACTATAGTTGAGTAAACAATGGCAATTGCATTTCAGCAAACATGGCAGTTGCATTTTAGTAAACATGGCAATTGCATTTCAGTAGATATGGCAACAACATAACATTTTTCAGTTGACATTGGCATTTGCATGCCATCATGCGCAATGGAAGTACAGTGCATTAAAACATGGCAACAACATTTCATTGAACATGGAAACTGCATCCGGGTAAGCATGGAAAACATAATTTCCATTGAACATGGCAACTGCAGCTGAGTAAGCATGGCAAACAGTATTTCATTAAACATGGCAACCACATATCATGGCAAGTGCATTGCATTCTATATGGCACCTACTGCCTTCGTGCTTTGCGCAAATAAGACTTGTAACGCAACTGACTTACTTGTTAAAGATCTTGTTGGTGTATATCTTTCTCATTTGCCTCTCCATCGGTAAATACGTTAGCAATTTTGGCTACTTTAGCGCGGTGTTCGCTTCTTGCTGTAGCTCAGATCCTAGTATTTTTTGTTGCAAAGCTGTGTACTGCTTGGCAAACTATAGCAATGAGTTGCCAGGCCTCACGTACCGCTTCAAAACAGCATTGAACCCCTCGCTGCGCTGCGTAGTCTGTAGAAAGGGAAGAAGCACTGCATGAAGTAGGCCGGCACCCAGTACGTTCACTTCTCCCACAGGCTAGCAAGAGTCTCCTTGTCTGGGACTTGATATGTTTCAATCATGGCCATCCAGCTCCTTTCAAACTCCTCCACCGTCAAGCTGTGGTCCACGCACAGCTCGAATGCCTTGTGCAGCTCTGGACGGTCAGCAAAGAACGGTCCTAGCGTCTCCTCAGCCTTCTTTATAATGTGCCACCTGCAGTGCATGTGCACTGCCAACGGAAAGACCTCCTCTATGCCTGCACGCATGCTAAAATCCTGGTGTGTTATTATGTTCATCGGAGCAAGTCCATCCATGCACTCCAAGAAGGTCTTGAACAGCCAAACGTACCCATCCGTGTCTTCGTTCCGAACGAGCCCGCATCCGAACTGCAATGACTGATTGTGGTTATTTATTCCTATGAATGGAGCGCATGGCATCTTGTACATATTAGTGAGATACGTCGCGTCGAATGAAATGCAATCTCGGAAATGTTTGTAGGCTCTCCTTGTAGCACCATCCACCCAATACATGTTCCTGACACGGTCCTCATCGTCCAACCTTATCCTGTAGAAGAAATCTGGATCTTCCTTCGCTTTCTCATTGAAGTAGGCCATTGTGGCCTCTATGTAGCCAACTTGCTCTCTCTACGGTACTTTGCCTTTAGGTTTGTGACGTTAGCTGGTATGTAGGGCATGCTACTCAGAGTCCCTTTTTTTCTATGTATGAGTGATAGTATCTGGACCATTCTTGATGGACCGACGTTACAATCATATAGCAGCTTTAGGAATTTCTTCTCGAGGGGGTGAATCCTCTATGGGCGGTCAGAAAATTTACCAGGTCGAACTTCTTTATTAGCTCATGGTTGTGCTCGTGAAAATATTCAGTGACCACCCACTATGCTCCATCTACGTTCAGCTTACACCGGACAGGGCATTCCGTCTTGAGAATGATACCTCTCTTTCGCTCCGGAACGATAGGCGCAACACCTTTCCCCTTCTTGTTCCTTCGTGCCTTGTGGCACCTCATCTCATCTCTACTGTACTCGTTAGTTTTCTTAATTTTCCTATGGTATTCGGTGTTGACCGCAAACCCATGGAACTTTGCATATGTCTGGTAGAATTTCTTTGCTTCTGCGAACGATTCAAATCTCTTCCCAACGTACGGTGGCTGAGGTACCATGATCTCTGATTGCCCACCATCTTCATCCCCTTGTGCTTCGTCATCAGTTTCATCATTCACTTCAGTATCGGCAGCAGTTTCATCTACTTGAGTGTTGCCAGTGCTTGTGTTCAAAGGGGTGCATGTCGGCATTTGCTGGAATGATTTCCATTTTCGACTCTGACTCAGCATTGTTTGCGGCATGATTGTTGGCTGGCTGGTGGAACGCGTCTTCCGTGCGCTCAGAGCTCCCCGCAGTAGATGTCCCCGCGCCGCTGTTCACTGTAGTTGTAGGCCCTGTAATAGAAAAAACAGGTACGAGCGTAAGATTTTGCTTGAATAACATGTATATTGTAATGGACCACATCAACTTCAAGTGATTTGGCATGACATCATTCAAACAGCAAGTCGTGAGTCTGCATGTGGACATGCATGGCAACTGTAGTTGTCCAGTCATGGCAGCTACAGTCCAACAAACATGGCAACTATTGTTTGCCAATGCACGACAACCAGCTCCTTTTTAGTACGAAAACTTGGATTTCTATATGCATGGCAGCTGCAGTCCTGCATACATGGCAAATACTGCTACCAATACATGGCAACTAGTGTGTTCTAGCATCAAAACTTTGCATTCTAGGCTTGAGCTCACTAGCAAATGTGATCAACCATTAGTGCTGCACACATGCTTCTAGCAGTTGGCAAATTTCCGAAGACAATATACGACTCATTGCACACAACCACTTGTTAGCGTTTTATGCTTGATTTTGTCCACCATCACTGATACAAATCTTCTTTTTCGTCACGTGCTATTTGCTACGTCTTGAGCTTGCGTTGGTTTTCCCCAAAGAGGAAGGGATGATGCAGCAGAGTAGCGTAAGTATTTCCCTCAGTTTTTGAGAATCAAGGTATCAATACAGTAGGAGGCCACGCTCAAGTCCCTCGTACCTGCACAAAGCGATAGCTACTCGCAACCAACGTGATTAGGGGTTGTCAAGCCCTTCACGGTCACTTACGAGAGTGAGATTTGATAGATAGAATATTTTTGGTATTTTTGATATAAAGATGCAAAGTAAAAAGTAAAAGCAAAGTAAATAGCAAAGCAAGATTAAAGTGATGGAGATTGATATGATGAGAATAGACCCTGGGGCCATAGGTTTCACTAGTGGCTTCTCTCAAGAGCATAAGTATTCTACAGTGGGTGAACAAATTACTGTTGAGCAATTGATAGAATTGTGCATAATTATGAGAATATCTAGGCATGATCATGTATATAGGCATCACATCCGTGACAAGTATATCGAAACGATTCTGCATCTACTAGTATTACTCCACTCATTGACCGCTATCCAGCATGCATCAGTTAAAAACAGAGTAACGCCTTAAGCAAGATGACATGATGTAGAGAGATAAATTCATGCAATATGAAATAAACCCCATCTTGTTATCCTCAATGGCAACAATACAATACGTGCCTTGCTGCCCCTTCTGTCACTGGGTAAGGACACCGCAAGATCAAACCCAAAGCTAAGCACTTCTCCCATGGAAAGAACTACCAATCTAGTTGGCCAAACCAAATGGATAATTTGAAGAGACTTGCAAAGATAACCAATCATGCATAAAAGAATTCAGAGAAGATTCAAATATTATTCATCGATAGGCTTGATCATAAACCCACAATTCATCGGTCTCAACAAACACACCGAAAAAGAAGATTACATCGAATAGATCTCCACGAGAGAGGGGGAGAACTTTGTATTGAGATTCAAAGAGAGAGAAGAAGCCATCTAGCTACTAACTATGGACCTGAAGGTCTGAGGTAAACTACTCACACTTCATCGGAGAGGCTATGGTGATGTAGAAGCCCTCCATGATGACGGCCTCATCCGGCGGAGCTCCGGAACAGGCCCCAAGATGGGATATCATGGATACAGAAAGTTGCGGCGGTGGAATTAGGTTTTTGGCTCCTGTTCTGATCGTTTGAGGGTACGTGTGTATATATAGGAGGAAGAAGTACGCTGGAGGAGCAACGAGGGGCCCACGAGGCGGGGGGAGCGCCCTAGGGGGGGGCTCCCACCCTCGTGACCGCCTCTTTTGTTCCTTGGAGCAGGGTCCAAGTCTCCTGGATCATGTTCGGTGAGAAAATCACATTCCCGAAGATTTTATTCCGTTTGGACTCCGTTTGATATTCCGTTTCTTCGAAACACTGAAATTGGCAAAAAACAGCAATTCTGGGCTGGGCCTCCGGTTAATAGGTTAGTCCCAAAACAATATAAAAGTGGAAAATAAAGCCCAATATAGTCCAAAACAGTAGATAATATAGCATGGAGCAATCAAAAATTATAGATACGTTGGAGACGTATCAGGCATCCCCAAGCTTAATTCCTGCTCGTCCTCGAGTAGGTAAATGATAAAAAGAGAATTTTTGATGTGGAGTGCTACTTGGCATAATTTCAATGCAAATCTTCTTAATTGTGGTATGAATATTCAGATTAGAAAGATTCAAGACAAAGGTTTATATTGACATAGAAAATGATAATACTTCAAGCATACTAACAAAGAATTATGTCTTCTCAAAATAACATGGCTAAAGAAAGTTATCCCTACAAAATCATATAGTCTGGCTATGCTCCATCTTCCCCACACAAAGTATTTAAATCATGCACAACCCCGATGACAAGCCAAGCAATTGTTTCATACTCTAACTTTTTCAAAACTTTTTCAATCTTCACGCAATACATGAGCGTGAGCCATGGATATAACACTATGGGTGGAATAGAATGGTGGTTGTGGAGAAGACAAAAAGGGAGAAGATAGTCTCACATCAACTAGGCGTATCAACGGGCTATGGAGATGCCCATCAATAGATATCAATGTGAGTGAGTAGGGATTGCCATGCAACGGATGCACTAGAGCTATAAGTATATGAAAGCTCAAAAAGAAACTAAGTGGGTGTGCATCCAACTTGCTTGCTCATGAAGACCTAGGGCAATTTGAGGAAGCCCATCATTGGAATATACAAGCCAAGTTCTGTAATGAAAAATTCCCACTAGTATATGAAAGTGATAACATGAGAGACTCTCTACTATGAAGATCATGGTGCTACTTTGAAGCACAAGTGTGGTAAAAGGATAGTAACATTGTCCCTTCTCTCTTTTTCTCTCATTTTTTTAATATTTTTTATATGGCCTTTCTCTTTTTATGGCCTTTCTTTTTTTTATTTAGGCTTCTTTGGCCTCTTTTTTTTTCGTTCGGAGTCTCATCCCGACTTGTGGGGGAATCATAGTCTCTATCATTCTTTCCTCACTGGGACAATGCTCTAATAATGATGATCATCACACTTTTATTTTTCTTACAACTCAACAATTACAACTCAATACTTAGAACAAAATATGACTCTATGTGAATGCATCCGGCGGTGTACCGGGATATGCAATATGACAATGATGAATGTGTCATGATGAACTAGATGGTGGAAAGTTGCATGGCAATATATCTCTGAATGGCTATGGAAATGCCATAATAGGTAGGTATGGTGGCTGTTCTGAGGAAGGTATATGGTAGGTGTATGATACCGGCGAAAGTTGCACGGTATTAGAGAGGCTAGCAAGGGTGGAAGGGTGAGAGTGCGTATAATCCATGGACACAACATTAGTCATAAAGAACTCATATACTTATTGCAAAAAATTAGAAGCTATCAAGGCAAAGTACTACGCGCATGCTCCTAGGGGGATAGATTGGTTGGAAAAGACCATCGCTCGTCCCCGACCGCCACTCATAAAGAAGACAATCAATAAATAAATCATGCTCCGACTTCATCACATAACGGTTCACCATGCGTGCATGCTACGGGAATCACAAACTTCAACACAAGTATTCTTTAAATTCACAACTATTCAACTAGCATGACTTTAATATTATCACCTCCATATCTCAAAACAATTATCATGATTCAATCTTTTCTTAGTATTCAACACACTCAAAAGAAAGTTTCACAAATCTTGAATACCAAGCATATTATTATTAGGCAAATTACCATGCTATTAAGAGACTCTCAAATTAACTTAAGTGAAGCATGAGAGATCAATAGTTTCTTTAAAACGAATCCACCACCGTGCTCTAAAAGATCTAAGTGAAGCACATAGAGCAAAATTATCTAGCTCGCAAGATATACGTGAAGCACATAGAGCAAAATTATCTAGCTCAAAAGATATAAGTGAAGGACATAGAGCAAAATTATCTAGCTCAAAAGATATAAGGGAAGGACATAGAGCATTCTATCAAATTTTAATTCATGTATGGCTCTCTCAAAAGGTGTGTACAGCAAGGATGATTGTGGTATACTAGCAAACAAAGACACAATTAATACAAGACGCTCCAAGCAAAACACATATCATGCTGGTGAATAAAAATATAGCTCCAAGTAAATTACCGATGGAAGTGGACGAAAAGAGGGGATGCCTTCCGGGGCATCCCCAAGCTTTAACTTTTTGGTGTCCTTGGATTATCTTGGGGGTGCCATGGGCATCCCCAAGCTTAGGATCTTGCCACTCCTTGTTCCATGATCCATCAAAAGAATTCACCCAAAACTTAAAAACTTCACAACACAAAACTCAAAATAGAAAATTCATGAGCTCTGTTAGCGAAAGAAAACAAAAGACCACTTCAAGGTACTGTAATGAACTCATTATTTATTTATATTGGTGTTAAACCTACTGTATTCCAACTTCTCTATGGATTATAAACTATTTTACTAGCCATAGATTCATCAAAATAAGCAAACAACACACGAAAAAACAGAATCTGTCAAAAACAGAACAGTCTGTAGTAATCTGTATCTAGCGCAAGATCTGGAACCCCAAAAATTCTAAAATAAATTTCTGTACGTGAGGAATTTATCTATTAATCATCTGCAAAAATAATTAACTAAATATTACTCTTCAAATAAAAATGACAGCAGTTCTCGTGAGCACTAAAGTTTCTGGTTTTTTACAACAAGTTCAACAAGACTTTCCCCAAATCTTCCCAACGGTTCTACTTGGCATAAACACTAATTAAAAACAAAAAACACAACCAAAACAGAGGCTAAATAATTTATTTATTAATAAACAGGAGCAAATAACAAGGAATACAAATAAAATTGGGTTGCCTCCCAACAAGCGCTATCGTTTAACGCCCCTAGCTAGGCATTACAAGCAAGAATAGATCTAGGTATTACCATCTTTGGAGGGCAATCCATAAGTGGCTCTCATGGTAGTTTCATATGGTAATTTTATTTTCTTTCTTGGAAAGTGTTCCATGCCATTTTTAATGGAAATTGAAATCTAATATTCCCTTCCTTCATATCAATAATCGCACCAACCGTTCTAAGGAAAGGTCTACCAAGAATAATAGGGCAAGAAGGATTGCAATCTATATCAAGAACAATGAAATCTACGGGCACATAATTCCTATTTGCAACAATAAGAACATCATTAATTCTTCCCATAGGTTTCCGCAAGATGCAAGTTTAGAGAGCAATCATCAAAATTACGGAAATCTAGTAAATCACACAAAGTCTTGGGAATAGTAGAGACACTAGCACCCAAATCACACAAAGCATAAAAGTCATGATATTTAATTTTAATCTTAATAGTTGGTTCCCACTCATCATAGAGTTTTCTAGGGATAGAAACTTTCAACTCAAGTTTTTCTTCATAAGATTGCATCAAGGCATTAACAATATGTTCGGTAAAGGCTTTATTTCGACTATAAGCATGTGGAGAATTTAGCACGGATTGCAACAAGGAAATACAATCAATTAAAGAGCAATTTTCATAATTAAATTCCTTGAAATCCAATATAGTGGGTATAGCAACATCTAGATTTTTATTTCTTTCCATCCCACTTTCATCAATTTCATCATTAAGATCTAAACACTCCAAATTTTTAGAACGCCTTCTAGGTAAAGGAAGATCATATTCAGTTTCATCAAGATTCATATTTAAAAACAAAGATTTAATTGGAGACACATCAATAACTTTTAGATCTTCATCATTACTTTCATAGGAATTGGAAGAACACGCTTTAACAAAGGCATATTTGGAAGCACGCATCCTAGCGGTTCTTTCTTTACACTCATCAATTGAAATTCTCATGGCTTTTAGTGACTCATTAATATCATGCTTAGGTGGAATAGATCTAAGTTTCAAAGCATCAACATCAAGAGCAATTCTATCAACGTTCCTAGCCAAATCATCAATCTTAAGCAATTTTTCTTCAATCATAGCATTAAAATTCTTTTGCGAAGAAATAAATTCTTTAATATTAGATTCAAAATCAGAGGGTATATTATTATAATTTCCATAAGAGTTGTTGTAGGAATTCCCATAATTATTAGAAGGATTACTAGGATATGGCCTAGGATTAAAATTCCCTCTATAAGCGTTGTTACCAAAATTATTCCTACCAACAAAATTCACATCCATAGATTCATTGTTATTCTCAATCAAAGTAGACAAAGGCATATCATTAGGATCAGAAGAAACACTCTTAGTAGCAAATAATTTCATAAGTTCATCCATCTTTCCACTCAACACATTAATTTCTTCTATCGCATGCACTTTTTATTAGATGTTCTTTCAGTATGCCATTGAGAATAATTAACCATAATATTATCTAGGAGTTTAGTAGCATCTCCTAAAGTGATTTCCATAAAAGTGCCTCCCGTGGCCGAATCTAATAGATTTCTAGAAGCAAAATTCAATCCGGCATAAAATTTTTGTATAATCATCCACAAATTCAAACCATGAGTAGGGCAATTACGTATCATTAATTTCATTCTCTCCCAAGCTTGTGCAACATGTTCATGATCAAGTTGTTTAAAGTTCATAATATCGTTTCTAGGAGAGATGATCTTAGCGGGAGGAAAATACTTAGAGATAAAAGCATCTTTGCACTTGTTCCATGAATCAATACTATTTTTAGGCAAAGACGAAAACCAAGCTTTAGCACGATCTCTAAGCGAAAAAGGAAATAGCTTCAATTTAACGACATCATTATTGACATCTTTTTTCTTTTGCATATCACATAAATCAACGAAGCTATTTAGATGAGTAGCGACATCTTCACTAGGAAGGCCGGTGAATTGATCTTTCATAACAAGATTCAACAAAGCAGTATTAATTTCACAAGATTAAGCATCGGTAAGAGGAGCAGTTGGAGTGCTAAGGAAATCATTATTATTGGTATTGGTGAAGTCACATAATTTAGTAGTATCTTGAGCCATCGCGACAAACAAGCAATCTAACACACAAGCAAACAAAAAGCAAGCAGACAAAAGAGGCAAACAAAGAGGGAGGATAGAGAGAGAGGGCAAATAAAACAGCAAGGGTGAATTGGGGGAGAGGAAAACGAGAGGCAAATGGCAAATAATGTAATGCGAGAGATATGGATTGTGATGGGTACTTGGTATATTGACTTTTTGCGTAGACTCCCCGGCAATGGCGCCAGAAATCCTTCTTGCTACATCTTGAGCTTGCGTTGGTTTTCCCCGAAGAGGAAGGGATGATGCAGCAGAGTAGCGTAAGTATTTCCCTCGGTTTTTGAGAAACAAGGTATCAATCCAGTAGGAGGCCACGCTCAAGTCCCTCGTACCTGCACAAAGCGATAGCTACTCGCAACCAACGCGATTAGGGGTTGTCAAGCCCTTCACGGTCACTTACGAGAGTGATATCTGATAGATAGAATATTTTTGGTATTTTTGATATAAAGATGCAAAGTAAAAAGTAAAAGCAAAGTAAATAGCAAAGCAATATTAAAGTGATGGAGATTGATATGATGAGAATAGACCCGGGGGCCATAGGTTTCACTAGTGGCTTCTCTCAAGAGCATAAGTATTCTACGGTGGGTGAACAAATTACTGTTGAGCAATTGATAGAATTGTGCATAATTATGAGAATATCTAGGCATGATCATGTATATAGGCATCACGTCCGTGACAGGTATATCGAAACGATTCTGCATCTACTACTATTACTCCACTCATCGACCGCTATCCAGCATGCATCTAGAGTATCAAGTTAAAAACAGAGTAACGCCTTAAGCAAGATGACATGATGTAGAGAGATAAATTCATGCAATATGAAATAAACCCCATCTTGTTATCCTCGATGGCAACGATACAATACGTGCCTTGCTGCCCCTTATATCACTAGGTAAGGACACCGCAAGATCAAACCCAAAGCTAAGCACTTCTCCCATGGCAAGAACTACCAATCTAGTTGGCCAAACCAAACGGATAATTCGAAAAGACTTGCAAAGATAACCAATCATGCATAAAAGAATTTAGAGAAGATTCAAATATTATTCATAGATAGGCTTGATCATAAACCCACAATTCATCGGTCTCAACAAACACACCGCAAAAAGAAGATTACATCGAATAGATCTCCACGAGAGAGGGGGAGAACTTTGTATTGAGATTCAAAGAGAGAGAAGAAGCCATATAGCTACTAACTATGGACCCGAAGGTCTGAGGTAAACTACTCACACTTCATCGGAGAGGCTATGGTGATGTAGAAGCCCTCCGTGATGACGGCCCTCTTCCGGCGGAGCTCCGGAACAGGCCCCAAGATGGGATCTCATGGATACAGAAAGTTGCAGCGGTGGAATTAGGTTTTTGGCTCCTCTTCTGATCGTTTGTGGGTACGTGTGTATATATAGGAGGAAGAAGAACACCAGAGGAGCAACGAGGGGCCCACGAGGCAGGGGGCGCGCCCTAGGGGGGGCGCGCCCCCACCCTCATGACCGCCTCTTTTGTTCCTTGGAGCAGGGTCCAAGTCTCCTGGATCACGTTCGGTGAGATAATCACGTTCCTGAAGATATTATTCCGTTTGGATTCCGTTTGATATTCCATTTCTTCGAAACACTGAAATAGGCAAAAAACAACAATTCTGGGCTAGGCCTCCGGTTAATAGGTTAGTCCCAAAAATAATATAAAAGTGGAAAATAAAGCCCAATATAGTCCAAAACAGTAGATAATATAGCATGGAGCAATCAAAAATTATAGATACGTTGGAGACGTATCACTATTTTTCCACAAAAACAAATGTAGTGCTCTTTTGTGGTTCAATTTTTTCCTTACCTTGTTGTGCTGCATGTGCCCATCTTGTGTGATCTGTCACACCAAATTGACGTGCTCTATCTGGAATCTGTGAAGCTTGCCACGAGACGTTTTCCAGGGTACCACCACCGTAATAACCTGTAAGCATCGTAGTAGTTGGTCAATACATGGCAACTGCAGTTTGTGCTGGCATGGCAACTTCAGTTGTCCTGGCATGGCAACTGCAGTTGTTCCTCCATGGCAACTACAGTTGTCCAGGGAGGGCAACAACAGTTGTCCAGGGATGACAACTGCAGTTATTAATTCATGGCAATTGCAGTTGTCCAGTCATGGCAACTGCAGTTGTCAACTATGCTCCTTCTGCTAATTCACCGTCCGCAACTTCACTTTTTACGGACTCACTGTGTATGACGTCAATGGCAGGTACATGGGTGTTGCCTGCTGCCACGTGCTGCATGAAAGCTCTGCATTTTCCCCCGACATAACTCGTGAGTCTTTTGCCAACATTTGCAAGTTTATTTTTCATGTCCAGACCAGTATGTGTTCTTTTTCGTATGCGTTACCTTGATTAGCCATATTAGCTAGTTGAAGTTTGCTGCCCGTACATTTGTCAGTGTTAGCGCCCTGTGACTGAACTTGCCACGGAGCCCCCCTGAGTGTGTTTTGGTCATATGAACCTGTGAAAAAATGACAGTGTAGGACATAAGTATAATGTCATCTTCATCGCCGCGAACGTGGCAAATGTTCTTTTCTTTTGTTATCACGCATCATCCAATGCCTGCATACTGTTCTAGTAGTGGCAGCAACGGCCCTGCAGAAATGAGTTGACTGTACTCTGCTGCATCCCAAGGGGGCGTTTCTGGTCTTTGAGAACCCCAAGTATCAGCGCCATCTTCGTGATTCATTATTTTCCACATCTCGTTTCTGCCAATGTGCTCTCAATCAGTGCATGAACAAGAATGCATCAACAATCCACAAAAAATGTATCATTGTGCTGCTTGCATGTAGAAGTTAACACGTCAGTGTTATCACATTTTCATGCGTAGGCAACCAACATATCATGGCTAGTAGGACACGCACATCCACTATCTTTTCTAAAATCTGGGTGCTAGCTATCCGTTTGATTCGATGGCATCAACCTCTACAATAGGATGGCAAGCAATAAGTTGACATGGTGGCAGTTGACGACAATGATAGGTGGCAACTGACGTTAGACACCAGTGGCAATTAATTTTCACACCCCCCATTTATTCCAAATTTCTCAATTTTTTCTCTCCCTTTTTATGGATTCCTACACATCCATTTCATTTACCAAGTACGTGCATCAATCTACTGAGAACTTACGGTTATCTCTAGCGTAGTACATGGCAGATCTAGTGTATTCTGCTTGGCAACTGTGAAGACACACAACCTATGTAGTGTTTTACCCCTGTAGGATGGATCTAGTTGCCAACTTCGTCGGTAATTTTGAAATTTTCTACCCAGAAGAAGGATGAGAAGCAGTAGTGAGATCGGAAGATTCACCTACTTTTAGCTGGTCGTCTTTGGAGGGTGTTGTTGGAGTGGGGGTGGGGGTGGAGGGGGTGGGTGGGGGAGATAAGGGGTGTGGTTTGCGGTGGGAAGGCCCTACGGATCTGCTCTGGTTGCCATGGCAACCAGAGAAGGCCGGCGATGGAGGTAGGGGTTCGGAAGGTGGGAGAAGATGGCGGCGGTCGGGATTGGGGATCAATCAGAGGCCGGGACGGCTGGGTCATGCGGGCTGTTGGGTCCTCTGGCCCGGACCTGCGGGCGGGGTTGCCACACACCGGACGTGCGGGCTGTGCCTTTGCGCGCCCGGACGCGGTCGTGCGGGCTGGTTCCTGTCCATGCCACACGAGGCGTGTGGCACAACTACCCGATACACCACACGTGTGGCAGTTATCGGCATCCTTAAAGCCGGACGCTTCTAGCGTCTTTGTTCTAAAAAAATACAAGGCCATCAAAAACTAAGATTTTTGAGTTTATATTCATATTTTGTGTAGAATTCATGATGGGGCCATCTTCATTCTTCAGCGCTGCCTTGGTCGAGAGGAGCTACACCGAAGTATGTACTCGCTTCAACAGAGCCGCCTCTTGAAGCGGTCGTGATGGTGCGCTGCCACTTGAAGTCCATGACACGGTGGTGAAATGGTTCATACGGGTGTGCTTGTAGAACTCGATGAAGTCAGCGGAGCTGAACTCGCTGCTTCGATCGGGCTGGAACACGGGGATCTTGTAGTCACATTCAACCTCGGTCGACCCTTTCACCTTTCTGAAGAAGTTGAGCGCCAGTCCTTCGACCTGATAACTTGAAGCCACATGGACCTCAAGTAGTCATGTACGATTAACAAGAAATACCTCTTACCATCAGCGGTCGGCGACGAGATCAGTGTGTACAAGCTCGGCTCGGTGTGTCGTGGCATGGGGAATGACACATTTTTTTAGAAAAGGAGGAATACCCCCCGCCTCTGCATCTGAATGATGCATACGGCCAATTTATTAATTATTAACACAAGACCTTACAAAGTCGTACAAGAGTAAGACCAAAGCCACCATCTTCGTAACCTCTGTCGCTACTCCTATCTAACTGATGAAGGGGCGTTGATGGTCTGGGCCTAATACAAAACAGACCTTGCAGCCAAACCTAACATCTAAGACCCGAGGTCCCAACCAGGACGCCTGCCGGGTATGGGCACCCACCAGTCCGGCGTGCTCCTCAACCAGGACGCCTGCCGGGTATGAGGCCGCCACAACCACCTGCCACATATCCATCTTCAGAGCTGTACTGTTGCATTGGCCTTGCCCGGTCTCGCTGCCGCTGACGCCACCACGACGCCAGACAGCATCGACCTCCTACGCGTGTCCGTCACCACACATATGACGCCAAGCCTCCGCTGCTCCATGCCGCCAAGAGCCGCCGCTAAGAATATGTAGAAAGAAACACCGCTCCACCGAAAGGGAGACAGCACACCCCCACCCCTCACCTGTAGACCCTTCCATCTGATCCCAATGTCCTTGGCGTCGCCTCTAGGAAGGTTACGGTGCACGGGGCGCCTCCGACGCTTGATCCACATCGGATCTTGGGCTTTCACCCGGACATGGGTCGGAGTGGAGAGATGGTGCCCTCAGCAGTGGCCCCAAGGAGGAGAGCGGCACCAAAAACCGGTGTCGCCGCTGCCGGCCAGCCAAGGCGGCCAAGGTTTCCCCCGGACACCGATCTGCTCCACCAGAACACACCGAAGGTGGATCCGGCAAGATCCAAACCGAACCGGGGACTGGAAAGGGATGCATGGAAGGGAAGGGGGCAATACCTGCAGATCTAGCACGCCTACGGCTCGCCGTCCTCACGGCCGAACCCTCAGGCACGCCGCACGCCACGCCAGCAGGGGCCGCCACCCTGGACCCGATGGCCTCCGCGAAGAAGAAGTGCCGAAGACCCCGCCGCCACCTTCCCCGGCGCCCACGCGGGCTTTCCTGGTGGTCGTCTCCGGTGGTGGCGAGGGGGGTGGGGGAGGTGGGGGGAGGCGGCGGGGGAAAACCCTAGACTCCCCCGAGTCGCCCTAGGGGCGACGCGAGGGACGGGACACATGTAGTGCTGCTTCCCAAGGGTGCACCAGTCATAGAACTCCCTTTACGTGCTTGGTCGGAGGAATCCCATATACAGTACTATGAGTAACTACCTATGTTATCACATGTGTTTTTTTCATTAATTACTTGTCACGTTATTTATTTTGCCTAGATATGTGATGTTACCACCTATGTTACTCTTATTATGGATAGTCTAAATGTAACACTCGTCCTCTAATTAGATTCGCATGGTGCATGTGAAATACAACTGCATGACTTGTTCTTCTCTGTCTCATCTTAATGAATTAAATGTGATGTGAGGCTCAAAAGCGCTTCTGACGCGAAGTAGGACTAGTATAATGTATAATGACAATCTGAAAAATGAGATGAGCTCATTAAACGAGAAATAAGGGAGTAACGAACAAAAGATGAGAATCAATTCTCTAACACAATCATACAACATTAACATTCAAGACCTATAAAATAAAATGGCTTTCGAGCAGACAAATAATGATAAAAGACGTTGCGTATGTAGAAATTATAGGATGGTTGGATATTTTTGTTTTGTTATTGTATTGATCTCACCCTCGTATGGGGTATATATAGAATACATGAGGGGTAGAGACTTGGAGTACAAGACAAGTTATACATTGTTTAAACCTATCCGATCTCTACTCCTTATCTCTATCTTTAAACCCATATTATATTCTAACATTCCCCCTCAGTTATAGCGGGAGTGAAGCGGACGATTGCGACTGAATTTGAAGTCTCGCTGCACCATCATCAACTGCGCGTTTGATGGGTTGGCACATAGGGCGGTGACTGCGTCTCCTTCTGGTGCCTTCCTGCCTTCTCCTCTATTGCCTCTCGCAGTCACAGCGGAAGTGACGTGAACGCTAGTGGCGACGTGAACGCTGTTGACTGGAGATGTTGCCGATGAGTAGCTATAGATGTAGCCCTGTATGGCGATGTCGAGGTAGCCAGTCGTGATGTAGCCATGGTTGAAGTAGTCATGGTCGATGGTGTAGTCGTTGTGGATAATGAAGCCGCACAAAACCGGGGGCGCAAAAAAAGCGCTATGACGGGGCTGCAGACGTGGATGATGCACCTTGCAGATGTCAGAGGGTGCCGTCGGCGATGAGTCCGCCGGTTTTGCCAAGACCGGAGGAAGCCCATCGAGCACACATCGATTTTGCCAGAACCGTGTGGCCATGTAGGGGTCGTCACTATTGTGACGCCATGTCGATGCAGTCATGTCGTCGTGGATGACGCGGTCGATGCCGTCGTCGTGACGTGGTCATTGCCGTCGTCGACATCGCGTCATGCAGAAAAGTCTGTCAGAGGATGCTAGGTGCCCATCTTGTGGACGAGGCGGCGGCGGTGTGTTGATGAAGATGTTGGTGAAGACGACATGGATGAAGACCTTGGTGATGAAGTGTCGGCGATGACGTTGCAGCGACATGTCGATGATGATGCGTCGCTAGAAGGCGTCCCTCCGCGGCGACAAACTGTCGATGTCGCGCCGTGCTGAAGAAGTATGTTGGCTCATAGCCTGGCATTGTAGTACAGGTTGATATAGTTCGGGTCGGGTCGTTGAATATTGATCCAGAACGCTCAGTGTAGATCGATGTGTCAGATTGGTGTAGATGTCGATGCAGTTGCAGCAGGTCGGCTTGGTGTAGATGTGTTCGGCTGGCTGCACCCCTCCGTGTTGGAGTAGATGTGCCGCATGAACTGCTGCAGATTGACGCCGCGTGCGTGAGATGCTGATGCTGGACAGGTCGATGAAGCTGAAGACGCGTGGAGCCGGGTCCGGAAGAAGCTCGATGCCGATGCTATCTGGTTGGAGCTCGATCGTAGCATGCTCATATCCATCAGCACACACTTGGTCGTGCCATGCATGTATGTGAAGCTTGATGGTGCATCTGCGTGATGAATTACTGTGAGTGACTCGTCCTGTACCTGGAACTGCTGCTGCTTACGGCACGTGTGCATGCGAGGCCGCCCCTGGAGGTCGTGCGGGTTGATGGAGCTACAGACATGTCGAGCCGCGTACTGGAGGTGTCGGCCCGGAGATCCGCGTGCGAGAGTCCGCCCTCCCATGATCCAAACGGGCAATCTTGATCGCTGTTGTGAGATCCGCATACTCGTAGTCTCGTACATGATGGAAATCTCTACGGGAGCTACACCCACCCGTGAATGTGCGTGTCATTCGCTGCTACTCGCCAGTGCGCCATCTCTGCCTGAGAAGCCGCAGTCTATCGGTGATTGCGTCCCCCACGGTCGACAACATGCCCCGCCGTCGTGTAGACCAACCAAAGCTTGATTTTCACCGGAATTTTGAGGGTAGATTTAGAGATTTTATTTTGTGGCTAAAAGGAATTGATCGAATCTAACTAAGGAATTGATCTATTGATTATGAACTCGAAAAATTGGATCCAAAACTACGTGACCGATCTAATCTTTGATTGATCGGGTGTGCCCCCGGAGAGAGGAGATTATCTCCCCGGGGTCTGCGAGCTGCGGAAGTGGTGGAAGGTCCTACGATCGGCGTCGTTGGACAAACCGCTCTAATACCATGTAGAAATTATAGGATGGTTGGATATTTTTGTTTTGTTACTGTATTGATCTCACCCTCGTATGGGGTATATATAGAATACATGAGGGGTAGAGACTCGGAGTACAAGACAAGTTATACATTGTTTAAACCTATCCGATCTCTACTCCTTATCTCTATATTTAAACCCATATTATATTCTAACATTCCCCCTCAGTTATAGCGGGAGTGAAGCGGACGATTGCGACTGAATTTGAAGTCTCGCTGCGCCATCATCAACTGCGCGTTTGATGGGTTGGCACATAGGGCGGTGACTGCGTCTCCTTCTGGTGCCTTCCTGCCTTCTCCTCTATTGCCTCTCGCAGTCACATCGGAAGTGACGTGAACGCTAGTGGCGACGTGAACGCTATTGACTGGAGATGTTGCCGATGAGTAGCTATAGATGTAGCCCTGTATGGCGATGTTGAGGTAGCCAGTCGTGATGTAGCCATGGTCGAAGTAGTCATGGTCGATGGTGTAGTCGTTGTGGATAATGAAGCCGCACAAAACCGGGGGCGCAAAAAAAAGCGCTATGATGGGGCTGCAGACGTGGATGATGCACCTTGCGGATGTCAGAGGGTGCCGTCGGTGATGAGTCCGCCGGTTTTGCCAAGACCTGAGGAAGCCCATCAAGCACACATCGATTTTGCCAGAACCGTGTGTCCGTGTAGGGGTCGTCACTATAGTGACGCCATGTCGATGCAGTCGTGCTGTCATAGATGACGCGGTCGATGCCGTAGTCGTGACGCGGTCATTGCCGTCGTCGAGGTCGCGTCTTGCAGAAAAGTCTGTCAGAGGACGCTAGGTGCCCATCTTGTGGACAAGGTGGCGGCAGTGTGTTGATGAAGATGTTGGTGAAAACGACGTTGATGAAGACCTTGGTGATGAAGTGTCGACGATGACGTTGCAGCGGCATGTCGACGATGATGCATCGCTAGAAGGCGTCCCTTCGCGGCGACAAACTGTCGATGTCGCGCCGTGTTGAAGAAGTATGTTGGCTCATAGCCTGCCGTAGTCGTACAGGTTGATATAGTTCGGCTCGGGTCGTCGAATATTGATGTAGAACGCTCGATGTAGAACGATGTGTCAGATTGGTGTAGATGTCGATGCAGTTGCAGCAGTTCGGCTCGGTGTAGATGTGTTCGGCTGGCTGCACCCCTCCGTGTTGGAGTGGATGTGCCGCATGAACTGCTGACCCCGCATGCGTGAGATGCTGATGCTGGACAGGTCGATGAAGCTGAAGACGCGTGGAGCCGGGTCCGGAAGAAACTCGATGCCGATGCTATATGGTTGGAGCTCGATCATAGCATGCTCATATCCATCAGCACGCACTTGGTCGTGCCGTGCATGTATGTGAAGCTTGATGGTGCATCTGCGTGATGAATTACTGGGAGTGACTCGTCCTGTACTTGGAACGGCTGCTCCTTACAGCGCGTGTGCATGCGAGGCCGCCCCTAGAGGTCGTGCGGGTTGATGGAGCTACAGACATGTCGAGCCGCGTACTGGAGGTGTCAGCCCGGAGATCCGCGTGCGAGAGTCCGCCCTCCCGTGATCCAAACAGGCAATCTTGATCGCTGTTGTGAGATCCGCGTTGTCGGTGTCAAAACCGGCGGATCTCGGGTAGGGGGTCCTGAACTGTGCGTCTAGGCTGGATGGTAATAGGAGGCAAGGGACACGAAGTTTTACCCAGGTTCGGGCCCTCTCAATGGAGGTAAAACCCTACGTCCTGCTTGATTAATATTGATGATATGGGTAGTACAAGAGTAGATCTACCACGAGATCGAAGAGGCTAAACCCTAGAAGCTAGCCTATGGTATGATTGTTGTTGTGTATGTTGTCCTACGGACTAAAACCCTCCGGTTTATATAGACACCGGAGAGGGTTAGGGTTACACAAAGTCGGTTACAATGGTAGGAGATCTACATATCCGTATCGCCAAGCTTGCCTTCCACGCCAAGGAAAGTCCCTTCCGGACACGGGACAGAGTCTTCAATCTTGTATCTTCATAGTCCAGGAGTCCGGCTGAAGGTATAGTTCGGCCATCCGGACACCCCCTAATCCAGGACTCCCTCAGTAGCCCCCGAACCAGGCTTCAATGACGATGAGTCCGGCGCGTAGATTGTCTTCGGCATTGCAAGGCGGGTTCTCCTCCAAATTCCGTGTACCTGTTGAGTAAAGTCTGGTTTCTTGTAGATGTTGGCGCTCCTTGGCTTCTACGCCCAATAATGGCCGCTTCCCACGTGTCAAACGAATATGAAAAGTCTGAGTATTTTTACATTCACACCCCTAGCCGCGTAAATGAGCTGACCTATTTAAGGGGACGAGGATTTAGATCCAAACCACATCTTCCCCCCCTTCGCGAGTGTTCATCAGAGCACATCCGACAAAGGTCCATTCCACCATGGCCAGCCATCGCGACTCCTCTTCTCGCCCTTCCAGCCCTCAGCCTGGATATTGGGAGAGATGCTCCATCCCGCATAGCGAGCTAGTGACGCTCCAGACCAAGGGATTTCTCCCCCCGGCCTATATGGTCCCGGTTCGAGCCGACCTTGCCATCTATAATGGCGGAGAGCAAGCGGAGAGTGCCCCTAATCCCTCCAAAAGAGAGCGGGTGTGCCTCGTCCCTTATTTAATAAGGGGGCTCGGATTTCCAATCCATCCATTTCTCCGGGGGCTCCTGGAGTTCTATGCCTCCAGCTACACAATCTCACACCTGCCTCCGTATTGCATATCGCGGGTTTCGTAGCCCTC
Source organism: Triticum aestivum (assembly GCF_018294505.1). Lineage (NCBI taxonomy): Eukaryota > Viridiplantae > Streptophyta > Magnoliopsida > Poales > Poaceae > Triticum > Triticum aestivum. Next base: position 57,818,838 of record NC_057809.1, on the reverse strand, counting down.
TGCGAGCTGTTTTTGGGTATCGAGGCTTATTTCGGGCTATGGAAAAGGTTATTCTGCCTTGTGCCCCGCTCTAAGGAGGGGCCAATGTATCAAGTGGGCGGAGCCGAAGTGTGGCGCATCGCCGGGACCGGATATCTGTCCGGAACCCCAAAGAAGGCGTCTGAAGACTGGCCCTCAGAATGGTTTTATATAGAGGACGTCCCGCTGCCGGATCCTGTCTGGATCGGCCTCCCTGAATTCGACAGTGCTCCCTTAAAGAAGCGCGTAAGCTGGCGTCCACGGATCCCTCAGAGGGAAAGTGACAGGGACATCATTTACCTGATGGGCCGAATAAGATTGTTAGTCCATTCCGGACTAACCATGATCGGGGTTATGGCCGAATGTATTATGCGGGGGGTGCAACCGCTTCAGTATAGAAGCCACCCCATGTCGGACTTCAACGGGGAGGACGACGCCACCCGCTACGGCCGTAAGGGGACGGATTCAGCTACCGCTCTACTAAAGATATTGTCCACTTTGTATAAGGGAGAAGAGGAGGAACTTCTCCGTGTCAACCCACAGGGTGGATTCTCTATGCACAATCCCCCAAGCTGGGTAAGTGGTCGTATTTACTTGCCCATCTGTTTTGTATTCCCATTGTTAAATATTCAGTCTGACGACTTCAACGCAGGAACTGCGCCGGGCTGTTAAGGAAATAAGCAGCCCTCCTCCACAACCCGAGGACCCAGGATGGTCCCTCGACCCGGCCTCTCAAGAGGATCCGGACATATCTGTGGAGCTGATTGATGGAGTGTTCCATCAATTGAGTAAGGAAAATGCCTTGGTGGCCATTACGGCCGATTACCCAGGGCTAATACCGGCCTCCCAGGTAACTGAGATCGAAGTCCCAGTACCCCGAATAGGTGTCCGCCCTCTCGTGTTTTTAGTTTCCTGATTACAACCGAACTTTGCAGGGGAGGTTTTTAAGGCGGAAGGCCAAACCTGCGGCGACAAGCCAACGAGGGGACGCAGGGCCCCGTGGGCAGAAAAGAAGTGCAGTTCGAACCGAGGCGTCAGCGCAAAGGTATGGCGCGCCCCCTTATCCCAGGTGTTATACCTTCGAGGCACATTGACACTCGTGCTCCCTTCAGGACAAAGAGACCTCGCCGGACTATATCCGGAGAGGCTGCCAATCGCGCCTCCACCAGCCAGGCTCCAAAGCCTGGTCCGGAGGCAGAGGCGAATGCAAGGCGGGCGCCAGACGCTCCTCCAATGGAGGATGTGGACGGGTTGTCTGCCACCAACTCTGAGGTGGAGAGTGCCATGAACAACAGGCGTCGCCGGACAATTCTTCGCGACGCTTGTTTCTCCCAAGGGGCGTTAGATGCCTTCAACTCGGGAGATGCGTACTCCGTGCCGCTCAAAATGGTCCTAGCCAGAGCCACGGAGCAATATGTAAAGACATACGGGTAAGAAAATTTTGGTAATTATATATATATACCAGTAGCCCCCGAGACTTGAAACAGTTAGAATAACTGATTTAAGGATCATTTGTTATGCAGGTTCTTACAGAAAAGAATTCCCTACTGTCCAAGGAGCTGGAAGAGTGCAAAGCCCAACTTGAGGCCGCACTAGCCGCGACAGGGGAGCCCAAGGAGACCCCCTCTGGTAATATACACTTCGAAAGATAAGTATTTTGTGAAGCATGGCATGGGTGCGAATCTGACAAATGAAATTGCAGATGGCGCCGGATTGAATTCGGAAAGGCAACACCTCCTATGCCAGCTAAAGGCTGGTGAGAAGGTGCTGACAAAGGTGAGGCGGGAGAAGAACGATCTCCAAGATGCCAACACCAAGCTGGGCGTCGAGCTGAAAGATGTTCGTGCCCAGCTGTCAGACTCTGTGAAGGATAATCAGCGGCTTCGGCGCGGCATATTTAGTAAGTGCTTGAACGAACCTTTGAAAGAAAGTTCGGCGGGGAAGTCGAGTAACAGAGCAATGTCTGTAGGTGTGCTAACAGGTCGTCCTGCAGAGGAGATGCCCGGTTCTACGGGTGACCTTCTTCCCGAGCTCTCGCAACTGCTCGATCGAGTTCGGCAGGCGATGCAAGGCGTCGCCCAGGCCCTGTGGCCATCCGTCTCCATGCCCGAAGGTCTTGGAGAGCTTGCGGAGAAGCTAAAGGGAGCACGGCGGTGCTTCCGATTGTGGAAGATATCGGCCTGCCATCAAGGCGCTAGGGAGGCCTGGGCCATGGTGAAGACGCGGTACGCAAAGGCTGACCCCAACCACATGGCCGAGGTCGGTCCTGTAGGGCCCGATGGGAAGGAGATCCCTGTAAGCTTAGTATACGGCAGTAGAGTTGGCCGCAAAGTATTCCCAGCAGGACTGTAAATTAGACAGCCTGTTAGATGGTATTGAAGAGGAATACAATCAGTCAAAATGACTATGTAATTTAATTGACATTTATAATGCCTTCTAGCCAGATTGTTGATCATTTGTCATGGCCCACCTTTTCGCTTTAGCCTCGGGACCTGACGGTCCGTAGTGTGTCCGAATTCCCATGCGGTTATATAGGAACCGGGGAATGCATGGAGACCAGGCGTAGGGGTCATTAGTGCGTGAACAGACAAGTGCCCGACTAGTTATGTTATATTACATGGTTACTAAGAAACATCTTCTAGGGAGAATAGTTCCGTTAGGGGTTCCTTTCCCTAGGAGGCATGCCCTAAGGTGCATGTCCATGCTGCAAAGAGAAACGCAGGAAAAACATCTGGGGGCATATAAATAAAAATAAAAAATATCATCTTTAGTTCACCGACCGAATATTCCCTTAAGAACGCTAGCTTTCGGATTCACCCAGTCTGAGGTACACGTCCGGCTGACCCGGCAGTAACAATCGCAGAGGTGCTCCCTTTACCACCTAGCTGAACAATCGGGAACGTAGGGGTAAGCACAGGAGCCAGGCAACCCAGCTTGGCCAAAACTTAAGTCATATCGATGCATATAATGGTGAATAAAAGGTACATGCGGAAGTGTGACACATGTGTTGGGCATGAAGCCCGTATGAATAAGCTTCTATTTAAAGAAGCCCCCCAGGTTTAATGAGCGCGGATAGCGTGTCACTTTATGAGGCTTTAAAGGCTATAAGAGAGAGAGAGAGAGAGAGAGAGAGAAGAGAAATGTAAGACATAAAATATATAAAAAATGGACAGAGGATGGAGACGAACACAGAGTCCGGCGCTAGGCATAGAATCTTCGGAGACGGGTTGCGTTCCATGGGTTCGGCTCAAGTCGGTTATCCGATGCATCCCGCAGGCGGTACGCTCCACCAGTCAGGACTTGGTCAATTATGAAGGGACCTTCCCACTTGGGCTTGAGTTTGTCCTTTTTCTTTTCCGATAGTCGTAGAACTAATTCGCCAACGTTGTAATTTTTGGCCCGTACTTCTCTGCTTTGGTATCTTCGAGCCTGCTGTTAATAGAATGCGGAACGGGCTTTTGCCACGTCACGCTCCTCCTCCAATGCGTCCAAGCTGTCCTGCCGATCGAGCTCGGCTTCTCTTTCTTCATACATGCGCACTCGAGGTGAGTCATGAATTATGTCGCAAGGCAAAACTGCCTCTGCGCCGTACACCATAAAGAATGGTGTGTATCCGGTGGTGCGATTCGGCGTGGTCCGTAGCCCCCAGAGTACGGAGTCGAGCTCCTCTACCCAGTGCGTGTTAGATTCCTTGAGGGACTGCACTAATCTGGGTTTGATGCCGCTCATGATAAGACCATTTGCACGTTCGACCTGGCCGTTAGTTTGTGGGTGATAGACGGAAGCATAATCGAGCTTGATGCCCATGTTTTTGCACTAGAGTTTTACCTCATCGGCCGTGAAGTTCGTGCCGTTATCAGTGATGATGTTGTGGTGGACACCATAACGGTGTACAACCCCGGATATAAAGTCTATCACCGGTCTGGATTCGGCCGTCTTAACAGGCTTGGCTTCTATCCATTTGGTGAACTTATCCACCATGACCAGTAAGTATTTTTGCTTGTGGGTTCCGCCTTTAAGGGGTCCAACCATGTCAAGCCCCCAGACCGCGAAGGGCCAAGTAATGGGGATAGTTTGGAGGGCGGCGGGTGGCATATGGCTTTGGTTTGCAAAGAGCTGGCAACCGGTGCATCGTTGGACTAAGTCCTGAGCGTCTGCCCGGGCCGTCAGCCAATAAAAGCCCGTACAGAAGGCCTTGCTTACAAGGGACCGAGCTGCAGCATGATGACCGCCGAGTCCGGCATTAATTTCAGCCAGGAGGTTCCGCCCCTCCTCTTCGGAGATGCACCTTTGAAGGACTCCGGTAGTGCTTTTATTATAAAGCTCTCCCTCATGTGCCTCATTTTGGTCCTCGGGGAGTTCCTGCCTAGTAAGGTAGGCGAGGAATGGTTCTGTCCACGGGGCGATGACGGCCATTATTACGTGGGCTGAAGGTGTTATTTCATTGGCAGAGCCTCCGATTGTGTCAAGATGTTCGGTGTCGGGCAGTGCGGTTGGGTCCGGGCTGTTATTGTTCGGCTCCCCTTCCCATACTACGGATGGCTTGAACAACCTTTCCAAGAAGATGTTGAGGGGGACTACATCGCGTTTTGCACTGATGCGTGCCAGGACATCTGCCGCCTGATTATTTTCCTGGGCTATATGGTGAAATTCAAGCCCCTCAAACCGAGCTGACATTTTTAGGACGGCGTTGCAGTAAGCTGCCATTTTTGGATCCTTGGCATCGAAGTCTCCATTTATTTGGGATATTGCAAGGTTCGAGTCCTCGCGCACCTCTAGGCGTTGAATGCCCATGGGTACCGCCATCCGGAGACCATGTAAAAGGGCCTCATATTCGGCTGCATTGTTGGAGTCCGTGTACATAATCTGGAGTACGTATTGAACTGTGTCTCCTATGGGGGCGTCAAAGCGACACCGGCCCCCAGTCCGGCCAACATCTTGGAGCCGTTGAAATGCATGATCCAATTTGAATATGTGCCGTACTCTTTAGGGAGTTCGGCCTCCGTCCATTTTGCGACGAAGTCGGCCAAGACTTGCGACTTGATGGCTCGCCGTGGCTTATAAGTTATGTCGAACGGGAGGAGCTCAATGGCCCATTTTGCAATCTAGCCTGTTGCATCACGGTTGTTTATAAAATTGTTAAGTGGTACTTCCGAGGCTACTGTTATTGAACACTCTTGAAAGTAGTGACATAGCTTCCGGGATGCCATGAATACTGCGTACGCAATCTTTTGATAATGCGGGTACCGTGATTTGCAGGGAGTGAGGACAGTGGACACATAATAGACCGGCTTTTGAAGGGGGAATTTGTGTCCGTCCGCTTCTCGTTCGACGACGAGCATTGCGCTTACAACCTGATGTGTTGCTGCAATGTATAATAGCATTGGTTCGCCAATGTTTGGCGCGGCCAGGACTGTGTTTTTTGCTAGTATGGCTTTTATTTCGTCGAGTCCGGCCGTGGCTGCATCCGTCCATTTGAAGTGTTCGGTGCGCCGAAGGAGGCGGTAAAGGGGTAGGGCCTTTTCTCCCAAGCGGGAGATAAAGTGGCTTAGAGCCGCCACGCATCCGGTTAACTTTTGTATTTGTTTGAGGTCCTTTGGGATATCCAGTTGCGACAGAGCTCGGATCTTGGCTGGATTTGCTTCAATTCCTCTACCGGATACAATGAAGCCCAAGAGCTTTCCGGCTGGAATGCCAAAAACGCATTTTTCCGGGTTGAGCTTGATGTCGTATGTTCGGAGGTTATCAAATGTGAGCCTCAAGTCGTCTACTAGAGATTCAACATGTCTTGTTTTGACGACCACATCATCTACATATGCCTCCACTATTTTGCCGATCTGGCTTGCGAGACATGTCTGAATCATGCGCTAATATGTTGCGCCGACGTTTTTGAGCCCGAAGGGCATCATGTTGAAGCAGAATGGGCCGTATGGTGTGATAAATGCCGTTGTAGCTTGGTCTGGTTCTGCCATCTTGATTTGATGGTAGCCGGAATATGCGTCGAGGAAACACAACGAATGGTGTCCTGCGGTAGCATCGATAATTTGATCGATGCGGGGGAGGGGGAAGGGATCCTTTGGGAAAGCCTTGTTAAGGTCTTTAAAATCAACACACATGCGCCAGGATTTGTCCTTCTTTGGTACCATCACCAGGTTTGCTAGCCAGTCCGGATGTTTTATATCTCTGATGAATCCGGCCTCCAATAGCTTTGCTAGCTCCTCTCCCATGTCCTGTCTCTTAGGTTCGGAAAAACGCCGAAGAGCCTGTTTGACAGGTTTGAATCCTGTTTGGATATTTAAGATGTGCTCGACCAGCTTGCGTGGGATTCCTGGCATGTCTGAAGGGTGCCAGGCGAAAATGTCCCAGTTCTCTCGTAGGAACTCTCGCAGTGTGGCGTCTACATCAGGGTTTAACTGTGCCCCGATGGAAGCTGTTTTATTGGGGTCCGTTGGATGGACTTGGAATTTGACTATTTCGTCCGCCGGTTTAAAGGAGGTGGACTTGGATCTTTTCTCGAGTACCACATCGTCCCTATTCACCGTAGAGCGCAGTGCAGTCAGTTCCTCAACCGCTAGGGCTTCGGATAGTGCCTCGAGGGCCAGTGCAGCTGTCTTGTTTTCGGCGCGGAGTGCTATGTCTGTATCACTAGCGAGAGTGATAATCCTGTTAGGCCCGGGCATCTTGAGCTTCATGTACCCGTAATGGGGTATTGCTTGGAAGATTGTAAACGTTTCCCGCCCTAGCAGAGCGTGATAACCGCTGCTTAACAGAGCCACATGGAACGTGACCTCTTCGGACCTCTAATTATCCGGCGTGCCGAACACCACATCTAGTGTGATTTTTCCTGTACAGCGCGCTTCCCAACTAGGGATTATTCCTCTAAAGGTTGTGCTGCTTCACTCAATGCGGTTCCAGTCTACTTCCATTTGTTGAAGGGTTTCCTCATAAATGAGGTTCAATCCGCTGCCGCCGTCCATGAGTACCTTGGTAAGACGAAAGCCGTCCACTATTGGACTGAGGACCAATGCGGCTGGTGCTCGGGCTGTTCGGAATTTAGGTTCATCACTGCCGTTAAAGGTAATAGCCGTGTCACTCCATGGGTTTATTGTTGCTACTTGGCAGACTTTGTCAAGGCCGCGGAGTGTCCTTTTTTGCATATTATTTGATGTGAAAGTCTCGAAGACTGTTAATATCATATTGGTGTCTCTGGGGTGGCTTTCTGTGGCCTCCGGAATTATGAGATTTCCGCCAATTTTGGCCACCTGCCGGAGTATCCAACATGCTCTGAGGCTGTGAGTTGGTGTGGCGTCCTCTGTACTGTGAATTTTACAGGGTCCATTGAGCCATCCTTCCAGTACGGTTCCATGCCCTGTAGAGGGTTTTTGCTTTCTAGTGCTTGACCCGGGTGTCTGGTGATGATGCACCCTTTTATTTCGGACTGGGTTTGTATTCAGGGCCGGATTGTCCCAAAATTTGATTTCGGTTTTCCAGGCGCTTTCCATCGCACAATACTTTCGTACAATGGATGCCAAGTCAACGAAGTGTGTAATATCACGACGACTTATGGCGTTGAGTATTCCCTTGTCCGTGCAATTATTGTAGAAGATTGAGATTGCATCTTCCTCGCGCAGTCCCTTAGCCTGTTCTTAACCAGGAGGAATCTGGCCCAGTAATGATGTACTGTTTCATCGAGCTCTTGCCTAATTTTGGATAGATCGCTTATGTTGGGGTGGGTGGGTGGAATTAAATCCGAAGCCTCACCCCATCTGAGGCTCAGAGGTCGAGGAATTTCCGAACTCGAAAATTTGGATTCCTGGATGTTGTCCAATGAATCCAGCCCGTTGCCTGACTCTAAGTTCAGGTCTTGAGTGATATCCTCCCCTCCGTGGGTATCCAGCTTGGAGGGATCGGGAATCCGGACGTAGCGAGTCCTTAAAATAGATGAAGGGTCGCTGCACTGTCCCTCTACCACGGCAACATGATGGGTGACTTGGGGAGAGTTAATCTCTCTCAGATCGGGTTTAGGCCCAATCTGGTCGTAATCCGTAGCGACTCCCAGGGCGGCGAAGCGATCCAAGAGCTCGTTTATGGAGGAGAGCTCCATTGGATCTAACTGCTCGGCGAGTTCCAAGCTGACAAGAAGATTGTTTTTGATGGCTTGAGAGGTCATCGTCGGTGCAGAAGCCGAACAGGCGGTCATAAGAAAACCACCTAGCCGGAGGGTTTGGCCGACAGCCAAAGCTCCCTTAGCAATGGTGCCATCTTTAAAGATGGGGCGAGGCATCCTTCCTGATGGCCACGACACAGAGGAACTCTCAATGAAAGCACCAATGTCAGTGTCAAAACCGGCGGATCTCGGGTAGGGGGTCCCGAACTGTGCGTCTAGGCCGGATGGTAACAGGAGGCAAGGGACACGAAGTTTTACCCAGGTTAGGGCCCTCTCGATGGAGGTACAACCCTACGTCTTGCTTGATTAATATTGATGATATGGGTAGTACAAGAGTAGATCTACCACGAGATCGAAGAGGCTAAACCCTAGAAGCTAGCCTATGGTATGATTGTTGTTGTGTATGTTGTCCTACGGACTAAAACCCTCCGGTTTATATAGACACCGGAGAGGGTTAGGGTTACACAAAGTCGGTTACAATGGTAGGAGATCTACATATCCGTATCGCCAAGCCTGCCTTCCACACCAAGGAAAGTCCCTTCCGGACACGGGACGGAGTCTTCAATCTTGTATCTTCATAGTCCAGGAGTCCGGCTGAAGGTATAGTCCGGCCATCCGGACACCCCCTAATCTAGGACTCCCTCACGCGTACTCGTAGTCTCGTACGCTAGAAATCTCTAGGGGAGCTACACCCACCCGTGAACATGCGTGTCATTCGCTGCTGCTCGCTGGTGCGTCGTCTCCTCCTGAGAAGCCGCAGTCTATCGGTGCCTGCATCCCCCACGGTCGACAACATGCCCCGCCATCGTGTAGACCAACCAAAGCTTGATTTTCACCGGAATTTTGAGGGTAGATTTAGGGATTTTATTTTGTGGCTAAAAGGAATTGATCGAATCTAACTAAGGAATTGATCTATTGATTGTGAACTCAAAAAATTGGATCCAAAACTATGTGACTGATCTAATCTTTGATTGATTGGGTGCCGCGCCCCCGGAGAGAGGAGATTATCTCCCCGGGGGCGTGATACGCCTCCAACGTTTCTATAATTTTTGATTGCTCCATGCTATATTATCTACTGTTTTGGACATTATTGGGCTTTATTATCCACTTTTATATTATTTTTGGGACTAACCTATTAACCGGAGGCCCAACCCAGAATTGTTGTTTTTTGCCTGTTTTAGGGTTTCGAAGAAAAGGAATATCAAAGGAGTCCAAACGGAATGAAACCTTCGGGAACATGATTTTCTCAACAAATAAGACCCAGGAGACTTAGACCCTACATCAAGGCACAAGAGAGGAGGCCACGAGGTAGGGGGGCGCACCTGCCTACCCCAGGCGCGCCCTCCACCCTCGTTGGCCCCCTGTTGCTCCACCGACATACTCCTTCCTCCTATATATATCCATGTACCCCCAAACGATCAAATACGGAGCCAAAACCCTAATTCCACCGCCGTAACTTTCTGTATCCACGAGATCCCATCTTGGGGCCTGTTCCAGAGCTCCGCCGGAGGGGGCATCGATCATGGAGGGCTTCTACATCAACACCATAGCCTCTCCGATGAAGTGTGAGTAGTTTACCTCAGACCTACGGGTCCATAGTTAGTAGCTAGATGGCTTCTTCTCTCTTTTTGGATCTCAATACAATGTTCTCCCCCTCTCTTGTGGAGAACTATTCGATGTAATCTTCTTTTTGCGGTGTGTTTGTAGAGACCGATGAATTGTGGGTTTATGATCAAGTCTATCTATGAATAATATTTGAATCTTCTCTGAATTCTTTTATGTATGATTGGTTATCTTTGCAAGTCTCTTCGAATTATCAGTTTGGTTTGGCCTACTAGATTGATCTTTCTTGCAATGGGAGAAGTGCTTAGCTTTGGGTTCAATCTTGTGGTGTCCTTTACCGGTGACAGTAAGGGCAGTGAGGGACTCCTGGATTAGGGGGTCTCCGGATAGCCTGTCTATATCCTTTGGCCGGACTGTTGGACTATGAAGATACAAGATTGAAGACTTTGTCACGTGTCCGGATGGGACTCTACTTGGCGTGGAAGGCAAGCTAGGCAGTACGGATATGTATATGTCCTCCTTTGTAACAGACCTTGTGTAACCCTAGCCCCCTCCGGTGTCTATATAAACCGGAGGGTTTTAGTCCGTAGGACAATAACATACAATCACACCATAGGCTAGCTTCTAGGGTTTAGCCTCTCCGATCTCGTGGTAGATCAACTCTTGTAATACCCATATCATCAAGAATAAATCAAGCAGGACATAGGGTTTTACCTCCATCAAGAGGGCCCAAACCTGGGTAAAACATCGTGTCCCCTGCCTCCTATTACCATCCACCTTCGACGCACAGTTCGGGACCCCCTACCCGAGATCCGCCAGTTTTGACACCGACATTGGTGCTTTCATTGAGAGTTCCTCTGTGTCGTCATCATCAGGCTTGATGGCTCCTCCGATCATCGTTAGCGATGCAGTCCAAGGTGAGACCTTTCTCCCTAGACTGATTTTTGTATCCGGCGGCTTTACAATGCGGGCCAATTCACTTGGCCATCTGGAGCATATTGAAAGCTACGCCCATGGCCATTAGGTAAGGTTTGGAAGCCTAAACTACATGGCCGATATCCGCGAAGACTTGATCTTCGACGGATTCGAGCCCCTGCCGAGTGCGCCGCGCTGTCACGATGGGCATTGAGGGAGTCCGGGATTAGGGGGTGTTCGGGTAGCCGGACTATACCTTCAGCCGGACTCCTGGACTATGAAGATACAAGATTGAAGACTTTGTCCCGTGTCCGGATGGGACTTTCCTTGGCGTGGAAGGCCAGCTTGGCGATGCGGATATTCAAGATCTCCTACCATTGTAACTGACTCTGTGTAACCCTAACCCTATCCGGTGTCTATATAAACCGGAGGGTTGTAGTCCGTAGGCGATCAACTCCATATACAACAATCATACCATAGGCTAGCTTCTAGGGTTTAGCCTCCTTGATCTCGTGGTAGATCTACTCTTGTACTACCCATACCATCAATATTAATCAAGCAGGACGTAGGGTTTTACCTCCATCAAGAGGGCCCGAACCTGGGTAAAACATCGTGTTCCCCGCCTCCTGTTACCATCCGGCCTAGATGCACAGTTCGGGACCCACTACCCGAGATCCGCCGGTTTTGACACTGACATTGGTGCTTTCATTGAGAGTTCCTCTGTGTCGTCGCCTTTAGGCCCGATGGCTCCTTTCATCATCAACAACGATGCGGTCCAGGGTGAGACTTTGCTCCTCGGTCAGATCTTCGTCTTCGGCGGCTTCGCTCTGCGGGCCAATTCGCTCGGCCACCTGGAGCAGATTGAAAGCTACGCCCCTGGCCATCAAGTCGGGTTTGGAAGCTTAAACTACACGGCTGACATCCGCAGAGACTTGATCTTCAACGGGCTCGAGCCACGGCCAAGCGCGCCGCACTATCTCGAGGGGCATGATCTAGCTCTGCCCCCGGACAGTGTCCTGGAGGCCGCACACGCATCGGTTCCGACCCCTAACTCGGAGCCTACTGCGCCGATCGAGGATGAGCGGTTGGACGTCACCTCGGGAGCTGCGATCCCGAAAGTGATCGAGCCGAACGCTAGCCCCGCACTGTGCACGACCCGTGACTCCAAGGATCTGGACTCCTCCCCAGACTCCGAACCCCCCGCGCCCCTGCCAATCGAATCCGATTGGGCGCCGATAATGGAGTTCACCACCACAGACATCTTTCAGCATTCGCCTTTTGGCGACATCCTGAATTCTCTTAAGTCTCTCTCTTTATCAGGAGAGCCCTGGCCGGACTACGGTCAGCGAGGGTGGGATACGGACGGTGAGGAAATTCAAAGCCCACCCACCACCCACTTTGTAGCCACTGTCGACGATCTAACCGACATGCTTGACTTCAGCTCCGAAGACATCGACGGCATGGACGACGATGTAGGAGACGAACAGGAACCAGCACCTGTAGGGCGCTGGAAGGCCACCTCGTCATATGACATATATATGGTGGATACTCCAAAAGATGGAGATGGCGATGGAACAGTGGGGGATGACGCCCCCAAGAAACAGCGAAAGCACCAACGTCAGCGGCGCCGCTCTAAATCCTGCCAAAGCAAAAATGGTGATTCCGGCACGGGAGATAATACTACCCCGGATAGCACCGAGGAACACCCACCTCAGCAAGATTCGGCACATGAAAATGGAGAAGCCAGCCCTCATGAGAGAGCGGCAGACCGAGAGGTCGAGGATGATAACTATACGCCTCCCTCCGAAGACGAGGCAAGCCTCGATGACGACGAATTCTTCATACCATCAGACCTCGCCGAACAAGAGCGTTTTAAACGCATGCTTTTAGCCACGGCAAGAAGCCTCAAGAAAAAGTAGCAACAGCTTAGAGCTGCCCAAGATTTGCTAGCTGACAAATGGACTGAAGTCCTTGCGGCCGAAGAGTATGAACTCGAACGCCCCTCCAAGAATAACCCGAAGCGCAGGCCGCTACCCCGATCAGAGGAGGAAGCACCTACATCACCAGCGCATGACATGGCAGACCGGCCACCTCGCGGCCGCGACAGAGAGGCCTCTCGGCCCTCCACCCAAGCCATGCCCCGACGCCGCTCAACTAAGCCACGAAAAATGTGCCCGACCTGCGGGACATACTGGAGGATAAGGCAAGACAAACAAGATCGATCTACGGATCGCGCAGGTGCCCTACGGCATGTGACAATGATCTTCACGCCGGATACAACAAATCCGGCCGGGCCGAACACAACAGACATAGCTCTTCCGAGCTGCGTCGTGATATAGCCCAGTACAGAGGCGCCGCACACCCGCTATGCTTCACGAATGAAGTAATGGATCATAAAATCCCAGAGGGTTTCAAACCCTTAAACATCGAATCATACGATGGCACAACAGATCCGGCTATATGGATCGAGGATTATCTCCTTCACATCCACATGGCACGCGGCGATGATCTACACGCCATCAAATACCTCCTGCTCAAACTTAAAGGATCGGCCCGGCATTGGCTTAACAGCTTGCCAGCAGACTCAATCGGTTCTTGGGAGGACCTGGAAGCCGCATTCCTCGACAACTTCCAGGGCACTTACGTGCGACCGCCGGATGCCGACGACTTAAGCCACATAATTCAGCAGCCAGAGGAATCGGCTAGACAAAGAAAAACCAGATAGTCGACTGTCCGAACGCAGAGGCCCTAGCAGCCTTCAAGCATAACATCCGCGGCGAGTGGCTTGCCCGGCACCTGGGACAGGAAAAGCCGAAATCCATGGCAGCCCTCATGACACTCATGACCCGCTTTTGCGTGGGAGAAGACAGCTGGCTAGCTCGCAGTAACAACTTATCAAAGAACCCTGGTAATTCGGATACCAAGGACAAAAGTGGCAGGACACGTCGGAATAAGCAAAAACGCCGCGTTAACTGCGACAGCAATGAAGACACGGCAGTCAATGCCGGATTCAAAGGCTATAAATCCGGTCAGCGGAAAAAGCCATTCAAAAAGAATACTCAGGGCCCATCCAGTTTGGACCGAATACTCGATCGCTTCTGCCAGATACATGGCACCCCCGAAAGGCCAGCCAATCACACTAACAGGGATTGTTGGGTGTTCAAGTAGGCAGGCAAGTTAAGGGCCGAAAATAGAGACAAGGGGCTACACAGTGACGACGAGGAGCCCAAGCCGCCGAACAACAATGGACAGGAGGGTTTTCCCCCACAAGTGCGGACAGTAAACATGATATACGCAACCCACATTCCCAAGCGGGAGCGGAAGCGTGCGCTACAGGACGTATACGCAATGGAGCCAGTTGCCCCAAAGTTCAACGCATGGTCCTCCTGCCCGATCACTTTTGATCGAAGGGACCATCCCACTAGCATCCGTTATGGCGGCTTCACCGCATTGGTTCTCGACCCAATCATCGACGGATTTCATCTCACAAGAGTCCTCATGGACGGCGGCAGTAGCCTGAACCTGCTTTATCAGGATACAGTGCGGAAAATGGGCATAGATGCCTCAAGGATTAAGCCCACAAGAACGACCTTTAAAGGCGTTATACCAGGTGTAGAAGCCAACTGTACAGGCTCAATAACACTTGACGTGGTCTTCGGATCCCCGGACAATTTCCGAAGCGAAGAGTTAATCTTCGATATAGTCCCGTTTCGCAGTGGCTATCAGGCCCTGCTCGGACGAACCGCATTCGCAAAGTTCAATGCGGTGCCGCACTACGCATATCTCAAGCTCAAGATGCCAGGCCCTCGAGGAGTAATTACGATCAACAGAAACACCGAACGCTCCCTCCGTATGGAGGAGTATACGGCAGCTCTCGCAGCGGAGGTACAAAGTAGCCTTCTCAGGCAATTCTCCAGTTCGGCCATTAAAAAGCCAGACATTGCCAAGCGCGCCCGGAGTAACCCACAGCAGGACCGCCTGGCACACTCTAAGCAAGCGTAGCAATGCGTCCCCAACCCCAGCTTTCACGACATAGCGAAACCATTACCTCGCGTACATAACTACGCCCTTGAAATACCATGGGCACAAGGGAAGGGGCACAATAATGGCACGCCAAAAATATGGCTTAAAACGTACTAGGGGCTGCCGGATCCTTTTTTTTCTTAATTTCAGGACTCCATACTTCGGACGACCTGTTCGGCAATTCGACTGCCGCACAAACGATGCAAGATCTAGGGAGGCAGACAAGCCATGCCGCATTATGGAACTCCCAGGTGGTCTCTGTTACGAGCGGTATACCTGTTTTAAATACAATTCCGCGGCCTGCCCCTGGTCAGGACATACTGAATAGTCCAATATCTTTTGCTTACTGCACTATTTGTATCGTTCGGCTTTGATAAATAGCCTCTCTATAAACAATGCTTAGCTTCTTGTCTATTTTTTGCATTATCTTCTTTTCACATTTATGTTTATTAAATGACATGATTGCACCCGTACACCATGGTACGGTAAACACATCAGGGTCTTCAGTACCCCTCATAATGGTGTGAGAAGTCCGTACAATTTCACAAGTGCGGCACCCCGAACTTATAGCACTATATGCATCGGCTCCGAATCATGATTTTGGTCAATAGTTAGGTTTGCCCGGCTCCTATGTTTTGGTGCCTTACGTTCCGCTCTATCGGCTAAGGTAGCACTAGGAGAACTGCTGCGATTATGCCCCGGTTCAGCTGGGTTAAGCACCTCAGTGGAGAAAGCTAAAACTGACTGTCATGATGAGGCGAGAGACCGGTCGCTGTTCGAGAGGTTTTTTGAGTCCCTAAAGACTTATGCCGCTTCGAGTGAGGAGCTGGCTTTGTCCGGCCAAGGCGTGGATAGCGCCCCGAACTCGGTCTTCCGAACTAGGGGCTTCGCCGAAATTTAAAATTATAGAGTTCTATGGCTAAGTGAGAGTGTTCAAGCATTATAGTCCGATTGCCTGGTTCGTTGTGCTGAGCGCCTCCCTCGAAGGACCCAACTATGGGAAAAAGAGCGCTCATGTTTATCCCGAACACCCCAGCACTAGTGGCATGGAGGCAGAAGCCGACGACTGGCCATCTCTCAATTTTTTGATAAACGGCCACACAGAAAGTAATATTTTAAATTTAATAAGCATTGCTTAGCGCATATGAACAAGTTTTCAGCGCACAGGATAAACACGAGCGAGTTCATTCAAAAATCACATCCTTGGTACATTCATCCGCCACAAGGCGGGCACCTGCAAGAACATCCTTGTAGTAGTTCTCGGGCTTGCGATGCTCCTTCCCCGGCGGCGGCCCGTCCTTCACAAGCTTCTCACCGTCCAGCTTACCCCAGTGCACCCTTGCACGGGCAAGGGCCCGACGGGCACCTTCGATGCAGACGAAGCGCTTGATGACATCGAGCCTCGGACAGGCCTCCACCAGCCGCCGCACCAGCCCGAAATAGCTCCCAGGTAGGGCCTCTCCAGGCCACAGCCGAACTATGAAGCCCTTCATGGCCTGTTTCGCCGCCTTGTGGAGCTCGACCAGCTGTTTCAGCTGGTCGCTCAAAGGCACAGGGTGTCCGGCCTCAGAATACTGAGACCAGAACACCTTCTCCGTCGAGCTGCCCTCTTTAGCTCAGTAGAATGCGGCGGCATCGGATACGCTGCGGGGAAGATCTGCGAATGCCCCTGGAGAGCTCCGGATTCGGGTAAGTAACAAGTAGTTTACTTTTATATTTCTGCTTTGCATGAAGAATGCCTTACCCGCTGCTATCTTCCTCATCTCCTCCAACTCTTGGAGGGCCTTTTGGGCTTCAGCCTTGGCAGACTTGGCAGTCTCAAGGGCCGTCGTGAGCTCGGATGCTTGCGCCTTTGACTCAAGCTCCAAACTCTCATGTTTTTTCATGAGAGCCTGAAGCTCTTGCTGCACCTTGCCGACCTAAGCCCCAAGTCTGTCTCGCTCGGTGCGCTCCGCGGCCGTTTTCTTTTCGGCCTCAGACAGCGCCTGCTTAAGGGTTGCCACCTCAGTCATGGCCCCTACAATAAGCAGTACAATCCTGTTATTTTTTTTTGCAATCACGCCTTTTTATAGGCACTTTTTCTGTAAGGTATTTCTTACCTTCTTTCTCCTCGAGCTGCCGCTTGGCAAGGCCGAGCTCTTGCTCTGTCCGCTCGAGGTCCTGCTTCAGGACACCCACCTCCGCAGTCAGTGCGGCGGTGGATAGCAGCGAAGCCTGCATACGCGTATTGACTCTTTTTGTTAGACTCCTGCGAAATTTAATAGATCCTCTATTCGGCTTTTCTTTCCGAACGCCAAACAGAGCATCAGGGGCTACTGTCTATGCGGTAATATTTTTACATATTTTAACTTACCTCGAAGCCTGTTAGAAGGCTAGCGCAAGCTTCAGTCAGTCCGCTCTTGGCGGACTGAACCTTCTGGATCACCGTACTCATAATAGTACGGTGCCCCTCGTCGATGGAGGCGCCGTCAAGCACCTCCAGCAGATTGTCCGGCACCTCTGGTTGGACGGAGGCCGCCGGCTCAGAAGGCTTGCTCCTCTTGGAAGGAGTTCTCCTACCGCGGTCCGGAACTGCGGAAGATTCCGGCGCTGTGTCCGGCACAAAGCCGGACTTGGAGCCCTGGGGTCCTTATCCCCTTCACTCCTGGAGTCCGGGAGGTTGCCTTGCAGCTCCTCCGGGACCACCTCCCCCTGCCCCGGAGCTTGTTGCGATGCCACTTCGGCGTCGTCTGCAGTGCGGGGGGAGACAGCGGGCGGAACTGAGTTCACGTCCGATGAGTCCAGGGAGCCGCCCGACGATTCGTTGAATTCGGCCTGGGGCGGGCTGCATAATTACGTTCAACATTAGGGAAAGCTATGCAACAAAGGAACATCATGAGTTACTATGATGTCCGAACTTACGATTTTGCCGGACGCTTGGCCCTGTTTGGCCACTCCTCTTCGCCCTCTTCGGCGTCGGGGGAGTAGTCCGGCAGAGGGGTCTTCCTTTTCCTAGACCCCTCGGCCTCCCCCGTTGGGGCGGCCTTCCTCTTCTCTCCTCCCTCCGCTGGGGGGGGGAGAGTTTTCTTCTTCCTCCTCCTCGTTTTCACGGGAAGAGGGCGTCTCGGACTCGTCGGATGACGAGTCCGACACCACCACGTTACGGGCACTCCTTCGAGTCCCCGTGGTCTTCTTCTTCTTGGCCTTCTTCTCCGGCACCACATAAGGCGCCGGAACCAGCAACTTCACTAGTAGAGCTGGGGCTGGGTCTTCGGGCAGCGGAGCCGGACAGTTAATCGGTCCGGATATCGCCCGCCAAGCCTGTCAAAGGTAAGGGAGTTTAGATCCCGCATAGAGTCAAACTATGAAGAAAGCTTAACATCATGTAAAAGGTGAAGATAGCTTACCTCGCTAGCGTGACGCTGTGAGCTGTATCCGCGGTCCTCGGAAGCGGATACGGGAGCCTCGGCGCCCTTGAATAGCAGCTTCCAGGCATCTTCGTACGTCGTGTCGAAGAGCCTGCTAAGGGTTTGGTGCTGCGCCGGGTCGAACTCCCACAGATTAAAATCCTGTTGTTGGCACGGGAGGATCCGGCGGACGAGCATAACCTGGATTACATTAACAAGCCAGATTGGCTTGTTCACCAGGGACTGGATGCATGTTTGCAATCCGGTCACCTCTTTTTCGTCACCCCACGACAGGCCCGTCTCTTTCCAGGACATAAGCCGCGTGGGGGGTCCGGATCGGAACTCGGGGGCTGCGGTCCATTTCAGATCGCGTGGCTCGGTGATGTAAAACCACCCGGATTGCCACCTCTTTAGGGTCTCCAAAAAAGAGCCCTCGAACCATAGGACATTGGCCATCTTGCCTGCCATGGCGCCTCCGCACTCTGCCTGGCTGCCGCGCACCACCTTGGGCTTGACGTTGAAGGTCTTGAGCCAGAGGCCGAAATGAGGGCAGACGCGGAGGAAAGCCTCGCACATGATGATAAACGCCGAGATGTTGAGGATGAAGTTCGGGGCCAGATCGTGGAAATCCAAGCCCTAATAGAACATGAGCCCCCAGACAAATGGGTGGAGTGGAAAACCCAGTCCGCGGAGGAACTGGGGGAGAAATACTACCCTCTCATGGGGCCTTGGGGGTGGGGAGAAGCTGCCCCTTTTCGGAAAGCCGGTGCGCGATGTCCTTGGACAGGTATCCGGCCTTCCTTAGCTTCTTGACTTGGCCCTCCGTAGCGGAGGAGACCATCCACTTGCCTCCCGCTCCGGACATTGCTGGAGAAGGTTGAGGTGGGAAGTGCGGGCTTGGGCGCTGGAGCTCGAGTGCGCAGGAGACGGATAGGCAAAGGAGGAAGAAGGCGTAGGTAAAAAGGTGGATCCTTATCCCCTTATATGGGCGGATGCGGTTGTGCGTCCCCACCAGCCTAGTAAAACTCGCTTGCCTCCCAAGCGCCGTGATAAATGACGCGGTTGGGTTACCCACGTCCGTATTGATGAGAATCCCGTAAAGGGGGTACACGATCTCTGCTTTGACAAGACGTGCCAAGGAAACCGCCTCGCAAAACATGCTGAGGTGGAAAAGTAAAAACGATTCGAGTAAAGGACTTGGCCGTAGTGTGATGACACACTATGGAATACGTCAGCAGTTTTGATTTGTGTTAATATTATTCTCTCTATGGCAATATGTGGAAGCTTATTTTGCAGAGCCGGACATTACTCTTGGTGTTTACAATCTTCTATGAAGGACTTGGAGGAGGAACCCGCCTTGCAATGCCGAAGACAATTTGCGCGCCGGACTCGTCGTCATTGAAGCCTGGTTCAGGGGCTACTGAGGGAGTCCTGGATTAGGGGGTGTTCGGGTAGCCGGACTATACCTTCAGCCGGACTCCTGGACTATGAAGATACAAGATTGAAGACTTCGTCCCGTGTCCGAATGGGACTTTCCTTGGCGTGGAAGGCAAGCTTGGCGATGCGGATATTCAAGATCTCCTACCATTGTAACCGACTCTGTGTAACCCTAACCTTATCCGGTGTCTATATAGACCGGAGGGTTGTAGTCCGTAGGCGATCAACTCCATATACAACAATCATACCATAGGCTAGCTACTAGGGTTTAGCCTCCTTGATCTCGTGGTAGATCTACTCTTGTACTACCCATACCATCAATATTAATCAAGCAGGACGTAGGGTTTTACCTCCATCAAGAGGGCCCGAACCTAGGTAAAACATCGTGTTCCCTGCCTCCTGTTACCATCTGGCCTAGACGCACAGTTCGGGACCCACTACCCGAGATCCGCTGGTTTTGACACCGACATGCATGATTTAGCTCTGCCACCGAACAGTGTCCTAGAGACCGCACCTGCAGCCGCCCCGACCTTTAATTCAGAGCAAACTGCGCCATCCGAGGGTGGGTGGTTAGACCCCGCCACGGAGGCAGCAGCCTCAACGGAGATCGAACCGAAGACCAACCTTATCCTTCGCGAGGCCCGTGACTCCCCATCGCCAGACTCTTCTCCGGACTCTGGACTATCCGCGCCCCTGCCAATCGAATCCGATTGGGCGCCAATCATGGAGTTCACTACCGCAGATATCTTTCAGCACTCGCCCTTCGATGACATACTGAATTCACTAAAGTCTCTCTCTTTGTCAGGAGAGTCCTGGTCGGATTATGACCGGTAGGATTGGGATGCGGACGACGAAGAAATTCGCTGCCCACCCACCACCCACTTAGTAGCCACTGTCGACGACTTAACCGACATGCTCAATTTCAACTCCGAAGACATCGATGGTATGGACAACGATACGGGAGACGAAGAGGAACCACTGCGCACAGGGCACTGGACAGCCACCTCATCATACGATATATACATGGTGGACACACCCAAAGAAGGCAATGGCGACGAGACAGCGGAGGATGACCCCTCCAAGAAGCAACCCAAGCGCCGACATCAGCGGCGCCGCTCTAAGTCCCGCCAAAGCAAAAGTGGTGATACCGGCACAGGAGATAATAACACTCCGGATAGTGCCGAAGATGGCAACAATCCCCTCCAGCACGATCTAGGACAGGAGGGTGGAGAGGCCAGCCCTCCAGAGAGAGTGGCAAATGGAGAGGCGGGGGATGATAATTACATGCCCCCCTCCGAAGACAAGGCAAGCCTCGACGATGACGAATTCGTCGTGCCAGAGGATCCCGTCGAACAAGAGCGCTTCAAGCGCCGGCTTATAGCCATGACAAATAGCCTTAAGAAAAAGCAGCAGTAGCTTCAAGCTGATCAAGATCTGCTAGCTGACAGATGGACTGAAGTCCTGGCGGCCGAGGAATATAAACTCAAACGCTCCTCCATGAATTACCCAAAATGGAGGTTGCTACCCCGATTGGAGGAAGAAGCGCATGATGCGGCTGATCGGCCACCCCATGGCCGCGACAGAGAGGCATTCCAGCCAAAAGCTCAGCCTGCACCCCGACGCCATTCAAATAAAAAGGCATGGGGAAATACGCCAGACCTGCGAGACGTATTGGAGGAAAAAGAAAAACATGCAAGATCGATCTACGGATCTCGAGGGTGCGCCACTATGCGAGACGATATACGTCACGCCGGATACAGTAAAAGTAAATCTGGCTGGGCCGAACACACCGGACAAGACTCATTGGAGCTACGTCGCGATATAGCCTAGTACAGAGGCACCGCACACCCCTTATGCTTCACAGACGAAGGAATGGATCATCAAATCCCAGAGGGTTTCAAACCCGTAAATATAGAATCATACGACGGCACAACAGATCCTGCGGTATGGATCGAGGATTTCCTCCTAAATATCCACATGGCACGTGGTGATGATCTACACAACATTAAATACCTCCGACTTAAACTTAAAGGACCAGCTCGGCATTGGCTCAACAGCTTGCCAGCAGAGTCCATTGGCTGTTGGGAAGATCTGGAAGCCGCATTCCTCGACAAATTTTAGGGCACTTATGTGCGACCACCAGATGCCGATGACTTGAGCCACATAATTCAGCAGCCAGAGGAATCAGCCAAGCAATTCTGGACACGGTTCCTAACAAAGAAAAATCAAATCGTCGACTGTCCGGATGCAGAGGCTCTAGCAGCTTTCAAGCACAACATCCGTGGCGAGTGGCTAGCCCGGCACCTTGGTCAGGAAAAGCCGAAATCTATGGCAGCCCTCACGACACTCATGACCCGCTTTTGTGGGGGAGAAGACAACTGGCTGGCTCGCAGTAACAACATATCAAAGAACCATGGTACTTCGGATACCAAGGACGGCAGTAGTAGGTCACATCGCAACAAACATAAGCGCCGCATTAACAGCGACAATACCGAGGACACGGCAGTCAATGCCGGATTCAAAGGCTCCAAACCCGGTCAGCGGAAAAATCCATTCAAAAGAAGCACTCCGGGCCCGTCCAGTTTGGACCGTATACTCGATCGCTCGTGTCAAATACACAGCACCCCCGACAAGCCAGCCAACCACACCAATAGGGATTGTTGGGTGTTCAAGTAGGCCGGCAAGTTAATTGCCGAAAACAAAGATAAGGGGCCACATAGCGATGACGAGGAGGAGCCCCAGCAGCCGAATACCGGAGGATAGAAGAGGTTCCCCCCACAAGTGCGGACGGTGAACATGATATACGCAACCCACATCCCCAAGAGGGAGCGGAAGCGTGCGCTCAGGGACGTATATGCGTTGGATCCAGTCGCCCCAAAGTTCAACCCATGGTCCTCCTGTCCGATCACCTTCGATCGCAGGGACCACCCCACCAGTATCCGTCATGGAGGATTCGCTGCACTGGTCTTAGACCCAATTATTGACAGATTTCACCTCACTCGAGTCCTTATGGATGGCGGCAGCAGCCTGAACCTGCTTTACCAGGACACGATGCGAAAAATGGGTATAGACCCCTCAAAGATCAAACCCACAAAAACAACCTTTAAAGGCGTCATACCAGGTGTCTTCGGATCCCTGGATAACTTCCGAAGCGAAGAGTTAATCTTCGATATAGTCCCGTTCCGCAGTGGTTATCATGCACTGCTCGGGCGAACCGCATTTGCAAGATTCAATGCGGTACCGCATTATGCATACCTCAAGCTCAAGATGCCAGGACCTCAGGGGGTCATTACAGTTAATGGAAACATAGAGCGCTCTCTCTGAACGGAGGAGCACACTACGGCCCTCGCAGCGGAGGCGCAAAGCAGCCTCTTAAGGCAACCCACTAGTTCGGCGTTTAAGGACCCGAACACCTTCAAGCGCGCCCGGAGTAATCGGCAACAGGGCCGCCTCGCACGTTTCGAGCTCCCATAGCAATGCGGCCCCCACCCTGGACCAAGCCAAACGGCGAAACTCGTGCCACGCGTACATAATTACGCATTTAAAATACCATGGGCACAGGTAGGGAGGGGGCACGACTACGACACGCCCCAAGACGCGGCTTAAACCGCACTAGGGGCTTCCCGCTTTTTTATTTTTCTCTCTTTCAGGATATTAATCTCTGGAAACCCTGTCCGGCAGCA
The DNA here is from genome assembly GCF_018294505.1 of Triticum aestivum. NCBI lineage: Eukaryota > Viridiplantae > Streptophyta > Magnoliopsida > Poales > Poaceae > Triticum > Triticum aestivum. Next base: position 57,795,646 of record NC_057809.1, on the reverse strand, counting down.
TGATTGCCGAACACATGATGCAACAACCAAGGAGGCAGAAAGCTACATCACACCACGGAACTCCCAGGTGGATTACGATAACGAGTGAAATACTTGCTTTAATATTATTCCTCAGCTTGCCCTTGGAGGGGACATAGTCCTACTTTTTTCTTATTGCACCGCATGTATCATTTTGCTTTAGCGCTCCTTTTTGAATAAACAATGCATAGCATTAAGGCTATTATTGCAATCTTCTTTATATATATATATGTTCATTCATGAAATCCAGCACCCGTACACTCTGGTACGGCCAATACACCAGGGGCTTAAGTACCCCACAAAATGGTGTGAGAAGTCCGAACACTTTCACAAGTGCGGCACCCCCAACTTATAGCATTATATGCATCAGCTCCAAATCATGTCTTGGGTCAATAGTTGGGTTTTCCCGGCTCCCATGTTTTGGTACCTTACGTTCCGCTATATAGGCTAAGGTAGCACTGGGAGAACTACTGTGATTGTGCCCCAGTTCTTCTGGGCTAAGCACCTCAGTAGAGAAAGCTAAAACTGACTGTCATGATAAGGCGAGAGACTAGTCGCTGTTCGAGAGGTTCTCGAGTCCTTAAAGACTTATGCCACTTAGAGCGAGGAGTCGGCCCTGTCCGGCTTAAGGCGTGTATTGCGCCCCAGATTCGGCCTTCTGAATACTAGGGGCTTCGCCGAAATTTAAAATTATAGAATTCTATGGCTAAGTGAGAGTGATAACGCATTATAGTCCGATTGCCTCGTTCGTTGTGTTGAGAACCTCCCTCGAAGGACCCAAAAATGGGAACAAGAGTGCTCAGGTTTATCCCAAACACCCCAGCACTCGTGGCATGGGGGCAGAAGCCGACGACTAGCCATCTCTCAGATTTGATAAACAGCTGAACAGAAGGTAATATTTTAAATTCAAACAAGCGTTGCATAGCGCATATGAACAAGTTTTCATAATATAGGATTACACGAGCAAGTTCATTCAAATATTACATCTTTTGCACATTCGTCCGCTACGAGATGGGCACCCTTCAGGACACCCTCATAGTACATCTCAGGGTGGCGATGCTCCTTGCCCTGCGGCGGCCCTTCCTTGATCAGCTTCACGGTGTCTAGCTTGGCCCATTGCACCTTCACACGGGCGAAAGCCCGGCGTGCACCTTCGATGCAGACGGACCGCTTGACGACTTCCAGCCGTGGGCAGGCATCCACAAGCCGCCTCACCAGGCCAAAGTAGCTGTTCGGAAGGGCGTCGCCAGGCTACAGCCAGACTATAAAGCCCTTCATGGCCTGTTCGGCCGCCTTGTGTAGCTCGACCAGCTGCTTTAGCTGGTCGCTCATAGGCACCGGGTGTTCGGTCCCAGTATATTGGGCCCAGAACAACTTCTCCGTTGAGCTTCCCTCCTCGGCCTGGTAAAATTATGTGACATCCGACACGCTGCGGGGCAAATCTGCGAATGCTCCTGGAGAGCTCCGGATTCAGGTAAGTAACAGATAATTTACTTTCACATGCTTGCTTCGCATATAGAATGCCTTACCCGTCGCTATCTTCTTCATCGCATCAATCTCCTGGAGGGCCTTCTAGGCTTCAGCCTTGGCATTTTTCGCGCTTTGGAGGGCCGCGGCAAGCTCGGACTCTCGCGTCTTCAAGTCACACTCCAACGCCTCATGCTTCGACATGAGTGCTTGGAGCTCTTGCTGCACCTCACCCACCCGTGCCTCCTGCCTTTCCGGCTCGGTGCGCTCCTTGGCCGCTTTATCTTCGGCCTCGGATAGCGCTTGCTTCAGGGTCGCCACCTCGGTCGTGGCCCCTGGCAAATATACGATGACCCTGTCATTTTGCAATCGCGTCTTCTTTTATATATACATATCTATAGATAGGGTATTCCTTACCCTTGTTCTCCTTGAGCTACCTCTTGGCAAGGCCGAGCTCTTTCTTGGACCCCTCGAGGTCCTGCTTCAATGCGGCAACCTCCACAGTCTGCGCGGCAGCGACCAGCAGCGAAGCCTGCATACGCATATTGCCATACTTATATTAGACTCCTGCGATATTGTTTGATCCTCTGTTCGAGTTTTCTTTGTGAACACCGAACAGAGCATCAGGGGCTACAGTCTATGCGGTAATATTTTTCCCCATATTTCAAACACTTACCTCAAAGCCTGTTAAAACACTGGCACATGCTTCAGTCAGTCCACTCTTGGCGGACTGAACCTTCTGGACCACCGCACTCATAATAGTGCGGTGCTCCTCGTCGATGGAAGCGCTGCGAAGCGCTCCCAGCAGATTGTCCGGCGCCTCTAGATGGACAGAGGTCACCGACACAGGCGTCTTGCCCCTCTTGGAAGGAAGCCGCCTGCCCAAATCCGGAACCGCTGGAGGTTCCGGCGCGGTGTTCAGCTGAGGACCAAACTCGAAGCCCTCGGGGGCCTTGTCCCCTCTGCTCCCGGAGTCCGGAAGGTCCCCTTGAGGTGCCTCCGGGACTGTCTCCCCGCGACCCAGTGCCTCTTGAGACAATACCTCGGCGTTGTCCGTAGGGCAAGGGGAGGTGGCGGTCGAAAGTGGATCGCTATCCATATCTGACGAGCCCAGGGAGCCGTCCGACAATACGTCGATACGGGCTCGTGGCGGTCTGCATAGTAATAATTCAGCGTTAGGAGAAGAAGTGCGACAAAGGAATGAGTTACTCTGGTATCCAAATACTTACGACTTCCCCAGGGGCTTGGCCCTGGGCAGCCACTCGTCTCCGCCTTCGGTGGCGGTGATGGAACTGTCCGGAAGGAGAGTGCTTCCCTTCTTGGACCCTTCGACTCCCCCAGTTGGGGCGGCCTCCTTTTCTTGTCTCCCCCGACTGGAGGGGCAGCGTCTTCATCTTCCTCCTCGTCTTCGTGGGAGGAGTGCGCCGAGGAGTCCTCAGACGATGAGTCCGATATCACCTGGCGCCAGGAACTCTTTCGGGTCCCCTTGGCCTTCTTGGTCTTCTCCGGCACCTTGTAAGGAGCCGGAGTCAACATCTTTGTCAGGAGAGCGTCTGATGGGCCTTCGAGCAAAGGAGCCGGACAGTTGATCCGTCCGGCTGTCTCCTGCCAGTCCTGTCAAAGGTACGGGAGCTTAGATCCTGCATAGAGTCAAACTATGAAAAACAAGTATCCTATAAGAGGTAAAACAGCTTACCGCGCTGGCTTGGCGCTTCGCGCAGAATCCGCGATCCTCGGTAGTGGGAGGGGGAACCTCGGCGCCCTTGAATAGCACCTTCCAGGCATCCTCATGTGTTGTGTCGAAGAGCCTGTTCAGAGTTTGGTGCTGGGCCGGGTCGAACTCCCACAAGTTGAAAGCCCGTTGTTGACATGGGAGGATCCAACGGATGAGCATGACCTGGACTACGTTGACGAGTTTGAGCTTCTTGCTCACCATGTTTCGGATACATGTTTGGAGTCCGGTCAGCTCTCCCAAACTACCCCAGGACAGGCCCTTCTCTTGCCAGGAGGTGAGCCGCATGGGGATGCCAGATCGGAACTCGGGGGGCCGCTGCCCATGCAGGGTCACGCGGCTCGGTGATGTAGAACCACCCCGATTGCCACCCCTTTATGGTCTCCACGAAGGAGCCCTCAAGCCATGTGACGTTGGGCATCTTGCCCACCATGGCGCCTCCGCACTCCTCTTGGCAGCTGCTCACTACCTTCGGCTTGACATTGAAGGTCTTCAGCCATAAGCCGAAGTGGGGCTTGATGCGGAGGAAGGCCTCGCACACGACGATAAACGCCGAGATGTTGAGGATGAAGTTCGGGGCCAGATCGTGGAAATCCAGGCCGTAGTAGAACATGAGCCCCCGGACGAATGGGTGGAGAGGGAATCCCAGTCCGCAGAGGAAATGGGTAAGAAACACTACCCTCTCGTGGGGCTTGGGGGTGGGGATGAGCTGCCCCTCATCTGGGAGCCGGTGCGCGATGTCGTCGGGCAGGTATCCGGCTCTCCTCAGCTTCTTGATATGTCCCTCCGTGACGGAGGAGACCATCCACTTGCCTCCCGCTCCGGACATGGTTGGAGAAGGTTGAGGTGGGAAATGCGGACTTGGGCGCTGGAGCTCGAGTGTGCGAAAATGGATGAGCAAAGGAGGAAGAAGGCATGGATGAAAAGGTGAATCCTTGTCCCTTTATATGGGCGGATGAAACTATGCGTCCCCACTAGCTTGGTAAAACTCGCTTATCCCCCAAGCGCCGTAATCGATTGCGCGGTTGGGTTACCCACGCCCGTATTGATGAGAATCCTATAATAAGGGGGACACGATCTCTGCCTTAACAAGACGTGTCAAAAAACTGCCTCGCGTTATGTGCGGAGCTAGTTAAAGGAAACAGTTCGATTAATCACCGGGCCATGGCTTAATGTCGTGTTGCCAAAACAAGTCAGCAGATTAGATTTGTGGAAATATTATTCTCTCTACGGTGGTATGTGGAACTTATTTTGCAGGGTCAGACACTATCCTTGTATTCAAATTCTTCCGTGATGTATTCGGAGGAGGAACCCGCCTTGCAATGTCGAAGACAACACTGCGCGCCGGACTCATCATCATTGAAGCCTGGTTTAGGGGCTACTGAGGGACTCCTGGATTAGGGGGTCTCCGGACAGCCGGACTATATCCTTTGGCCGGACTGTTGGACTATGAAGATACAAGATTGAAGACTTCGTCCCGTGTCCGGATGGGACTCTACTTGGTGTGGAAGGCAAGCTAGGCAATACGGATATGTATATCTCCTCCTTTGTAACCGACCTTGTGTAACCCTAGCCCCCTCCGGTGTCTATATAAACCAGAGGGTTTTAGTCCGTAGGACAATAACATACAATCATACCATAGGCTAGCTTCTAGGGTTTAGCCTCTCCGATCTCGTGGTAGATCAACTCTTGTAATACCCATATCATCAAGAATAAATCAAGCAGGACGTAGGGTTTTACCTCCATCAAGAGGGCCTGAACCTGGGTAAAACATCGTGTCCCCTGCCTCCTGTTACCATCTGCCTTAGATGCACAGTTCGGGAGCCCCTACCCGAGATCCGCCGGTTTTGACACCGACAGGCAGCAAGGCACGTATTGTATTGTTGCCATCGAGGATAACAAGATGGGGTTTTCTTCATATTGCATGAGTCTATCCCTCTACATCATGTCATCTTGCTTAAGGCGTTACTCTGTTTTTAACTTAATACTCTAGATGCATGCTGGATAGCGGGCGATGAGTGGAGTAATAGTAGTAGATGCAGGCAGGAGTCGGTCTACTTGTCTCGGACGTGATGCCTATATACATGATCATACCTAGATATTCTCATAACTATGCTCAATTCTGTCAATTGCTCAACAGTAATTTGTTCACCCACCATAGAATACTTATGCTCTCGAGAGAAGCCACTAGTGAAACCTATGGCCCCCGGGTATATCTTTATCATATTGTTCTCCTACTACCTAGTTATTTTATTTGCTATTTACTTTGCCTTTATTTTACTTTGCATCTTTATCACAAAAATACCAAAAATATTATCTTTATCATATCTATCAGATCTCACTCTCGTAAGTGGCCCTATAGGGATTGACAACCCCTATTTGCGTTGGTTCCGAGGATTTATTTGTTTTGTGCAGGTACGAGGGACTCGCGCGTAGCCTCATACTGGATTGATACCTTGGTTCTCAAAAACTGAGGGAAATACTTATGCTACTTTGCTGCATCATCCCTTCCACTTCGGGGAAAACCAACGCAGTGCTCAAGAGGTAGCAAGAAGGATTTCTGGCGCCGTTGCCGGGGAGGTCTTCGCAAAAGTCAACATACCAAGTACCCATCACATACCCTTATCTCCCGCATTACATTATTTGCCATTTGCCTCTCACTTTCCTCTCCCCCACTTCACCCTTGCCGTTTTATTTGCCTCTCGTTTTCCTCTCCCCCACTTCACCCTTGCTGTTTTATTCGCCCTCTCTCTCTATCCTCCCTCTCTATTTGCCTCTTTTTGCCCGTTTGCTTTTTGTTTGCTTGTGTGTTAGTTTGTTTGCTTGTTGTTATGGCTAGTCCCTTATCTTCTCCATTGTCTCCCGAGAATGAAATTCTAAATTTTAAGCAAAGGGAAGGAGAAAATCTAAAATATGTTTGGTATAGAATTTGCAATGCTCAAAAAAGATCTACTAGGAAGCAATCTACTTCCGTTCTTCTTCCCAATTTTATGTAGGCATTACTCCTTGGCACCGTTATGTTCTTGATACTATCACCGGAGGGAATTGTTTGGGTAGCCATACTTTTGATTCTTATAATGCTATGTTAGATTTATTTGGCTCACCACCTCTCTTGGTTAATGGAACTATATTAACTTTGGAGTATGTAATGCAAAGGCTTGAAATTATTGAAAATAAGGTTGCTACCGTAGAATTAATTGAAAATTTGCATAAAAAGATCCACAGCCGAAACTCTCAATATGGATCTAAAGTAGGAGTTACTTTGAAAGATATTAAAGAAAAGGAACCCATAGTTAATGAGAAAATAAATCACGATTCCGTTAGGATCGATAAACTTGAGAATATTATTACCAACTTGGGAACCGCTTTTTCTTCCGTTAAGAATACTCCAAGTTATTCCACTAAAGTTGCCAAGCTTATGTATGTTCCTAAAAATAAGGGTGAATCCTCCAGTAAGGATGCGGATCTCAAATCTATAAGTATTCATCCCAATCTTTTTGCTATCATTAAGGAACCATTTGTTACAAATGAATTTTTAGATCTTGTGCCTAAAAGTTTGATAATCAATAAAAAGAAAGAAATTCCTAAAGATGGTAGATGCCTAATTGAAGAATTGCCTACCAAATATAGCAATACCTAGATCTATTCTTGCTTGTTATGCCTAGGAAGGGGCGTTAAACGATAACGCTTGTTGGGAGGCAACCCAATTTTATTTTTATTCCTTGCCTTTTGCTCCTGTTTAGTAATAAATAATTTATCTAGCCTATGTTTTGGTTGAGTTTTTTGTGTTTAATTAGTGTTTGTGCCAAGTAGAACCGTTGGGAAGACTTGGGGAAAGTCTTGTTGAACTTGCTGTAAAAAACAGAAACTTTAGCGCTCACGAGAACTGCTGTAATTTTTAATTGGAAAGTTTTGTTTAGTTAATTCTTTTTGCAGATGATTAATAAATAAATTCCTCACGTCCAGCAATTTATTTTAGAATTTTTGGGGTTCCTGATCTTGCACTAGCTACACACCATTTGAGAGAGCCATATATGATTTGGAATTTGTTAGAATACTCTATGTGCTTCTCTTATATCTTTTGAGTTATATAATTTTGCTCTAGTACTTCACTTATATCTTTTAGAGCACGGTGGTGGATTTGTTTTATAGAAACTATTGATCTCTCATGCTTCACTTAGATTATTTTGAGAGTCTTAATAGCATGGTAATTTGCTTAAAATCCAAATATGATTGGTACACAAGATTAGTAATAGAACTTTCTTATGAGTGTGTTGAATACTATGATAAGTTTGATACTTGATAATTGTTTTGAGATATGAAGATGGTGATATTAAAGATGTGCTAGTTGAGTAGTTGTGAATTTGAGAAATACTTGTGTTGAAGCTTGTGATTCTCGTAGCATACACGTATGGTGAACCGTTATGTGATGAAGTCGGAGCATGATTTATTTATTGATTGTCTTCCTTATGAGTGGCGGTCGGGGACGAGCGATGGTCTTTTCCTACCAACCTATCCCCCTAGGAGCATGTGCGTAATACTTTGCTTTGATAACTTGGAGATTTTTGCAATAAGTATATGAGTTCTTTATGACTAATGTTGAGTCCATGGATTATACGCACTCTCACCCTTCCACCTTTGCTAGCCTCTCTAATACCGCGCACCTTTCACCGGTATCATACACCCACCATATGCCTTCCTCAAAACAGCCACCATACCTACCTATTATGCCATTTCCATAGTCATTCCGAGATATATTGCCATGCAACTTTCCACCGTTCCGTCTATTATGACACACTCCATCATTGTCATATTGCTTAGCATGATCATGTAGTCGACATCGTATTTGTGGCAAAGCTACCGTTCATAATTCTTTCATACATGTCACTCATGAGTCATTGCATAGCCCGGTACACCGCCGGAGGCATTCATATAGAGTCATATTTTGTTCTAAGTATCGAGTTGTAATTGTTGAGTTGTAAGAAAAATAAAAGTGTGATGATCATCATTATTAGAGAATTGTCCCAGTGAGGAAAGGATGATGGAGACTATGATTCCCCCACAAGTCGGGATGAGACTCCGGACGAAAAATAAAAAAGAAGAGAAAAGAGGCCATAAAAAGGAGAAAAGGCCCAAATAAAAAATGAGAGAAAAAGAGAGAAGGGACATTGTTACTATCCTTTTACCACACTTGTGCTTCAAAGTAGCACCATGGTCTTGATAGTAGAGAGTCTCTCATGTTATCACTTTCATATACTAGTGGGAATTTTTCATTATAGAACTTGGCTTGTATATTCCAATGATGGGCTTCCTCAAATGCCCTAGGTCTTCATGAGCAAGCAAGTTGGATGCACACCCACTTAGTTTCTTTTTGAGCTTTCATATACTTATAGCTCTAGTGCATCTGTTGCATGGCAATCCCTACTCATTCACATCGATATCTATTGATGGGCATCTCCATAGCCCGTTGATACGCCTAGTTGATGTGAGACTATCTTCTCCCTTTTTGTCTTCTCCAAAACCACCACTCTATTCCACCTATAGTGCTATATCCATGGCTCACGCTCATGTATTGCGTGAAAATTGAAAAGGTTTTGACAATGTCAAAAGTATGAAACAATTGCTTGGCTTGTCATCGGGGTTGTGCATGATTTAAATATTTTATGTGGTGAAGATGGAGCATAGCCAGACTATATGATTTTGTAGCGATAACTTTCTTTAGCCATGTTATTTTGAGAAGACATAATTGCTTAGTTAGTATGCTTGAAGTATTATTTTTTTTATGTCAATATGAACTTTTGTCTTGAATCTTTCGGATCTGGATATTCATACCAAAATTAAGAAGAATTACATTAAAATTATGCCAAGTAGCACTCCGCATCAAAAATTCTGTTTTTATCATTTACCTACTCGAGGACGAGCAAGAATTAAGCTTGGGGATGCTTGATACGTCTCCAACGTATCTATAATTTTTGATTGCTCCATGCTATATTATCTACTGTTTTGGACATTATTGGGCTTTATTATCCACTTTTATATTATTTTGGGACTAACCTATTAACCAGAGGCCCAGCCCAGAATTGTTGTTTTTTGCCTGTTTTAGGGTTTCGAAGAAAAGGAATATCAAACGGAGTCCAAATGGAAGGAAACCTTCGGGAACGTGATTTTCTCAACAAATAAGACCCAGGAGACTTGGACCCTATGTCAAGGCATGAGAGAGGAGGCCACGAGGTAGGGGGGTGCGCCTGCCTACCCCAGGCGTGCCCTCCACCCTCGTGGCCCCCCTGTTGCTCCACCGACGTACTCCTTCCTCCTATATATATCCACATACCCCCAAACGATCAAATACGGATCCAAAACCCTAATTCCGCCGCTGTAACTTTCTGTATCCACGAGATCCCATCTTGGGGCCTGTTCCGGAGCTCTGCCGGAGGGGGCATCGATCACGGAGGGCTTCTACATCAACACCATAGCATCTCCAATGAAGTGTGAGTAGTTTACCTCAGACCTACGGGTCCATAGTTAGTAGCTAGATGGCTTCTTCTCTCTTTTTGGATCTCAATACAATGTTCTCCCCCTCTCTTGTGGAGAACTATTCGATGTAATCTTCTTTTTGCGGTGTGTTTGTTGAGACCGATGAATTGTGGGTTTATGATCAAGTCTATCTATGAATAATATTTGAATCTTCTCTGAATTCTTTTTTGTATGATTGGTTATCTTTGCAAGTCTCTTCGAATTATCAGTTTGGTTTGGCCTACTAGATTGATCTTTCTAGCAATGGGAGAAGTGCTTAGCTTTGGGTTCAATCTTGCAGTGTCCTTTCCCGGTGCAGTAAGGGCAGCAAGGCACGTATTGTATTGTTGCCATCGAGGATAACAAGATGGGGTTTTCTTCATATTGCATGAGTCTATCCCTCTACATCATGTCATCTTGCTTAAGGCATTACTCTGTTTTTAACTTAATACTCTAGATGCATGCTGGATAGCGGTCGATGAGTGGAGTAATAGTAGTAGATGCAGGCAGGAGTCGGTCTACTTGTCTCGAACGTGATGCCTATATACATGATCATACCTAGATATTCTCATAACTATGATCAATTCTGTCAATTGCTCAACAGTAATTTGTTCACCCACCGTAGAATACTTATGCTCTCGAGAGAAGCCACGAGTGAAACCTATGGCCCCCGGGTCTATCTTTATCATATTGTTGTCCTACTACCTAGTTATTTTCTTTGCTATTTACTTTGCCTTTATTTTTCTTTGCATCTTTATCACAAAAATACCAAAAATATTATCTTTATCATATCTATCAGATCTCACTCTCGTAAGTGGCCCTATAGGGATTGACAACCCCTATTTGCATTGGTTGCAAGGATTTATTTGTTTTGTGCAGGTACGAGGGACTCGCGCGTAGCCTCCTACTGGATTGATACCTTGGTTCACAAAAACTAAGGGAAATACTTACGCTACTTTGCTACATCATCCCTTCCTCTTCGGGGAAAACCAACGCAGTGCTCAAGAGGTAGCAGGGCGGCGAGCTGCGGAAGTGGAGGAAGGTCCTACGATCGGCGTCATTGGACAAACCGCTCTAATACCATGTAGAAATTATAGGACGGTTGGATATTTTTGTTTTGTTATTGTATTGATCTCACCCTCGTATGGGGTATATATAGAATACATGAGGGGTAGAGACTTGGAGTACAAGACAAGTTATACATTGTTTAAACCTATCTGATCTCTACTCCTTATCTCTATCTTTAAACCCATATTGTATTCTAACATTCCCCCTCAGTTATAGCGGGAGTGAAGCGTACGATTGCGACTGAATTTGAAGTCTCGCTACGCCATCATCAACTACGTCTTTGATGGGTCGGCACATAGGGCGGTGACTGCGTCTCCTTCTGGTGCCTTCCTGCCTTCTCCTCTATTCCCTCCTGCAGTCACATCGGAAGTGACGTGAACGCTAGTCGCGACGTTAACGCTGTTGACTGGAGATGTAACCAATGAGTAGCTATAGATGTAGCCCTGTATGGCGATGTCAAGGTAGCCAGCCATGATGTAGCCGTGGTCGAAGTAGTCATGGTCGATGGTGTAGTCGTTGTGGATAATAAAGCCGCACAAAATCGGGGGTGCAAAAAAAGCGCTATGACAGGGCTGCAGACGTCGACGATGCACCTTGCGGATGTCAGAGGGTGCCGTCGGCGATGAGTCCGCCTGTTTTGCCAAGACCGGAGGAAGCCCATCGAGCACACATCGATTTTGCCAGAACCGTGTGGCCGTGTAGGGGTTGTCACTATAGTGACGCCATGTCGATGCAGTCATGCCGTCGTGGATGACGCGGTCGATGCCGTCGTCGTGATGCGGTCATTGCCGTTGTCGAGGTCGCGTCTTGCAGAAAAGTCTGTCAGAGGACGCTAGGTGCCCATCTTGTCGACGAGGCGACGACGGTGTGTTGATGAAGATGTTGGTGAAGACGACGTTGATGAAGACCTTGGTGATGAAGTGTCGGCGATGACGTTGCAGCGGCATGTCGACAATGATGCGTCGCTAGAAGGCGTCCCTCCGCGGCGACGAACTGTCGATGTCGCGCCGTGCTGAAAAAGCATGTTGGCTCATAGCCTGGCGTAGTCATACAGGTTGATATAGTTCGGCTCGGGTCGTCGAATATTGATGCAGAACGCTCGGTGTAGATCGATGTGTCAGATTGGTGTAGATGTCGATGCAGTTGCAGCAGGTCGGCTCGGTGTAGATGTGTTCGGCTGGCTGCACCCCTCCATGTTGGAGTAGATGTGCCGCATGAACTGCTACAGATTGACGCCGCGTGCATGAGATGCTGATGCTGGACAGGTCGATGAAGCTGAAGACGCGTGGAGCCAGGTCCGGAAGAAGCTCGATGCCGATGCTATCTGGTTGGAGCTCGATCGTAGCATGCTCATATCCATCAGCACGCACTTGGTCATGTCGTGCATGTATGTGAAGCTTGATGGTGCATCTGCGTGATGAATTACTGGGAGTGACTCGTCCTGTACCTGGAACTGCTACTGCTTACGGCGCGTGTGCGTGTGAGGCCGCCCCTGGAGGTCGTGTGGATTGATGGAGCTACAGACATGTCAATCGGCATACTTGAGGTGTCGGCCGGGAGATCTGCGTGCGAGAGTCCGCCCTCCCGTGATCCAAACGGGAAATCTTGATCGCTATTGTGAGATCCGCGTACTCGTAATCTCATACACGATGGAAATCTCTACGGGAGCTAACCCACCCGTGAACGTGCGTGTCATTCGCTGCTGCTCGCCGGTGCGCCATCTCCGCCTGAGAAGCCGAAGTCTATTGGTGACTGCGTCCCCCACAGTCGACAACATGCCCCGTCGTCGTGTAGACCAACCAAAGCTTGATTTTCACCGGAATTTTGAGGGTAGATTTAGGGATTTTATTTTGTGGCTAAAAGGAATTGATTGAATCTAACTAAGGAATTGATCTATTGATTGTGAACTCGAAAAACTGGATCCAAAACTACGTGACCGATCTAATCTTTGATTGATCGGGTGGCGTGCCCCCGGAGAGAGGAGATTATCTCCCCGGGGGCGGCGAGCTGCGGAAGTGGTGGAAGGTCCTACGATCGGCGTCGTTAGACAAACCGCTCTAATACCATGTAGAAATTATAGGGTGGTTGGATATTTTTGTTTTGTTATTGTATTGATCTCACCCTCGTATGGGGTATATATATAATACATATGGGGTAGAGACTCGGAGTACAAGACAAGTTATACATTGTTTAAACCTATCCGATCTCTACTCCTTATCTCTATCTTTAAACCCATATTATATTCTAACAGCGCAGGTGGACACTTCAGAATAATGGACACTTTTTTAGAGTAAACTTCAGAATAATGGACATTGTGGTGACGTCTGGATCAATTTTTTGAATTTTGATGAATCAATAATTCCTTAAAATACTTTTGAGAAAAAGAGATGTGAGAATTAAATTGGGTTAGAAGCACACAATGAAATCTATTTATAGGTTGGATGGTGTGATCCAAATAAATAGGTAGAGTTGTAGCTCCATGAGGCCGCTGACTTCCAATTACTAGAACCCATACACATAGCGCAAGATCGACACTTATGTACAGTTCGCCTCATGTTAGATTTGTATGTGCTCAATTACCTGATTCTCTTCTATTTTACTTTTGAAATGTTGAGCATGGGAAGTGTCCAGAAAGCAGGAGCTGCTTGACCGCGTCGCTCTCCATGTGCCGGTAGTGGATACAGGCTCGGATAAGGTGCGGTGACATCTTGAGCCCTCGGGTCAATTCTCCACCAAATCCCTCTACATGGCCATCGCCCCCTCCTCCCCCCCCTTCGGCGGTTTGGTCCATCCGCCTGCCGCTGAAAATCTGGACTTTCATGTGGCAATGGATTCATGGACAGATCCCGTCTGGGGCGGAGGTTCGCAAACGCAATGGTCCTGGCTCCGGCCTCTGCCCGCTGTGTGGTACCCCTGAAGATTCGAATCACATCTTCTTCTCGTGTGTTTCTGCTCAATTTTGTGGAGCTGCTTTAGAGAGATGGTGGGAGGGGATTGGTGTCACACCAACTTTCCTAACCTCTTCACCGAACTCCAGAACTCCCCCTCGCGCTCACGCCACATTAGGTGGCTTGAGATTGGGGCACTCACGTGTACTCTCTAGACGATCCGCAATAAGCTTGTGATTCAGCGCATTCCTCTTCGACGGGCTACTGACGCTCTCTTCAAACTGTCTGGTTACTTGCAGCTTTGGTGGCCGCTTAGCCGCCCACAAGATCGGGATGCCATCTCCACCTTCATCGCCGACCTTCGCTCGATGGCCGTCCGTCTGTCGCCGCTGCCTCCCCCGCCTCCTCCAGAGCCAGATTAGTCACCTGGCTTGTTCTGCGGCTACGGCGGGTTCTTTTTTATTTTTTGGGCTTGTTGAGTTGTGCCCTCGGCAGAACCTTGTACTCTTTGTTGTGTGACTTGGGTGTATGCATTCTGGACTAGTCCATGTATGTGTGCTCTTAGCGGTTTGCTTTATTTATAAAACGGGGCGAAAGCCTTTTTCGGTAAAGTGTCCAGAAAGGTCACATGTGAGTGCACAAATATTTGAACTACCTATTGACCCTGGCAGGAGTCCAACTGATGGGCATATCATGAGAAGAAGTTGTCGTGGTGTGCTCACGGCAGATGCCATGGGTATACTTATCGAACGTGGTTGGGGCCAGAAGACGTCGGTGGGTTCTGGAAGCGAGGTTGTGGACAAGCGGTGCAAGACACACGATGTACCCAGATTCGGCGCCCTCTGTGGGAAGTAACACCCCTAGTCCTACCGGAACTGCTATATGGATCACAAGAGGACTGCAATGGTGCTCCTGGAGCTGTTTTGGGTGGAGGAGAAAGAAGAGGCTAGCTCTCTACTTCACCATGTTGGTGTGGGTGTGTGAGAGGTCAAGGCTCTAGCCCTTCTACATGGAGGGTTACCGAGGGGTACAAGGGTAAATTTTAGAGAGGAGAGAACGAGCGTCCGTGAGCCTGTTGCTGCGAGAGGCCCCTGATACGTCTCCAACATATCTATAATTTACCTACTCGAGGACCAGCAGGAATTAAGCTTGGGGATGCTGATACCTCTCCAACGTATCTATAATTTTTGATTGTTCCATGCTATTATATTATCAACCTTGGATGTTTTATATGCATTTATATGCTATTTTATATGATTTTGGGGACTAACCTATTAACCGAGAGCCTAGTGCCAGTTTCTATTTCTTTGCCTATTTATTCAAAGAAAAGGAAAATCAAACAGAGTCCAATTGACCTGAAACTTCACTGAACTTATTTTTGGATCAGAAGAAGCCCAAAAGACTTGGAGTCCACGTAAGGGAAGCTTTGAGGAGGCCACGAGGTAGGGGCGTCCCCTCCCCTAGGGCGCGCCCTCCATCCTCGTGGGCCCCTCGTGGCTCCCCGGACGTGTCTGTTTCACCCATATATACTCATGTACCCTAAAACTATCGGGGAGCACAATAGATCGGGAGTTCCGCCACCAGAAGCCTCCGTAGCCACCGAAAGCCAATCTAGACTCGTTCTGGCACCCTGCCGGAGGGGGGAATCCCTCTCCGGTGGCTATCTTCATTATCCCGGTGCTCTCCTGACGAGGAGGGAGTAGTTCTCCCTCGGGGCTGAGGGTATGTACCAGTAGCTATGTGTTTGATCTCTCTCTCTCTCTCATGTTCTTGAGGTGATACGATCTTGATGTATCGCGAGCTTTGTTATTATATTTGGATCCTATGATGTTTCTTCCCCCCTCTACTCTCTTGTAATGAATTGAGTTTCCCCTTTTAAGTTATCTTATCGGATTGAGTCTTTAAAGATTTGAGAACACTTGATGTATGTCTTGCCGTGCATATCTGTGGTGACAATGGGATACACGTGATTCACTTGATGTATGTTTTGGTGATCAACTTGCGGGTTCCGCCCATGAACCTATGCATAGGGGTTGGCACACGTTTTCTTCGTGATTCTCCAGTAGAAACTTTGGGGCACTCTTTGAGGTCCTATGTGTTGGTTGATTAGATGAATCTGAGATTGTGTGATGCATATCGTATAATCATACCCACGGATACTTGAGGTGACATGGGAGTATCTATGTGACATTAGGGTTTTGGTTGATTTTTGTCTTAAGGTGTTATTCTAGTACGAACTATAGGGCTGTTTGTGACACTTATAGGAATAGCCCAACGGATTGATTGGAAAGAATAACTTTGAGGTGGTTTCGTACCCTACCATAATCTCTTCGTTCGTTCTCCACTATTAGTGACTTTGGAGTGACTCTTTGTTGCATGTTGAGGGATAGTTATATGATCCAATTATGTTATTATTGTTGAGGGAACTTGCACTAGAGAAAGTATGAACCCTAGGCCTTGTTTACTATCATTGCAATACCGTTTATGCTCACTTTTATCATTAGTTACCTTGCTGTTTTTATATTTTCAGATTACAAAAACCTTTATCTACTATCCATATTGCACTTGTATCACCATCTCTTCGCCGAACTAGTGCACCTATACAATTTACCATTGTATTGGGTGTGTTGGGGACACAAGAGACTCTTTGTTATTTGGTTGCAGGGTTGCTTGAGAGAGACCATCTTCATCCTATGCCTCCTACGGATTGATAAACCTTAGGTCATCCACTTGAGGGAAATTTGCTACTGTCCTACAAACCTCTGCACTTGGAGGCCCAACAACGTCTACAAGAAGAAGGTTGTGTAGTAGACATCATGCTCTTTTTTGGCGCCGTTGCCGGGGAGGTGAGTGCTTGAAGGTATATCTTTAGATCTTGCAATCGAGTCTTTTAGTTTCTTGTTTTATCACTAGTTTAGTTTATAAAAGCAAATTATAAAAAAAATAGAATTGAGTTTGCCTCATACGCTTCATCTTTTTAATATCTTTCGTGAGTATGATGGGAAGGAAAATTGTGCCAAGATGTTAGAAGAAGAATACATTAAAATGTTTGGCACTAAATCTTTGAATGATGAGCATGATTGCAATTTTGTTAGTATGAATTCCTTGAATATCCATGATGCTAATGATATGAAATCCACAATGTTGGGGATGCTATGTTTGATGAAGATATTTTTAGTCCCCCAAGTTTTGATGTGCAAATTTATTACGATGAGAGCATGCCTGATATCTATGATGATCATTGTGATGAATTGTATGCTATAAAGAATAATGATATCCATTAAACTTGGCATCATGATTTTAACTTTCAATTGGATTATGCCTCACATGATAGTTATTTTGTTAAGTTTGCTCCCACTACTATTCATGAGAAGAAATTTGCTTATGTGGAGAGTAATAAAAATTCTATGCTTGTAGATCATGAAAAGAATGCCTTAGGTGCTGGTTATATTGTTGAATTCATTCATGATGCTACTAAAAATTATTATGAGGGATGAACATATGCTTGTAGGAATTGCAATAATATCAAGTTTCCTCTCTATGTGCTTAAAGTTTTGAAGTTATGCTTGTTTTACCTTCCTATGCAAATTGATTCTTGTACCCACAAGTTGTTTGCTCACAAAATCTCTATGCATATGAAGTGGGTTAGACTTAAATGTTCTAGTAATATTCTTCATGATGCTCTCTTTATGTTTTAATTCTTATCTTTTATGTGAGCATCATTGAAATCATCATGCCTAGCTAGGGGCGTTAAGCGATAGCGCTTGTTGCGAGGCAACCCAACTTTATTTTTGTTCCTTGATTTTTGTTCATGTTTAGTAATAAATAATTCATCTAGCCTCTGTTTAGATGTGGTTTTATGCTTTTAATTAGTGTTTGTGCCAAGTAGAACCTTTGGGAAGACTTGGGGAAAGTCTTTGCGATCATGCTGTAAAAAACAGAAACTTTAGCGCTCACGAGAATTGCTGCCATTTTTTTATTGGAGAGTGATATTTAGTTAATTCTTTTTGCAGATGATTAATAGATAAATTCCTCACGTCCAGCAATTTATTTGAGAATTTTATGAGTTGCAGAAGTTTGCGTTAGTTACAAATTACTACAGACTGTTCTGTTTTTGACAGATTCTGTTTTGCGTGTGTTGTTTGCTTATTTTGATGAATCTATGGTTAGTAAAATAGTTTATAAACCATGGAGAAGTTGGAATAGAGTAGGTTTAACACCAATATAAATAAAGAATGATTTCATTACAGTACCTTGAAGAGGTTTTTTGTTTTCTTTCGCTAACGGAGCTCACGAGTTTTCTACTTTAAGTTTTGCGTTGTGAAGTTTTCAAGTTTTGGGTAAATATTCGATGGACTATGGAATAAGGAGTGGCAAGAGCCTAAGCTTGGGGATTACCAAGGCACCCCAAGGTAATATTCAAGGACAACCAAGAGCCTAAGCTTGGGGATGCCCTGGAAGGCATCCCCTCTTTCGTCTTCGTTCATCGGTAACTGTTGGGGATATTACTACTGGGCGTAAACCGGCTTATCTGGGCCGGGTTAACTTCGTCAGTAGTTAAGTATGTTAAAGCCCAAGAAGACAAAGGAGGGCTCAAGGCCCATGGTCGGTTCAAAGCCTGTAGCCGTAAACCGGCGTTAGTAGTTAACTTGTATTGTAAGTTAGGAATAAGTAGAGACCAAACCGGACACATTTATGAGCCGGTATTGGGACTCCAAAAGCCGACGGGAGTCACCCGTGTATATAAGGGGACGACCCGGCGGCGGTTCAAGGAGGACAGACAACAACTCGAGACATAGGCGAGGCTTGTTTGCTCCCTAGTCGTCGAAACCCCCATCAATTCCATCATAACTAGACGTAGGCTTTTACCTTCATCGAAGGGGCCGAACTAGTATAAACTCTCTTGCGTCCCTGTGTCCGCTTTAACCCCTTCAAGCTAACCCGTCGCGATGGCTCCACAACTAAGTCCTTTCTCTAGGACATCTGTCGTGACAAAACCACGACAGTTGGCGCCCACCGTGGGGCTATCGCACGATGGTTTCAAGTTCTTGGAGGGCCGCTTTGAAGGACTCGAGGGCTACACCGTAGGCCAGATGACTAAGAGTTGTTGCGGCAAGCTCTACATCAATGACGCAGGCTGGGGCCCCAAGGCCGGCTCAATTGAGTACGGGTACCGCGTCCCCTTTGGTGGCATTCACGCTTTCATTGGCAAGATCGGTGAACCGGGCCCCGAGCTGGACATCTGCACCGACCTCGTCGAGACGGCTCAGCGTGCGCGATCCGCCCGGGTTAAACCGGCCATGAAGCGTGCCTTCATGGGAGTCATCCATGGAGGAAGTTATGAGGATGGATCGGAATCTCGCGCCGATATAATCGTTTGTTCTGATGACGAGTCATCGACCGGAGAAACCGAATCTCTTTATCAGCTACAAGACGGCCGGATTGGGGGCTGTTCCGATGGCGACAGTATTCCGGACCCCTCTGATCTGCCCAACCGGGTTGGAATATTCATGACTGGCACACAAGCAGCGCTTCATTTTTCGACCGCTGCAGCAACGACCTCCGGTTCAGCAGTGGCAATGGCTGCCGGGGCAGGAGGCCCTGTGCGCCCGCCGGCTCATGTTCTATCAAAGCTTTGATGCATTGGTTGTGCTTATGACGGAGGCTAATCCGGCGGATCAAGGCGTTCACAAGCCGAGATTGCAAAAGTGAAGGAACAGATCACCCAGGCCAAGGCAGATCTGGCAGCCGAGGACACCAGGATGGCCACGGAGCGGGCCGCTTTAGACGCACAAGCCTACAGGCTCATGTTAGACCAGAGTGCGTCACGAGAAGTCATGAGGAGGAAGTACCGATCCCGTTTGCCTCCGGTTTTTGAGGCCAGAGACCTTTTCAACACTCCAGGAGTATGAACCGGCAATCCGATGGAGGGAAACCGGGCTGAAGCTCCCGGGGCCGGCGCACCGGTTCAGCCTCGTCAGATGGACCCGCCTCGTCAAAACACCGTTATACCTCAAGCTGTTTTAACACCTCCGATTCACTACTCCAACCCGATGGACAATCTCGTTGCCGCTGCTGCACGGCCAGAGGCCATTCCAATTGAAGTTGATTCGCCGCAGGTAGTAGAGACGCGATGGGTCAAGGAGCTTCTGAGGGCAGCCTTGGTCCAACAGGAAGCATACTCGTACAGCCGCGACCGGATCCACTCGACCCCCCGTCCAAGCCGGAGCTATAGAAGACATATGGATGAACCGGCAGTGTCGAGTAACGAACGACGTGGAGCACCCGTGGCAACAACCCGGCGGGTGGTGCTGATGACGCTCAGGAAGTGGTGAACCGGGCCCAAGCGCGCAGGGAGGCCGAGTTAGCCGCACAGCATCAGGCTCGGCAGCTCACACCGGTTCGTCCAACCATCTCGATCGAACCTGGTGTTACTTCTAATTCTTTGGGGGTGCCTTGCCTTATCCCCGCTTTACGCAATGTGCGCCTGCCCAAGGATTTCAAGGGCCCGCGCAAGGTACCAAATTACACGGCGAATCAGCCTCCGGAGACATGGGTGGAGAGCTATGAGATGGCCATGGAGATGCTTGATGTGGATGATGCGGCGTGTGCGAAATACTTAACCATGATGCTTGAAGGAATGGCCCGTACTTGGTTAAAAAGCTTGCCGGCTAATTCTATCAGTTCATGGGCCCAATTACGAGCCCGGTTTATTAGCAATTTCAAGGATACATGTAAACAGCCTATGTCGATAGTGGACTTAGCTGCATGCGTCCAGGAGGAAGGAGAGTCAACAACTCATTGGGTGCGCCGGGTTTCACAAGTGTTGCACTCATCAGACCGCATCAACGCTGACACCGCAGTATTAACCCTAGAAGGCAACTGCCGGTTTGGGCCCCTGAAGCTGAAGTTGGGACGGATGAAGCGTCATTGCACTGACATGGGGACCCTCATGGCCGCTTTGGTGAAATATGCTGATTCTGATAGTACCAAGGATCCCGAATCTGATGATGACAAGATAGGGAAGGGAAAGAGGAACAACAACTCCAAGGGTCAGCAGCATCACTGGGCAGGCAATGGTGGTGGAGGCAAGCGTAAAGCGGATGGTAACATGGACTTTGTGGCTAATACTAATGCACAGGACAATGGCCAGCGACGCAGGGGTAAACCGAAAAATCGTAATGGGGCACCCAATCCTAACCCAGAACGCCTAAACTATCTGCTAAGCCAGCCCTGTCCAAGACATGGGACGAAGGAGTCGCCAGCAAACCACCTTTGGAAGGATTGCTTTATTATGCAGGAGTTCAAGAATTCTAATAATTTCCGGTATGATCACGAATCTGGCGATGGCTCAGGATCCGGGTCGGGTTACGGTGGAGGAAGTTCCGGTTCAGGATTTAATGGTAATCCGGGCGGACATAATGGTCAAAATAGTCAGAGCAACCAGGGTGGTTACAACCAACAACAGCAATAGTCAGGTTACCAGAGCAACCCAAAGCAGTTGAGTAGTGGGCAGTACCATGTTTTCACCACTAGCTTGGACAAGCGAGACCGGAAGGTTCAGAGGCGGACGGTCAACTCTGTTGAACCGGCCATACCCCGTTATCTATGTTGGTCTAAACAGCCAATCATATGGAGTAGAGAGGATCACCCACCCCAGGTCGATAATCCGGGTCAGTTGGCTCTGGTGGTGGCGCCTCAGGTGGGAGGTTATAAGTTCACCAAGGTGCTCATGGATGGAGGTAGCAGCATTAATATCTTGTACTATGAGACCTTCCGTTGTATGGGACTGACAGATAAAAATCTTAAACCGTCTAATACAGTGTTCCACGGTGTAGTACCTGGCAGATCAGCATATCCTGTTGGCAAGATAGCTCTGGAAGTGGCCTTTGGGGATGATCATGATTCCAGGTCGGAGAGATTGATGTTTGAAGTGGTGAAAATCCAAAGTCCATATCACGCCCTATTTGGGCGACCGGCCTATGCCAAGTTTATGGCACGGCCATGTTATGTGTATTTGCAGCTCAAGATGCCGGGTCACAAGGGGACAATAACGGTTCACGGAAGTCGCAAAATTGCTTTGGAGTGCGAGGAAGGTGATGCGGCTTATGCAGAGTCGGTTTGTGCCACCGAGGAGCTGAAGTATTATAAGGACAATGTTGATCCGGCAGACATGACTCCATTAAAGAAGCCAACTACGGAGCATGATCCGGCCCTGAAGTTCAAATCGGCAGCAGAAACTAAGCTTGTTGACTTTGTACCTGGTGATTCGTCCAAGCAGTTCAGCATCAGTGCTAATTTGGATCCGAAATAGGAAAGCGCGCTCATCGAGTTCATCCGTGAGAATCGGGACATTTTTGCATGGAAGCCCTCTGACATGCCATGTGTACCGAGGCAACTCGCTGAGCACACCCTTAATGTGGATCCTAAATACAAACCGGTGAAACAGTTCCTCCGCCGGTTTAACCAAGAAAGACGCAAGGCAATTGGAGAAGAGGTAGCCAGGCTCTTAGCAGCTGGTTTTATTGTTGAGGTTTTTCACCCTGAGTGGCTTGCCAATCCGGTGCTGGTCCTTAAGAAAAACGGTACCTGGCGCATGTGTGTGGATTACACAGATCTTAATAAATCTTGTCCAGCAGATCCTTTTGCCCTCCCCCGTATTGATCAAATTATTGATGCTACGGCGGGTTGTGAGCGTTTAAGTTTTTTGGATGCATATTCTGGCTATCATCAGATCAAAATGGCAGTTAAGGACCAGGAGAAAACGGCATTCATAACTCCCTTTGGAGCCTTCTGCTATGTGTCTATGACCTTTAGGCTCAAGAGTGCCCAGGCAACTTATCAACGTTGTGTGCAAAATTGTCTACATAAATAGATTGGCCGTAATGTACACGCCTACGTGGATGATATCGTGGTTAAATCCAGGGATAAGGAGACTCTGATTGGTGATTTAAAGGAAACTTTTGATAACCTGAGGACATACAAGATGATGCTTAATCCGAACAAATGCGTCTTTAGTGTACCGGCGGGCAAGTTATTAGGCTTCTTGGTGTCCAATAGGGGAATTGAGGCTAATCCGAAGAAGATCACATCCATCACCTCCCTCGCTAAACCGAAGTGTATCAATGATGTTCAGCGCCTGGCAGGCCAGATTGCCGCGCTAAGCCGGTTTATCAGTCCCCTTGGTGAGAAGGCAATCCCTTTGTATCAGATGTTGAAAAAGACGGATCAGTTTGTCTGGAGTTCTGCTGCTGATGAAGCATTTGAGGACTTAAAGCGGCAATTGGCCAATCCACCTGTGCTCGCCGCTCCCATTGACAAGGAGCCGTTACTGCTATATGTTGCTACTAATGCTCGGGCGGTCAGCGTGGCTATTGTGGTGGAGCGAAAGGAGGCAGGTAAGGAGCATCAGGTTCAACGTCCGGTCTATTATATCAGCAAGGTGCTCATTGAGTCCAAGCAAAGGTATCCGCATTGGCAGAAGCTGGTGTATGGAGTCTTTACGGCAAGCCAGAAGCTTAAACAATACTTCCAAGGGCATCCAATTACGGTGGTCAGTTCTGCTCCTTTGGGAGATATCATCCAGAACCGGGAAGCAACTGGTCGGATTGCCAAGTGGGCTATAGAGCTTGGGCCGCACGATTTGAAATATGTGCCTCGGACGGCGATTAAGTCTCAAGCACTGGTTGATTTTATCAATGATTGGACGGAAATGCAAGCACCTGAAGAAAAGCCGGATCACACATATTGGACCATCCATTTTGACGGATCCAAGCAATTGGAAGGTTCAGGGGCTGGAATCGTATTAACTTCCCCACGAGGTGACAAGTTTTGTTATGTTCTCCACTTAATGTTCCCTTGTACTAACAATGCAGCTAAGTATGAAGCCTTGCTCCATGGTCTCTGGATGGCTAAGGAGATGAATCTAGGTCGAGTTAAGTGCTTCGGTGACTCAGACCTCGTGGCTCAGCAAGTGTCTGGCACTTGGGACTCCAAGGATCCACTCATGGCAGCATATCGCCGTGAGGTGGATATTGTTGCAGGTCATTTCAAAGGCTATCAGGTGGACCACGTGGACCGGTGGAAAAATGAAGCGGCAGACGCTTTAAGCCGGCTGGGCTCTCAGCGCAAACCGGTTCCGCCCAATGTTTTTCTGGATGTGCTGCACAACCCGTCGGTCAAGATCCCTGGTGAAGCGGATTTGGCTATTCCTGATCCGGAAGCTCAATTGGTGGCAGCTCTTCATGTTACTCCGGATTGGACGCTTCCCTACTTGGCGTACAAGAACCGGGGCGAGTTACCAGAGGATGAGACTCTGGCCAAACAGATAATCCGACGATCCAAGTCCATGACTATTATCAACGGCGAGTTGCATCCTTGCAGTGTATCAGGGGCATTTCAACGCTGTGTGTCTCCTGAAGAAGGCCGTGAAATTTTGCATGAGATCCACGCAGGGGATTGTGGTCACCACGCCGGTTCAAAATCTCTAGTGGCTAAAGCGTTTCGCCATGGTTTCTATTGGTTAACTGCTCATGCTGATGCAGAGGAGCTGGTCAGATGATGTGATGGTCGCCAAAAGTTCTCAAGACGTGCTTATGTACCAGCTCAAGAATTGAGAATGATTCCAATTACTTGGTCGTTTGCGACTTGGGGGCTGGATATGGTTGGGCCTTTCAAAAGGTCCAAAGATAAGAAGACCCACCTCCTGGTGGCGGTTGACAAGTTTACAAAGTGGGTGGAGGCAGAACCTGTTAGCAAGTGTGATGCGGCCACGGCGGTTCAGTTCATTAAAAAAAAGTGATTTTCCGGTTTGGCTTTCCACACAGTATCATCACAGATAATGGTACCAATTTGTCCAAAGGTGCCATGAAGGAGTTCTGTGAACGAGAGCACATCCGGCTCGATGTTTCATCAGTGGCACACCCAAAGTCCAATGGTCAAGCAGAAAGAGCTAATCAAGAGATCTTGAGAGGCATCAAGCCCCGGCTCATGGTTCCTTTGCAGAGAACGCCGGGTTGTTGGGTAGAAGAATTACCATCTGTGTTGTGGAGCATCAATACAACACCCAACAGGTCAATAGGATACACACCGTTCTTCATGGTTTATGGAGCGGAGGCGGTTCTCCCCAGTGATATCCGTCATGATTCACCTCGTGTGACAACCTATATTGAAGCGAACAACGAAACAGCACGGCAAGATGCTTTGGACCGGTTGGATGAAGAGCGTGACATAGCAGCTGCCCGATCGGCAATTTACCAACAGGATCTTCGTCGTTATCACAGTCGCCGAGTCAAAACCAGAACCTTCCAGAAAGGAGATTTGGTGCTTCGGCTCATTCAAGATCAGACTAATATGCATAAGTTATCCCCACCTTGGGAAGGGCCTTTCGTGGTCAGCAAGAATCTGCACAACGGGTCATACTATCTGATCGATATTCGAGAACATAAGGACTCACGTACATCAGAGGAGGAGACCAACATGCCATGGAACATAGCTCATCTTTGGCCTTATTATACCTGAGCCATTGGTTCTACTTATGTACATATTACAACGATGTATATATTAACTATAATAAACCGGAACCTCAGCTAAAGCGGGGTATCTGTTCTTTTACATCATGTGTGGTTACACGGAGTTGTTCTAAAGCAGCTTCCGGTTTACCCCTTGAGTTTGCTTTTCTAAAAGCATCATGTTATATCACTTGGAGGATTGGTCGTGTCCGAACCAATACCATACCTCTTGATAGGCGAGAGCCACCAGATCACTTGGGGACTTGGTCACGTCTGAACCACTCATGCCTCTTGATCGGCCTAAGGCCACAGAATCACTTGGGGGCTTGGTCGAACCCGAACCATCGCCATGCCACTTGGTCGGCATAACTGCCACGGTTTCATTTGGGGACCTGGCTGACTAGAACCATAGTTACACCTAACGGGAGCTTGGTCGTGTTCGGCAATGGTAACGCCATTTGATCAGCTCAAATAAATCTTTTTTGCAAACGGTTTTCTCATTGCTTTTTGCTTCGCATTTTTCTTTACCAGATTCTTTTTTCTTTTTTGTTGCGTTCTTTTTAAATCCGACAAAGTTTTCAACCAATCCGTTGACGAACACAGTTCACGTCAATCCGGAGACTATTTGCCCGGTTTGATCCTTGTTGTTAACATCCTCTTATGGAGTAACACGATGTTTAGTATAACCCGGCACGGTTTACATGGTAAACCAGAATCATATATATACAGGAGTTGTTATCTCCTCAATAGTGTGGGTTTGCAAAACTCCGCTTCAATATTGGCCAAGCCAACTTCACGTTCAACGATGGCAGGTATTATGTATCTCAAAATTTTGATCATATACTTCAAACTTTATTTTGGATGTTTTGATTTCATATATGCAGACATCATATTCCGCCTGACGGTACAACCGTGGTGGCACTTGACGAATTTCTCATTTCAGAAAGTGCTTTGGAAAGTTCATCACCACAGGAAGAACAAATTATGCACGAAGGCATATCAACATCAAAAGTATCAGCTAGCCTATTACAAGGCAACATGGTACCCATAATAATATAATTGTTTTCGCAAAGGAGAGGCGGTTTTAAAACCGGCTTCCGGTTCAAGCTTGGTCACCAGCCTGGCCTGATGGTTGTGGGTCATCCTGCGCCGCTTCAGCCTCCGTTTCTCTACCCAGTGGCTGGAAATCCACAGTTGTCCAGTCGATTCCATTAATGCTTGAAAAATAGCTTCATCATGGATCGACAATGACGGGTCAATATCGGGAGCGTAAGTATGCTTACGGATTGGAGGGATCAGATTTTCCGATTCATGGATTGGTGCAGCTATTCGCTTGTTCTGACTGTCATATTGGGCTTGATAATGAGACAAGTCTGCTTCTTCAGCCAATTGACAAGCTAGCGGATGTACCTCCCGGTTTATTGCTTGCAGATTCGCTTCACCAAATTCTGACCCGTCTTCCTTCAAGCTAGGATAGCCCTGAGCCGCTTCAATAGGATCAAAATCCGTCACCCAGGCTTTTACCCGGATTAAGGCATTGATTGCACCGGTTTGAGCAGCAGATTTCTTCAGCTCTTCAACCCAGGTAGGAAGCACCGACAGTTTCATCAGAGTATCTTGAATCAAAGTGGGTGCCGGTTTGTTATGAGATGCCGTACAGATGATCCGCTGGGCACCAGTATACAATTGTTCAACCAATGTATAGGCGGCTTTCAGTTTCTTCCGCACATCTGACCCCAAGTAACCAATGTGTGTCCCTGAAATACCATAAAGGGTTAATAAACCGGCGACTCTGTAAGAAGGCAGAGCCAATTCAGAAGGCAAACTGGCTTACCAAAGATAGCAGTAGTCATGGCATGCACGTGCCGCTTTATGCCGGTCAGTTCATCCGCCACTGGTTTTAGTGCAGCCTCGGCATCCTCTGCTTGTCTGATCAAAGCGGACTTTTCAGTGGCCCAATCCGCCCGCTTCTTCTTGAAGCTCTCCTTAAGCTGTTCCATGGCGCTTAAAGCGCTGGCCAATTCCTCTTTTGCTTTGGAGGTTTCAGCCTGTTGGGTTTTCAGGTTTTCTTGGAGATCGGTGACTTGGTTTTCTTTCGTCTTCAGCTCCGCCTGCATGCATACAGATATATGCTTCAACAAATCGGTATAAGGATTCAAGTACCAACCACATAACAAGTTATGCACTTAGCACTTGGGGGCTAATGCATATTCGATCTTCATCATTCAATTGCTTGCAAATTCCCAAGATCAATACAAGTATTCAACTTGGCACTTGGGGGCTAATGGCTATTTGCTCGTATGTATATTCTGATGCGGCAATCTCAATTACTTAAAGTACCGGTTTAACTACGCTAAGTTGAACCGGCCCTTGGGGGCTACATCGGCAAAAGTTCAAAGTATTAAGATTTATGTTAGTAAGTCCCGGTTTGAAAGAAGATTACAAACCGGCCCTTGGGGGCTAAGGAGAGTCAGTAAATATTGAAGCATACAAGCAAGAAAGAGCGTATGGAAGTTACCTTGTATTTATCCTTCATCATATTAATCAGACTGGCTTCATAGTCACGGCTGGCATATAGCCGGTTCAGGTAGCCGGAATGGATATCTTGGGCGTTCAGAGCAGCGTAAGTTGCCAGATCAGCATTCCACTTGGCTTTACCAAAGGCAGCAAATTCTTCCTTGGCAGAATGTTTGGACAAAGCAACAGGATTGCTTGGCTCGGTATGGCCAGTGCCAGTAATGACAACCTCATCCTCCTGAGTATCGCCGGTTTGCACTGGGGCTCTTGGCTTGTCAATAGGTTTTGCTGGACCTGTGGGCTGATTGACAGGACTTGAGGCATCAGTAGGTCTCTCTTCAGCAATAAGATCGTCGTCTTGCTGCGGTGGATCGTTGGGTATATCCTCAGGAATAGCCGCTTCAAGATCGGGTGTCTTGCCTGGCTCAAGAACGGCATCTTCTTCGGCCGCTTTGTCCAGGCGGGCCTTCTTGCTTGGCCTAGGTTTGGCCCTGGAAAGAATAACAAAATCAAATACAGCATATGTTCTAAGGCAATGTGTTGTAAGCATCATAATAAGTATAGCTTACCCAAGCACCGTTTTGAGCGGTGGCAGCTGAGTAGCCGATGACTCGCCAGAGGATGAGTGGGAAGTAACCCGGTAATCGGAGTCGGATGGATTAAGAGGTTGGCGAAAGCAGCCCACTTTAGGACAATCACTAACAAGAAAATTAGAGACCTCTGAACGGCGTTTCCGAATCGGACTGTTCGGTAAACCGGCAGAGGTAACTACCTGGCCGCTGTGCCGGGTTGTGCGACGAGCTTCATGCTGTTGGGTCTTCATAAGAAATTTGGGATCCAAATAAGCAAGAGGATGAGAAAATTTAACTTTCTGGTTTGCCTGACGGATTTTTAGCGAAGGCAAAGGTTCTGAATCGGAAGAGAGAATAATTACCTCTGCAGCATCAGCGTGGCTGGCTTCGGCATTATCCTGACAAATATCATCATCAATAAGACGCATGAAAAATAAGCCAAGTGAGTCAAGATCTACCTCAAGGTACGGATTATCCACATCATCATCAGGGGCCGGATTAGAAGATGCAGTAGTTCTTTTCCTGTGGGCAGTCTTCTTTACAGCTTTAGTCTTTTGCCGGGTTGCTCTTTCCGGTTTCTCCTGCGGCAATTTCTTGCTCCAAAACAGATCATTGCCCTGATTACATAGACACTGATATTAAACGATGACCAGATATATCAATAATAGATTCGACAAAAGGAAAAATCAAGGTCTTACAGCTGGCGGTTTGTTGGTGGCACAGAAGGGAAGCAGGCCGTTTTTAGCACAGATATGTTCCGGTTCAGTCCGCATCTTATTCACAGCTTCTATGATTTCTTCATCGGTGAGCTGGATTCTGGAATGTCGCAGTGGGTCATCAACACTGCCGGTATATTCACACATCAAACCGGAGCGCTGACTAAGGGGCAGTATGCTCCATGATATCCAACAGCGAGCGAGATCAACCCTTGTTAAACCGTTGGCCATAAAGGCTCTAAGCTTCGACAGTTGAGGAGCATATTTTCTTCTCTCCTGGGCAGTCAATCTTTGCGGAAAAGGGTGTGTATTGCTGAGCCGCTCCGGACGAAAGCCGGGCAAGGGATTCTCACCAGCAGGGGAGGTATCTTTGCAGTAGAACCATGTCCGATTCCACTCTTTGGGGTGGCTGTGCAGTTTGGCATGAGGGTATGTGACCTCTTTCCTTTTCTGGATCGCCACGCCACCCAACTCCGTATTGGAGCCGTCGGTAAACTCAGTACGGCGGTTTAGATGGAAAAGGTCTCGGAACAATTCCACTGTGGGCTCCTCTTGAAAGAACGCTTCACAGAGCACTTGGAAGTGACACATATTTGTAACAGAATTGGGGCCAGTATCTTGTGGATGGAGTTGGAAATCGGCCAAAACATCTCGGTAAAATTTAGAACCGGGTGGTTTATAGCCCAGAGCTAAGTGATATACAAAAACAACAACTTCTCCTTCTTGAGGAGTGGGAGGGCATTCTTTGCCAGGAGCCCTCCAATGAATGGTATCTTTGCAGCCTAAAGCGCCGATCAAGACTAGATCATCCAGCTGAGCCTCTGTGACGCGAGAAGGAACCCAATTGCATTCATATACTTGCTTGGCCATGATGGAATCTACAAGGTAGAAGATCTTGGTTCAAAAATACATTTGATCAAGGTATATTGGTATGTGCAATGTTAAACCGGAGACAGATCTATCTGAACCGGAGTTTTATGAAGCAACAACATCTGGCGGTTCAATGGGGACTAATGGTATAAACCGGTTTGGCAATTTTTTCCTACAAGGTTAAACCTCCGGGTTTAAACATTGAAGCAGAGGAGTAAGTTTACAGAAACAGATTTCGTAAGATTTCTCTACAGCGATGGATCTGAAGCAAGTTCAGAAAAAAGATAAATATTCAGAGGTCCAAAAGGAGCAGTACCGAATCAATGAATAAGACGTACATACAGATCTATGGTTTTGACATGTGCAAGTGAAGGCGAAGGGTAAACAGCTACCATTGCACAGAATAAAGATTTGCGGAGCCATCTAAAGATCTATCGTATGAGCAAGAGGCAGACGATGAACACTGAAGAACTGCGAAACCCTAGGTCAGATCTGCAGGGGAAAGGATGGAAGATTTTGACCAGAGCTGAGGAAGATGCGGAAGGTTGCCGCGATGCTCTGGTGCGCTCAGGTTGATGCAGCGGCCAAGGTTGAGGCAGAGGTCGACGGCGGCGGTGGAGCTCCGAGGCTAGCGACGCGAGGAAGACGAAGAAGGCATGGAAGGAGAAAAGAAATGACCCTTCGGTCCTATTTATAAGGCGAAAGAACATGTGTCAGGCGCGACAACCAAGGGGCCACGAAACGGAGCTGTCGCCTCGATTTCCGCCGATCTATTAAACAAAGAAGCATAATGGATAGCTTCGTTATGACAGGTGACGTCACTCCAGTTTACAGCAATCAGAGAAGATGACATCATGGTGGTTTACCAATTTATGAGAAGATGTTGAAGATGAAGCTTTTGTTAAAGGATTGACATGAACCCGTTCAAATCAATCTGGGGCCTAATGTTGGGGATATTACTACTGGGCGTAAACCGGCCTATCTGGGCCGGGTTAACTTCGTCAGTAGTTAAGTATGTTAAAGCCCAAGAAGACAGAGGGCTCAAGGCCCATGGTCGGTTCAAAGCCTGTAGCCGTAAACCGGCGTTAGTAGTTAACTTGTATTGTAAGTTAGGAATAAGTAGAGACCAAACCAGACACATTTATGAGACGGTATTGGGACTCCGTAAGCCGGTGGGAGTCACCCATGTATATAAGGGGACGACCCGGCGGCGGTTCAAGGAGGACAGACAACAACTCAAGACATAGGCGAGGCTTGTTTGCTCCCTAGTCGTCAAAACCCCCATCAATTCCATCACAACTAGACGTGGGCTTTTACCTTCATCGAAGGGGCCGAACTAGTATAAACTCTCTTGCGTCCCTGTGTCCGCTTTAACCCCTTCAAGCTAACCCGTCGCGATGGCTCCACGACTAAGTCCTTTCTCTAGGACATCTGTCGTGACAAAACCACGACAGTAACTTTACTTGGAGCTATATTTTTATTCGCCACATGATATGTGTTTTGCTTGGAGCATCATTTTGTTTTCTTTTGTTTTGCTTGTTGTTTGAATAAAATACCAAGATCTGAAATTATTAAATGTTAGAGAGTGTTCACATAGCTGCATAATTATTCGACTACTCATTGATCTTCACTTATATCTTTCGGAGTAGTTTGCTGTTGCTCTAGTGCTTCACTTATATCTTTTTAGAGCATGGTGGTAGTTTTATTTTGAAGAAATAGATGAACTCTCATGCTTCACTTATATTATTTTGAGAGTCCTAAACAGCATGGTAATTTTCTTTGGTTATGAAACTAGTCCTAATATGATGGGCATCCAAGAGGGATATAATAAAAACTTTCATATAAAGTGCATTGGATACTATGAGAAGTTTGATACTTGATGATTGTTTTGAGATATGAGGATGGTAATATTAGAGTCATGCTAGTTGAGTAGTTGTGAATTTGAGAAATACTTGTGTTAAAGTTTGTGATACTCGTAGCATGCATGTATGGTGAACTGTTATGTGATGAAGTTGGAGCATGATTTATTTATTGATTTTCTTCCTTATGAGTGGCGATCGGGGACGAGCGATGGTCTTTTCCTACCAATCTATCCCCCTAGGAGCATGCGCGTAGTACTTTGTTTTGATAATAATAGATTTTTGCAATAAGTATGTGAGTTCTTTATGACTAATGTTGAGTCCATGGATTATACGCACTCTCACCCTTCCACCATTGCTAGCCTCTCTAATACCACGCACCTTTCGCCGGTACCATGAACCCACCATATATCTTCCTCAAAACAGCCACCATACCTACCTATTATGGCATTTCCATAGCCATTCCGAGATATATTGCCATGCAACTTTCCACCGTTCCATTATTATGACACGCTTCACCATTGTCATATTGCTTTGCATGATCATGTAGTTGACATCGTATTTGTGGCAAAGCCACCGTTCATAATTCTTCCATACATGTCACTCTTGAATCATTGCACATCCCGGTACACTGCCGGAGGCATTCATATAGAGTCGTATCTTGTTCTAAGTATCGAGTTGTAATTCATGAGTTGTAAGTAAATAAAAGTGTGATGATCATCATTATTAGAGCATTGTCCCAGTGAGGAAAGGATGATGGAGACTATGATTCCCCACAAGTCAGGATGAGACTCCGGACTAAAAAAATAAAAAGAGGCCAAAAAAGAGAAAAGGCCCAAATAAAAAAATAAAAAATAAAAAATGAGAGAAAAAGAGAGGGGGGGGCAATGCTACTATCCTTTTACCACACTTTTGCTTCAAAGTAGCACCCTGATCTTCATGATAGAGAGTCTCCTATGTTGTCACTTTCATATACTAGTGGGAATCTTTCATTATAGAACTTGGCTTGTATATTCCAATGATGGGCTTCCTCAAAATGCCATAGGTCTTCGTGAGCAAGCGAGTTGGATGCACAGCCAATTAGTTTCTTTTGTTGAGCTTTCATACACTTATAGCTCTAGTGCATCCGTTGCATGGCAATCCCTACTCACTCACATTGATATCTATTGATGGGCATCTCCATAGCCCGTTGATACGCCTAGTTGATGTGAGACTATCTTCTCCTTTTTGTCTTCTCCACAACCACCATTCTATTCCACCTATAGTTCTATGTCCATGGCTCACGCCCATGTATTGTGTCAAGATTGAAAAAGTTTGAGAACATCAAAAGTATGAAACAATTGCTTGGCTTGTCATCGGGGTTGTGCATGATTTAAATATGTTGTGTGGTGAAGATGGAGCATAGCCAGACTATATGATTTTGTAGGGATAGCTTTCTTTGGCCATGTTATTTTGAGAAGACATGATTGCTTAGTTAGTATGCTTGAAGTATTATTGTTTTCATGTCAATATTAAACTTTTGTCTTGAATCTTATGGATCTGAATATTCTTGCCACAACAAAGAGAAATACATGATGAATATGTCAGGTAGCATTCCACATCAAAAATTCTGTTTTTATCATTTACCTACTCGAGGACGAGCAGGAATTAAGCTTGCGGATGCTGATACGTCTCCAATGTATCTATAATTTTTGATTGTTCCATGCTATTATATTATCAACCTTAGATGTTTTATATGCATTTATATGCTATTTTATATGATTTTTGGGACTAACCTATTAACCCAGAGCCCAGTGCTAGTTTCTGTTTTTTTGCCTATTTTAGGGTTTCGAAGAAAAGAAAAATCAAATGGAGTCCAATTGACCTAAAACTTCACGGAACTTATTTTTGGATCAGAAGAAGCCCAGAAGACTTGGATTCCACGTAAGGGAAGCTTCGAGGAGGCCACGAGGTAGGGGGGCGCGCCCACCCCCCCCCCCTAGGGCGCGCCCTCCACACTCGTGGGCCCCTCGTGGCTCCCCGGACGTATCTCTTTCACCCATATATACCCACGTACCCTAAAACTATCGGGGAGCACAATAGATCGGGAGTTCCGCCGCCAGAAGCCTTCGTAGCCACCGAAAGCCAATCTAGACCCGTTCCAGCACCCTGCCGTAGGGGGGAATCCCTCTCCGGTGGCTATCTTCATCATCCCGGTGCTCTCCATGATGAGGAGGGAGTAGTTCTCCCTCGGGGCTGAGGGTTTGTACCAGTAGCTATGTGTTTGATATCTCTCTCTCTCTCGTGTTCTTGAGGTGATACGATCTTGATGTATCACGAGCTTTGTTATTATATTTGGATCCTATGATGTTTCTTCCCCCCTCTACTCTCTTGTAATGGATTGAGTTTCCCCTTTTAAGTTATCTTATCGGATTGAGTCTTTAAAGATTTGAGAACACTTGATGTATGTCTTGCCGTGCGTATCTGTGGTGACAATGGGATACCACTTGATTCACTTGATGTATGTTTTGGTGATCAACTTGCGGGTTCCGCCCATGAACCTATGCATAGGGGTTGGCACACGTTTTTGTCGTGATTCTCCGGTAGAAACTTTGGGGCACTCTTTGAGGTCCTATGTGTTGGTTGAATAGATGAATCTGAGATCGTGTGATGCATATCGTATAATCATACCCACGGATACTTGAGGTGACATTGGAGTATCTAGGTGACATTAGGGTTTTGGTTGATTTGTGTCTTAAGGTGTTATTCTAGTACGAACTCTAGGGCTGTTTGTGACACTTATAGGAATAGCCCAACAGATTGATTGGAAAGAATAACTTTGAGGTGGTTTCGTACCCTACCATAATCTCTTCGTTCGTTCTCTGCTATTAGTGACTTTGGAGTGACTCTTTATTGCATGTTGAGGGATAGTTATATGATCCAATTATGTTATTATTGTTGAGGGAACTTGCACTAGCGAAAGTATGAACCCTAGGCCTTGTTTACTATCATTGCAATACCGTTTATGCTCACTTTTATCATTAGTTACCTTGCTGTATTTATATTTTCAGATTACAAAAACCTTTATCTACTATCAATATTGCACTTGTATCACCATCTCTTCGCCGAACTAGTGCACCTATACAATTTACCATTGTATTGGGTGTGTTGGGGACACAAGAGACTCTTTGTTATTTGGTTGCAGGGTTGTTTGAGAGAGACCATCTTAATCCTACGCCTCCTACGGGTTGATGAACCTTAGGTCATCCACTTAAGGGAAATTTGCTACTGTCCTACAAACCTCTGCACTTGGAGGCCCAACAATGTCTACAAGAAGAAGGTTGTGTAGTAGACATCAGCCCCTAGGGTCTTTTATCAACTGACGCCCAAGGGACAAGGAGCACTGTAGATGATGATGCATGACGAGTGCGCATTGTCTGCCTATTCATCAACAGTGTACCACCGCAGGGTGTGGCCGTCAAATCCGCGTAGGTACGGCGTGACGTTGTGGTTGATTTTGGGTAGCCGGCGGGCCGGAGCAGTCAGTTGCGAGCGCGAGCCAGAGCAGCCAGCCCGGGCAGCCAGGAACCCTGTCTGGCTTGCCGTCTTGGCACTACCTAGGGTTATCCCCCCGACATAAGTGGTTTGTTTATGTTATTTTGGCTCCCAAACACATGGGTTTGCATGTATTTATTAGGATAGCCAAGCCACGAGAGGTAATAGTCACTTGTATCATGGGCGAGCCACCAGAGTGATCAAGAAGAAAATAGAGGTGTGATATATATGGTTTAGGCTACACCTACATAGAGACCTTTTATTTGTTGCGATTGTGGTTAGCATCTTGAATATGCTCATGTAAGATGCTGTCTTGGCCTATTTTAAACTAGCTCGTGTAAAAAATATATGGTGCTCTAGTTAGTATGCATGTTGAATTTAATCGGGCCATGGATGATGCATGTGGACCAACCAGGTTTGAACCAGATATTTATATCTGAGTCTTGTCATGTACCTAGGTTGGATATAGCATGTATACATGCTATATAAAACAAGAAAAGGCATGATAAAAGCATACTTGTTGCACACAAGTCTCCTCCTCCAACCCTTGTAGCTTTCTAGGTTTTGCTCAATTTTAGAATTTCTTCGTCTTTCTACAGATCAGTTTGGCTTTTGATCCAATACAAATGCCACATGGAAACATATTCTAGCTACATATTGCTGAGAAGTGAGAACATATTCTTCAAGGTTAGCAGAATAACCTATTTCGGCAAGGAACAAAAAGTTAAAGAAGTGCCTCACAACAACATAACCAAATAATCACAACGATGTGTAGATGGACTAAAAAGCTACTTCAGTTCCCACTTTATCGAAAGACAAGGGTAAAAGTCTCCAAGCTCTGCATCAAACGATGTACACGACCATATATTTGAAAAACTTTGGGTCATCTTTCTCTATTCTATTGAAAGTGTATGATCCGCACAAAAGCTACAAGTTATGGACAAGTTTGGTATAGTTCGGCATCTTAATTTTCTCCAAGTCTTGTTGTCGGTGTCAAAACCGGCGGATCTCGGGTAGGGGGTCCCGAACTGTGTGTCTAGGCCGGATGGTAACAGGAGGCAAGGAACACGATGTTTTACCCAGGTTCGGGCCCTCTTGATGGAGGTAAAACCCTACGTCCTGCTTGATTAATATTGATGGTATGGGTAGTACAAGAGTAGATCTACCACGAGATCAAGGAGGCTAAACCCTAGTAGCTAGCCTATGGTATGATTGTTGTATATGGAGTTGATCGCCTACGGACTACAACCCTCCGGTCTATATAGACACCGGATAGGGTTAGGGTTACACAGAGTCGGTTACAATGGTAGGAGATCTTGAATATCCGCATCGCCATGCTTGCCTTCCACGCCAAGTAAAGTCCCATCCGGACACGGGACGAAGTCTTCAATCTTGTATCTTCATAGTCCTGGAGTCCGGCTGACGGTATAGTCCGGCTACCTGAACACCCCCTAATCCAGGACTCCCTCAGTAGCCCCTGAACCATGCTTCAATGACGACGAGTCCGGCGCGTAGATTGTCTTCGCCATTGCAAGGCGGGTTCCTCCTCCAAATTCTTCATAAAAGTTTGTAAACACTAAGAGTAGTGTCCGGCTCTGCAAACTAAGTTTCCACGTATTGCCACAGAGAGAATAATATAAACACAAATATAATCCGTTGACGTATTCCGCAGCGTGACATCACACTACGGCCAAGCCTTTATTTGAATCATTTTCACTTTTCCACCTCAGCGTGTTTTGCGAGGCGGTTTCCTTGGCACGTCTTGTCAAAGCAGAGATTGTGTCCCCTTTATTTACGGGATTCTCATCAATACGGACGTGGGTAACCCAATTGTGCCCGTTAGCATGTCTTCTCGATTAAAGGCGAGTCCCAAACGGTTACGGGGAGGGCTCCTGGTATTCAACCTCTTATAAAGAGACCAAGGCCTTACTCCTTTTCTCCAATCTCAAAACAAGTTCGCCCATCGCCTCGAGTTCCAACACCCTAGGCTCCAGATTCCAGGCACTTCGGACCTTCAACAACGTCCGGTTCCGACCTTCAAGGCCTATGGATGCCCTCCTCCGTCACGGAGGAGGACGTGCTAAAGTTGAGAGAGGCTAAGTTCTTGACCGCCGAAATTTTGCATAGGTTGCCTGCTCAAAGGCAGGCTATTCCCAGTCCCCAGCCCGGTGAGAGCGTAGTGTTCATGTCTCACTTCCTTCGGGGGTTAGGCTTCCCGATGGATCCCTTGTGAGGGGGCTGATGTTTTATTATGGGCTGGAATTTCATGACTTAGCTCCGGAGTCCATCCTCCACATTTCCTCATTCATCGTTGTGTGCGAAGCGTTCCTCCATGTTACTCCTCACTTCGGATTATGGCACAAGACTTTTGGAGTGGAGCCGAAGATGATCGAGGGACGGCACGCAGAGTGCGGAGGCGCTGTCATAAGTAAGAATGTTGATGCTCCATGGCCCGAGGGCTCCTTTCGAGAGGATCTTGGCTTGTGGCAACGAGAGTGGTTCTATATCACCGCTCCCAGGAGCACCAAGTGGGTGGCACCTCCTGCCTTTCGCTCGGGTCCCCCACCACGGCTAGCGTCATGGGTCAACAAAGGATTAGATTGGGGGTTATCCAAAGACGTGCCCTTGTTGCAGGGCCGCATTAGGGATCTCTTAGAAAGAGACCTCAACCTGGTCAAGGTGATGCAGGTCATGCTGATTTGCCAAACACTGCCCAGCAAACGTTGCTCCCTTTGTCTGTGGGAGTTTAATCCAGAGGGACCACGAGCTCTCCAGCATTTTATGGGCGCAACGCCCGTGGAGATGTATAAAATGTTCTTTGGATCACAAGCAATGTGTCCGGATTTGACCGAGGACGCAGGTTTAAGCTGCAATCGCCCGGATACTCAAGTAAGTAACCTTGTGCCCGGACTCGCTATCCGTAAAATTGTCATAAATTCGCCCCTAAAAGAGCTATCCTTTTAAACAGGAGTGGATAGCGAAGGCAAAGCTGATCAGGTGTCCGGCTCCCCTTCCTGAGACCAGGCCGGATCCCGTGCTAGTCAGGATGTTGAAGATCGTGCCTTTGGAGGGAAGTGAGGGGGAGGACAAGGAAACTATGGCCTCCTCGAAGGAGGATGCTCCGAAGGGAAGAACCGACAATTCCTCTCCTAAGGGGAAGAAGAGGGCCTCCTCTGAGGACCCGGAGACCATGGCCTCAAAGCGGGGGAAAAGGTCCTCGTCAGAGGGTCCGACGCCGGGGAGATCTT
This sequence comes from Triticum aestivum, assembly GCF_018294505.1. Classification (NCBI taxonomy): domain Eukaryota; kingdom Viridiplantae; phylum Streptophyta; class Magnoliopsida; order Poales; family Poaceae; genus Triticum; species Triticum aestivum. The sequence continues at coordinate 57,757,134 of NC_057809.1, read as the reverse complement.
CGGCCGAACTACGCCCTCAAAGGGATTAGCCCTCCAGCGAGCCGTAAGTAGAGAAAGATTTTCCTTTAGAGGGATGAGAGAAATCCTTGCTTTTTATCTGAGAAGATTAACCAAAAATTTACTTTGTAGCTCGGACCTCAGCCCTTCTCAGCAGAGCTCGTCTTCGGGGGATCTTCTTCCGGAGATGATGGAGAGTGGAACGCCTCCCCCTGTCGTACCGCCTGGCGAGGCGGGCGACCCTGAGGTGTCGTCGTGGAGGGTTTCTCCGAATCCGGCAGGGGTGGAAGGTAGCCATATGTCCCCCCAAGGTTCTCCGCGTCCGGCCTTCGATGAAGGTCATAGGACGAGTCCGGCACCGTCCGATGCACCGTCGGAGGAGCTGATGATTCTGCTGGGGCGAGCTTCTATCTCAGAGGAGCACCGTGCATTGATGGGTACGGTGATTGGAAGGATTTCGTCCGCGGAAAGCGGATTGCATGAGGCCGTCAGAAGTTTGCTGATGGGTTTTGAGGTACGTTTGATAATGTACTTCTTTGTTAGTTGCGCATAAACAAGATGCACCCTGTGTAGATAGTAGCCCCTGAGACTCTGTGCGTTGTCAAAATTGACAGCGCACAGAGGATCATAATCCTAGGTCTAAAATGTCGCCTTTGTATACAGGTGGCGAAGTGTCCGGAATCGAGTTGAACTGATGATTTTGCCGAACTATAGCGGCAACTTGACGTGGCAGATGCTGACATCGCGCTCGTCAACGAGCGGCTTGATGAGGCTCAAGGTATGCAATTCCTCGGGCGGCATCTGATAAGAGGAGCTTTATGCCAGTATCTTACAATGTGTGTGCTTGACGCAGATGGTGCGGCCGCCATGGAGAGTCTTCGGGTGGAACTTGCCCGAGCTAAGGAACAAGCCAAGAAAAGTGATGCGGCTGCCAAGAAGGCCCTTGAAGAGCTGAGAGCTGAACAGGCTGCTCACTGCCGAAGCAAGAAGGAGATGGCCGGGATGGCCGTGAAGTTAAAAAGTGCTGCTGACCATTGGAAGTTTCTTGAGAAAGAAGACCGGGCGAGACAGACGGACTTAGAGAAGGCCGTTGTTGATGCTAAGGACGCTCGCTCTGCGATGAGAGCTGCAAAGGAGGAGTTGCGTCAGGCCGGACAGATTGCGGCTGGAAAGCCCTTTATGCCGCGGAGGAAGTTTTGCGATCCGAAATTTGCTCCGTTGGACCGGATGTGGAGTGCGGAGGACACCTATCTGGATTTGGCAGCGAGTGCTGCTGATGCGACCGAATACTTTCGAGATCAAGAAGATCACGAAGTGGAAAGGCTTTTCTGGTCGCAGTTCCAGAATCCAGAGCGTCCACTGGCAGTGGACGATTGTCTGGCTCAATGGGCCAAACTGAATAGATTGTCCGAACTCGCCATGAAGTACATCATGGGTCATCTGTGGCCGGGGAGATCGGAGCCGAAGAGTTATTTCAGCTTGGTGCAGCAATTCCTTGACGCGGTGCCACGTATCAATGCGATGAAGAGGTCAGCATGCATAGAGGGCGCACGGATGGCTCTTGCCCGTGTCAAGACATACTGGGCAGAGATGGAGACCACCGTTGTTGCATCCCGAGATTCGGACAAAAGCCGAGTACCCTCCAAGCACTATTTTCAGGAAGTCCTTGAAGGTGCTCGTGTAATAGAGACGCAATGCTCGAAGGATGCTATGTTCTGATAGCATATGTAATTATAGAGCAATATTTTGATGAATTGTAGTAGCCTTTTATACTTGTGCCTTCAAGTATTTGGAACACCTCCTGTGCGGCCGTTTTAAGATATATATACAAAATCTGAAAGATTGCAGTCGTTGGCTTCAGCCCCCACGCACATAGTGCGGGGGTGCTCGCAGAAGGCGCATTTTGACACTTAATCCAACGTCTTGGTCTTACAAAGGAGGTGATAGCGCAGCGAGCTAGGCAACCGGACTACAATGCTTTAACACTTTCACTTAGCCATAGGAGCTTGACAATGGGACTATTTAGGTAGCCCCTGGTGGCGACTGTGCTCGCCCGAATTCGGGGCATGTATGTGCCTGACCGGGAAATGGCCCTTCGTTAATGCAGAGGAATCCTACAGATTACGGAGAGTCATCGAGTGGTTGACCAGTCTCACGCCATATCAGGACAGTCGGTTTTCGGCTTTCTCTACTGAGGTGCTCGCCTGGCCGAACCAGGGCACAATCGCAGTAGTTCTCCTGGTGCCGCCTTAGCCGATAGAGCGGAACGTAAGGCGGCCGAACACAGGAGCCGGGCAACCCAACATTTGACCAAAATCATGACTCAGAGCTAATGCATATAAGGCCAAACTCGCGAAGCCGAACACTCCCTAAGGTATTCGGTCTTTATGAGAGCGAGCGAGGTAACGCTCTGAGGTATAAGCCCCTAGTGTCCAGGTACGCGCAAGAATTCTGACGTGGCCACATGCCAAGACGCCAGCCTCCTCCTTGGTCATAGAACCAGGGGATGTGTATCAACAAGAGACAGTAAAAAAGGTTTATGCAGGGTCTTAATCTAAAAAGAATCCTTGGAACGGGTCCCTACTGCACGTCTGCGCCTGTGTCTCCGTTGTGCCGTATCCTGGACGGGCGCAGCACGATGTTCATCTGTAAAAAGAGAGCAACTAAGTTGAAAAAGGGGCGTGCCAAACAAAAGTTATATGAAATAAACAAAGCATAAAGTAAAATATGAAAATTTGAGCTTTATTGTCTCTTATTTTATACGTGTGAAGCCCCTAGTGCAGGGGTATATGGCCACTAAGCCTTTATCAACGATACTTTTGTGCTGGACTCGTCTATCCGTGTCCGTGGTCTTAATGACCTGTTCCGATGTTCTGGCTGGTGAAGCTATTGTATTGTGGGGCTGTTAAAGCGACCGCACTATCCTCCGCTTGGGGGAGGTGTTCTCACTGCTTCCCCTTTAAGGAGATGATGCCGCGTGGACCGGGCATCTTAAGCGTAAGAGATGCATAATGTGGTATTGCGTTAAAGCGGGCCTTCGCGTCCTAGTAGTGCTTGATAGCGACTTGAGAATGGGATGATGTGGAAAGTCAGCTTTTCGCGACGAAAGTTATCGGCAGAGCCGAAAATAACCTCGAGCCGGAGAAAACCCATGCAATGGGTGTCCGGACCTGGCGTTACTCCTTGAAAGGAGGTTTTGCTGTGGCGAATTCTTTTTGGGTCGATCCCCATGTGGCGGATTGAGTCCTGATATATCAGGTTGAGTCCGCTGCCACCGTCCATAAGGACATTTGAAAACTGGAGTTCGCCAATTATTGGATCGAGTACCAGGGCAGTCCAGCCTGGGTTCCTGACACTTCTAGAATAATCCAGATGATCGAAGATGATTGGTTTTGACAACCAGTGGTGGGATTCCTTTGGGATAGGCCGTGGGGCGCGTACCTTTATGGGCGCCGCACGTTTTGTTATGTGGAGTAAGTTTACTGTTTTTACTTCTTGTGGGATAGGCCGTGGGGCGCGTACTCTGCTTTTGGGGTTCGTCCTCGTATTCGCTTGGTGTGTCGAGCCCCTTGTGTTCGGCGTTGAGTCCGCCGGATTGTTTGAAAACCCAACAATCTCTGTGGGTATGGTTAGCAGGCTTTCCGGAAGTGCTGTGTATTTGACATATCCTATCCAAGATTTTGTTTAGGTTGGATAGGTCGTCCCTGTTATCTTGGAGGGGCGGCTTTTTCTCATTCTGTCGTAAGCTTTTGAATCCGGCATTGACTGTCGTGCTCTTCGGACTTTTTTCCTTAGTCGGGCGACGGTCCTTATTGCGTCGCGGTTTTCCGTTTCCATCCCTAGTTTCGGATGTACTTGGGTCACTGGTGCTGCATCTTGCCAACCAGCTGTCCTCTCCTGCGCAAAAGCGGGTCATGAGGCTTGTTAGTGCGGCCATTGTTCTTGGCTTTTCTTGGCCGAGGTGTCTGGCAAGCCATTCGTCTCGGACATTATGCCTAAAAGCCGCTAAGGCTTCAGCGTCCGGACAGTCGACTATCTGATTCTTTTTAGTAAGAAATCTATTCCAGAATTGCCAAGCTGACTCTCCAGACTATTGAGTTATGTGACTAAGATCGTCTGCATCCGGAGGGCGGACATAGGTCCCTTGAAAATTTGCTCGGAAAGCGTCCTCGATCTCTTCCCAACTTCCGATTGTGTTTTCAGGATGGCTTTTGAGCCAATGCCGGGCTGGCCCTTTAAGCTTGAGGGGTAAGTATTTTATGGCGTGGAGGTCATCTCCTCTAGCCATATGTATGTGGAGGATATAATCCTCGATCCAGATTCCAGGGTCTGTTGTTCCATCATATGCCTCTATGTTTACGGGTTTGAATCCCGCAGGAAATTCATAATCCAGGACCTCATCGGTGAAACATAGGGGGTGTGCGGCACCCCTGTATTTGGGTATGCCGGATTATGATAATGGCTTTATTGCATTGCTTACGAGAGCTTGCTTTCTTGGCCCGTAAATGGACCTGGCTGGGCCATGATGCGAATCCTTAAGTGGGTCGCATGCCGGCTTAAGTGCGGCACTGCTTGCCGCTTTATGCTGGCCATGGGGTCGTCTATCCGACCGTGTGGCTTTCTCACTTTTGGAATGCGAGGTCTCTAAGGCCTCCTCGTCGAATTCAGGCAGTAGCTTTCTCTTCGGATAGCTTTTAGTGCGGCGACTGTCACCGTATTTGTCTACGGTATTGATTACTTTACTCCATCTGATCCTGAGTGCATCTTCCGCAGTTTTTAGCTTCCGCTTCTACTTTTTCAGGCTGCGTGCGGTTGCAACGAGCCGTTTGTGGAGGTTCTTCTGCTTCGTGGGCTTGTCCGGCGAAGGGTCGTCCGGAATGCCATTTTCGCCGGGGGAGGGATGTTCAGTTTCTCTATCCGGGTTGTCCTGTTGGGACGGTTGCTCTAAGGCATGCTCGTTGTCTACCGGCTCATCATGCTCTATGGCTGGGTCTTTATCGAGGCGGGGCTTGGGTCGGCGTTTACGCCAACGCTTTGATTGTTTTTCGAGAGATCGATCCCTCTTTCCATCCCCGTTTTCCTCGTTGTTGCTTCCTTTAGGGGTATCCACCATGTACACATCGTGAGATGAGGTGGCTGTCCAATGCCCTATAGGCGTTGGTTCTTGGTTGTCTCCTGCATCGTCGTCCATACCGTCGATGTCTTCGGAGTCGAAGTCGAGCATGTCGGTTAAGTCGTCGACAGTGGCTACGAAGTGGGTGGTGGGTAGGTTTTGAATTTCTTCATCATCCGAATCCCATCCTTGCTGACCGTAGTCCGGTCAGGGCTCTCCTGATAAAGAGAGAGACTTTAGCGAATTCAGGATGTCGCCGAAGGGCGAGTGCTGAAAGATGTCTGCGGCGGTGAACTCCATTATCGGCGCCCAATCGGATTCGATCGGCAGGGGCGCGGGGGGCTCAAAGTTCGGAAAGGAATCCGGCTCCTCGGAGTCACGGGCCATGCGGAGTGCAGGGCTGGAGTTCGGCTCGATCGCCTCTGAGATTGCAGCCCCTGAGGCAGCGTCCAACCGCTGATCCTCGATCGGCGCAGTAGGCTCCGAATCAATGGTCGGAACCGATGCGTGTGCGGCCTCCAAGGCGCTGTTCGGCGACAGAGCTATATCATGCCCATCGAGACAGTGCGGCGCGCTTGGCTGTGGCTCGAATCCGTCGAAGATCAAGTCCCCCCGGATGTCAGCCGTGTAGTTTAGGCTTCCAAACCTGACCTGATGGCCAGGGCATAGCTTTCGGTCTGCTCAAGGTGGCCAAGCGACTTGGCCCGCAGTGCGAAGCCGCCGAAGACGAAGATCTGCCCGGGGAGAAAAGTCTCACCCTGGACCGCATCGTTGTTGATGATCGAAGGAGCCATCGGGCCTAAACGCGACGACACAGAGGAACTCTCAATGAAAGCATCAATGTCGGTGTCAAAACCGGCGGATCTCGGGTAGGGGGTCCCGAACTGTGCGTCTAGGCCGGATGGTAACAGGAGGCAAGGAACACGATGTTTTACCCAGGTTCGGGCCCTCTTGATGGAGGTAAAACCCTACGTCCTACTTGATTAATATTGATGATATGGGTAGTACAAGAGTAGATCTACCACGAGATCAAGGAGGCTAAACCCTAAAAGCTAGCCTATGGTATGATTGTTGTATGATGAAGTTGTCCTACAGACTAAAACCCTACGGTTTATATAGACACCGGAGAGGGTTAGGGTTACACAAAGTCGGTTACAATGGTAGGAGATCTTGAATATCCGCATCGCCAAGCTTGCCTTCCACGCCAAGGAAAGTCCCATCCGGACACGGGACGAAGTCTTCAATCTTGTATCTTCATAGTCCTGGAGTCCGGCTGAAGGTATAGTCCGGCTACCCGAACACCCCCTAATCCAGGACTCCCTCACTTGTAGTTTCTAAACTTAGTTTTGACCATGCTTCATAATTTTGGAATTTAGTCTTCTCCAAGTAGTATAGTTTAGTTTAGAAACTTAGTTCTGGCCAAGTTTCATAGTTTGGGAACTTAGTTTGTGCAAGTATTATGTTTAAAAACTTAGTTTGGCTTTATCCTCTATAATAAAATGAGTGAGAACAATGTACTTAGGTTATAAATGATAGTATAGTATCTAACATAATTGTATGGTATCATATCTTAGTAGCCATTATCTTCCTCATTGGACTATCGTTGTGGAGAGAGAGAGAGTGAGTGAGAGACGGCTTTGCGTTTTTATTTCTCTCACTAAAAGTGTGCCCCAAATATGCTATGTGCATTTAGTTTTGTATGTTGTATGTTTTCTATATCACAAAACAGGCCAGCTAGACTAGTGGAGCTCTCCTCGGCTTGGCTTAATAGTAGCTCCACATGTTTCGGAGTAGACCTGAACCAAAGACCAGACTATGACTTGCTATAAATAAAAATCCCTTTTACGATACAAAAACACTTAATATCACAATTGCAACATACAGTTGAGTTCCTTTCAGAGATCTCCATTGATCACCCTAAACTTTATTCATGTTGACCTCCCTCTTTGATATCCCTATGTTCGTGGTTGGGCTTGGGAGGGAACCAGGAAGAAGGGTGCTTGCAAACTGAGTGTCTACAAGTTGGAGGTGATGGGGGAGCTCGAACATGACTTGGGAGGCAAAGCACCAAACGCGATCTTGTTGTCTGGTGCTATAGTTATAAGGGAGCATTTCCCACATTCTTAGTTCGACTCGAGCTGGTCATGGGACACATTTTCATATCCTCGATCTGTTATTGCCTTTTTTTAAAGGATCTGTATTCCCCATGAGATTTATTAGATAGCTTCTAATTCACAAACTAGTTCAGGATGTATCGAAGCCATGACCTGATTATCCACAAAACAATGTACTGATGTCCTTCAATTTTACTGCCATTTTATGCCCAATATGAGTTCAAAGCCTAACTACCTCTAGATGGATAATTTTGCATTCAAATTTCATTCGAACTATTTCAGGTGGTAACTGCATGGTATCTAATTTCGGGTGCCGTCGTAACCACACATCTTAGCCCCCTCAGTAAAACAATTTCAATTGGTAGACAAAACCTTGTTGAAGCATACTTAAACCTAAGTTTGTATATATCATAGATGGACTTGTTTGCATGGATTAATTATATGGGCAGAACTCCCCCATTTTTCTGTACAGAATTTTCTTCAAAGGATAATATTAGTAAAAATATGGCAACATGAAAAGTTAAACATGCATAAAAGATTTACTACTCATAGCCAGGTCCATATATTAAGGGCACCCACGGAGTTTAGTGGCTAGGTTCCCTATAATGTATAGCGACTGCACTTAGCCTTCAAACGGACCCAATGTTAAGTACAAACTATGGCCAAAATCAACATGGTATTGGATGACTTGAAAATGACTGTTGGGGTGATTTTGTGCATTCTCTGATGACTCTGAAAATGAAGAGGATCTCGACAACGAAGAGGGCTAGCCGACTGCTTCGTCCTCCCCTTCCCTCTAAGCCACGACTTCTGCGAAGCTGGGTACTTAGCACAGGAGGTTGGGGCGGTATTCGTATCCCTGCGGCCAATCTAGTGGGAGAGAAGTAGCATCGCGCCGGTGTCTGCGGTTTAGATGAGGCCATGGCGGTCGTTTTTTTTTTTTGAGGGATGCCTTTTTGGGAAGCACGTATGTGCTTTTCCTTTTTCAGGAAGCACAACTATGCTTATTCCCTTTTCAGGTGTTGTGTTTTTTCCATTTTAGAAGGAATCATAATTGTGTTTTTTTTCTTTTGAGGAAGCACAACTCTACTTCTCGCGGAATTACATGTTGTAATTTCTGGCAAAAAAAATCAAAAACCTAGGGAAAACCAGGTAAAAGCCAAAAAAAAACCCTTTTCAGGTGTTGTGTTTTTTCCATTTTAGAAGGAATCACAATTGTGTTTTTTTTTCTTTTGAGGAAGCACAACTCTACTTCTCGCGGAATTACATGTTATGATTTCTGGCAAAAAAAATCAAAAACCTAGGGAAAACCAGGTAAAAGCCAAAAAAAACCCGAAAATGCATCCAGAAAAAAAATCACAAGGGCACGCACAGAGCGCGACACGCGGCTATATGGCTGAGCACACCACTTGACTCGCTTCGAGACACGAGGAAGTGACCTCTTGGGGAACCCTAGAAGTGTAACCCCTAATTAGTTATTCATGGGTATTGCTCGTAGCGAACGGTACCGCTTGCATTACATCGCTCGCGTCATGGGCCTAGCCCGTGACAATGAGAGAGTGTATGTCTTTCTTTTCTTTTTTTATGTTCAGTGAGTTAATTTTTTCATTGGGAAAAATCACAAATAAAAAAAATATTGTGAATTCAAAAAAGTCACACGAAACAAAAAAAATCTAAATTCAGAAAATGTTCGATAATTCAGAAACAAACTGAGGAATTTAAAAAATGATCATGATATTTAAAAAATGTTCATAAATTAAAAAAATGTTTGTGAAATCTATAATACCTAAATAGTTCATCCTCACTAACCTATTTCTCTTGACATGCATCCTATCCACCTCAGCAGCCTTGCCACATCATCACTTACTCTTAATTATTTTGGTCATGCAGCTCACCATATCAGCATTATTTACAAAAATAAAATAAAAAATCATGTTTTTTGAGAGAAAATAAAAAAAATCATGTGAATCGACTCTCTGGAAACCGAAGAGGCCTCTTTTGTCTTCCCTAACCAATAAAGTAAGCCCGACGGAAGCCCATCGCTCCATCACACCTCATGCGTTTCCCACGCAAGCCCACCTTCTCAGATATGTCTGCCAATGCCTCACGATGCTATTCTGCTTTGGCTTCTTCTCTCGTGGTTTCGCCGCCGGCCTCCTCACGCCACCAGTAGTAGAGCCGCTCCCTTAGGCCAACTCCACCACGTGACTCATTCATGACCCATCCAGACATCCGTTTTTTTTCGTTTGGGATGCGATTTGACAGACGTCCGGAAGATGGACGGACGTATGGGGCATCTGCACCCAACACGTAGAAGGACTCTCGGACCCTAAACTGTCTGTCACGCCCTTTGCATCGCCGAAGGTCGCCCACGTCGTGCCCGCGCCTCGCCGGAGCTTGCCACGTTGTGTCCACACGCCCGCCTCGCCTGCCCCGTGCATGGCCGCGCCGCGCCCCGCCCCGCCCGCCGCACGCCCGCCCCGCGCGAGCGACCGCCCGCACCGCGCCCCCGCCCGTGCTCGAGCTCGCCACCGCCCCGTCGGGCGGCCTCCGTGCCCCGCCCACGCTCGAGCGCACCGCCGCCCCGCCGGGCGCTTTGCTCCAGCGCGCGCAACCCCGCGCCCGCGTGCTCCGGCCACGCCCCGCCCCGCCCCTGCATGCGCGCCGCCCGGCCCAGCCCCGCCCCCGCGCGCGCCGCCCTGCCCAGCCCCGCTCCCCCGCGCGCGCTGGCCACGCCCTGGTCATCCGTGCGCGCGCCGCCCAACCCAGCCTCCCCACGCGCCGCCGCCACCCAGCCCCGGCCACGCCCCACGCGCGCGCCGGCCCCGACCCCAGCTCGTCGCGGCCCCGCCGCGCATGCGCCGCTGCTCCACCCCGAGCTCGTCATGCTGCGCGCTCACACGCAAGCCCCGTCCCGAGCTCGCCGCCGCACCGCCCGAGCGCGCCGCCGCCGTGTGCCCCTGCCTCAACCCGAGCTCGCCAGTCTCGCCCCGCCTCGCGCGCACCGCAACTGCGTCCTGCACCGGTGGCATCGCCGCTGGCCTCGCAGGCCCCGCGGTAGCTCTCGTCTCACTGATTTGTGGGCCAGAGGACGGACAGGGGCGGACGGGAGCAGACGAGAGGGGCGAGGAGAGCGTCCGTCCGTCCGTTCGGAAGCATTCTTGGATCAAGTTTGCTCCAGGTTTCGGGTTGGGCGGGACAAAAAAAATGTCCAAAAGACAACTCTGTCCGTTTGGGTATTACCGATGGGTTGTATTTTACCCCAAACGGACAAATTCGGACCGGATGGGTCACGGATGGGTCACGCAGTGGAGTTGGCCTTATGTAGTTCCTCGATCCCGGGTGCTTCTTGAGGCGGCGGCATCAGACACACCGGAGAACGCATCGGACGCGGCCATCCCGTCGCAGCTCCAGTCCGTGCGGGATCCAGCAGCCGCTCCCTCATGCCGTTCCTAGGCCCAGGGTCATCCTCGCGGCAGAGGAATCGAACGCTACGGGCTTGGCCATCCTCATCGCCGCACCAATTCGTGCGAGATCCAGCATAGGCAGTGGACGCGACGGACGTGGCCACCCCAGTTGTTGCCCCAGTTCGTCCGGGATCCAGCAGGATGACCTCGGGAAGGAGCGGGTCCATGGCCGTATTCATGAACTATTGTCACTGCTGCAAAGGACACTCGAGGCGCTGAGGCTCACGTCAACGAGACAGATGGTGATGTAGGGAATCAGACCCAATTCTTAGGTGAATTCCTACACAGCCTCGAATTGTATTCAATTTGTCTAATTCACATCTAGGTGTTTTTTAAGAATATCACATTTAAGCTTCTACAAATATATAATGCAGCAACATGAAACAAAAAAAACTAGGATAAAAAAATAGACCACAAACAAAATGGATATCAGTTTAGATGTGACATAAACATTTGGATGTGTCCTAAACAGACCCAGTTGTATTTGGTCGCCGGCGGCGTGGCCTCCCACACTTTTGGACGGCTTCATCCTCTGCAGGTCTATTCTTCTTTGTAGTCTATAAGATTGAATAGAATATATGCATGATCTGGAATGGCCGACGTTGTAGGATAAATTAGTATTGTATTAATTTTGGGGCTCCCTTCTACTATATCTTTTGTTTACAATTACATGCAGTCTACTCTTAATGTGATACATATGCATCGATCAAGCCTCGCTGCATTCATCCTCTGTAGGTTTATTGCCAAGAAACACGTGAAACATGAAGTGGGGGTGAAGCACTAGCTAACACGGGTGCGTCTATGTGGTATTGCAGGCAGTCCCAGCCTTGAACAAGCTCGCTGGAATCAAGTCAGGTGAGGACATCGATCTTTCAGACACCTATTTCTTCTTGAAAAAATAGAAAAGGGAGGTTGAGACATTATTTTCATTTTGCTAATTCTCTAATCTGTAGGGCATTGAGATAACAACGAATGCGGCAACGAGGAATACCTGATATGTCTCTTTTTGGTTCTTAAAATTTTTGTCATACATTTTCTTGTTATGAATAGTTCATCTTCTAAATATGGATATCTTAATTGTGCTTCTGGAGTTAGATATTTAGCTCACCATTAAAATCACAACTTCATGAGATTCTAAACCTGAAGGGACAACACTGCATAGCTCAAATATAAATAGAAAGATTACGTTTAATTTTTGTGTACAACTGCAGTGCAGTTCTGTTGTATATATATAGGTGACAGAATTGTTGATAATGTGTACCCCACTCCATTTCAAATTATTTGACACCATTTTCTAGGTAATATATCTAGAGAGAGAAGGGATCATGGTTAGTCCATTGCTGTTAATAAAGCATTGCCTTCTTTTTTTTTGCAAGTGCACTTCTTTAGTTCTTTAATTTTCTATGTTATAAACTAAAGTATATGTCATTTTTATAACACCTTCTGTTTTTGGATTTATATAGGATGGCGGAACTGGATGCAAACTTATGTGTGCTGATAAAAAAAATTCAAAATACAAGCAGCCGAAACTAGCAAAGCACAGTATTACTGTTTTAAACTCGGTAAGCTTCTGAAGCTACTTCCGTTTTTCGTATGCAATGGACCATGACATAGAAGCGTTCCTATTTGATAGCTCTCTTTGTCATTTCTCATTTGTAATATTTGCACCATGCCGGTGCCAAATGCTTTTTACTTGGCTGCACTTCTGAAATTGAGCTGAATTACACGTCTCCAACTTTGTAGCTATATGTACGTCTTCCACTAAAAATTTTACAGTTGCTTAGCATACATGTTATGCTTACCAACAGATTCTTGGTACTATTGTCTTCGAACATTTCCAAGCTTAAGAAATGGCAAACTAAAGTTCATCGGTGTGACGAACAAGCTAAAACTTTATGATGCTATCACCAATTCATATTGAGCATACATATATAGTAGTTCTTAATTCTTGGTGATCAAAAGAGGTACAAAGTGATGTTCAAAAAAATTTGGCACGTACCTATGTTCTTTTACATATATATGCTTTCATATAACAAAATCTCATCGAAACATTTGCAAGCAATTCCCGCAGCAACACGCGGGGTATCATCTAGTTCAAATAATGGCCGAGGACTCTAAAATATTCATGAATTCAAAAAATGTTACTGGATAAATAAAATGTTCATGAATTCATAAATAATACTCCCTCTGTCCCAAAATTCTTGTCTTAGATTTATCTAAATACGGATGTATCTAGTTATATTTTAGTGTTAGATATATCCGTATCTAGAGAAATCTAACACAAGAATTTTGGGACGGAGGGAGTACATAACCAAAAGTTCATGGATTCTTAAATATATGTGAATTTTAAAAAATAAAAATATTAGAGAAATCAAAAAATGTTCATGGAATTCAAAAAAATGTTTGTGAATTCCAAAAATATTCCTAAAGTTAAAAAAATATTCGTGGATTCAAGAAATATTCATGAATTCAAAAGAAGTGTGCAAAATAAAAAAATCCTGGAGTTCAAAAAACATTTGTGGATTCAAAATGATCGTGAAATTTAAAATGTTCTCAATTTGAAACATATTTCGGATTTAAAAAAACAAATAATTTCCATGTATTTAGAAAATCAAGAATTTGAAAAAATGTTCACGAATTCTAAGCAAGTTCGTGAATTTGAAAAGAAAATAGAAAAGAAATTAAACCACAATATAATGAGAAAAACAGAGAAACTGGAAAACCAAGAGATAAAACGGCTTAGAAGCTTCTCGATCCTTCCTAAAATCACCCGCATAGAAACGCGTGATGGGTCAACCTGCTCACAAGCGTGCTATTGTTCGCAGCAGGCAACATATATCATTCACGGGTAATGGGCCCTTGCGTCGATTCGGTAACTACCTTGTACGAATCATGTCTATCATTCGACTCTGCTGCCGAGGAAAGGTGTTTATGGTTTGGTACTCTAGTGATCCTCACTATGCGCCAATGTTGTTATGGCGGGTAGGGGTTATGATCAGCAAGCTGCTAGTTATGGACAAGGGGAGTTCCCCTCCGGTGTGGGTTGATGCCTCGTCTCGTCACAGTGCTAGTGATGGTGGATACCGTGTTGGTAGCTATGGTGGTGGCAGCTACACCTCTGGTAGCAATGATTATTACTGTAAAAGTGCATGCTCTAACCAATGCAAGCAAAAAAACGATCTGATGGAAGAGACTAGGCAACACATTATACGTCAACATTCCCCCTCACGTGTGGATCTCTCAGACCTAAACGTGGACCGAAAGTGGGCTGCAATTTAATTGCGCCAGCCGGGTCTTGAACTCAAGACCTCTTGGCTTCGATACCATGTATGTTGTGAGAATGTCACTATGTATTGCTTATGTGCAAAGACACGTATATATGATGTACAAGAGGTGGGCCATGACCTCAACTATATACGAAACTAGAAGGTGGGCCCAATACATAGATATGCACAATACATATATTCAACAATTGCGATGGGATACTCGCAATAAAAGTGGATGCTATGGGGTGGCCCTATAACCCTATTGACTAGGGCGACTATTATGACGCGGAATCTAGTGCTAATGGCGGAAGACATAATGCGAATCTAGTGCTAATGGTGGAAGACATAATGCCTATGTTTTTCATGATGGTGGTAGTGATTACTGCGATGTTTCACATGGTGGTGGCTATTTGATGGGTCCAGATTCAATGGAGGTCTTGTGAAGAATGTGTACTTTGGGAATTTTGACTACGGATATGGTGATCCACCTTGGTTTCATCGGAACTTTAAGCAGCCTCGTCTGAGATATCAAGGTAATGGTTTAGGTTGGCTCCACGTGACCCCCCTCCTCGTCATAATCCTCCGCCGGCGACAGGAATGATGCTTCGCCGGTTTCCCTACATCATCCCCGGGTCATACATGTACAAAGTGATGTGGGGTGGCCTATGCACCCTTGTGGGTGATTGATCAGCTGGTCAGCGTGGTGGTACAGTCGGTCATAACTGGAAGGGCTTCCGTGCTCGTTAGGATTTTCCTTAATCACATCAAAAATCACAAACACATGCGCATGTAAATGTTTAGTCAAGGCTCATGTTGTGCCCGCTGCTTTACTGATTACAACTTGAACATATAGACTAACTCAAGATTACCGCTAACAATATCTCTCTAATCTTGACTCTTTCTCCCCTGTGCTTCTCCAATCTTGGCTCGTTCTAGATTCGCAACCTAACGATCCATATCAACGTATGATCCAGACTCCCAGACACGCTACTATGTGGACTACACAGGCTACACCTCGCGTTATATATGCCGACTATATTGTGGACAACACCATCCACACATAGCCTCATGTAGAGACATGTGGCCTCATTGAATAGGCTCACCTTCCCCAATTCTCGTCTCACTACACGCTTTATCTTGATCTCCACTTCATGTCTTCTCCCTCGGTGACAGTCCACAACAGACAGCCCTTCGACTGTGACATGTTTTATCTTCAACTGGTCCTGATAGAGACGAGTACTTGTACACGAGACGACTCACTAACATGATGACGACCGATACGTGCTAACTCGCACAACTCCTTGACTCATCTGACTCTTGTGGACAATGATCTTGATAACTTTCTGGCACCACCGCTCCCATCAATGTTCACCTTCCATTGCCTTGACGATAATAGCCATCTGTCTTCCTCCATGTTGCTCAGTCGAACGACGATCGCACGATTCACCCCTCTTACATCACTTCATCGAACGACTATTGCCCGCCCCGAGGCGCTAGTAGGTCACCACCCCAAGGCAAGTGCGGCCTCAAATCCTCAACCATGTTCTGATAGAAATTGTTGGGATTTTCCCTCAGGATCGACCACATCAAAATCACAACCACACATGCATAAAAACATTTAGCCAAGGTCGCACGTCGTGCCCTCTATTTTACTGATTAAAACTTGAACATATAGCCTAACTTAAGTTTACCACTAATAGTGTTTTCCTTCTAGAGGAATCCGGTTGGGCCGTCTTCGCCTACCTTGTTGGTAGGGGAGCTCCTGATGTTGTCTTCCCATGTTGCGCAAACGGGTATGGCTTTGGAGGGTGCTGATGATCCTCCCAATCTTTCCAAGAAGAAAGAAAAGGCAGCATGTTACACTGGCGGTGTTTATGGGCGTCTAATGGCTGATTGCAAGGAGGTTCTGTGTGATTATTCTAGGCATCTTGGACACCCTTCAAAGTTATGTTGTCTTTTCACTAAGATGAAGCCGGTTATCATTACTTATGGTGTACGTATTCACAATCTTATGTTCTTCGAAACAAGGAGATCACCTAATATTCGACCTTGGTATGTGAATGCTAACAAAGGTTTACTTTGTGTTATTGATGGCACATTGACTGGAGATCAAGTGATTGCTCATTACAATGTTTGATTGCAAAGGATTTTCGCTGGGAGGTAACAGGTATGGGTGATGAGTCTTTTAGAGTTGGTTTACGTAATAAGGTTGAACTACAAAGGTTGGTTTTTTGATACTTTCAGTGTGCCTGATAGCCCATGCCCTCTTCAAGTTGCGGAGTGGATAAATCATAATGTGGTTTCTTATCAATTGGAGGATGTTTAGGTCAGATTCCATGTTATCCCTTCCAAGGCTTTCAATGGTTTATTTTCTATTTGGGATGTTGGTCATCTAATCGGCAAAACAAAGGAATTTGACATGCCTTTCTCTCCCATGCATGGTGTGCTGAGAGCTCGTGTGGGAGTGCATGATGTGGATGTCATCCCTAATGCCATTGGTTAGTTTAATGACGAAGATGGGTTTGAGTTAACATTCTGTTGGTCATGACCAAAACCGTGGGTTGAGAAGTATTACAACAATGACATTAATAAAGATAAACCTAATGATGAGCCTTGAGGTGATGGTGATTATTTTAACAAGCATGCCAAAGCATATGATTGGACGATATCCAATGTTACATCTATGAGTACTTTCGACCATTACTTTGCTACCCTTGGTAAGGAATAATACAAGCACAAATCAAGAGTGGGTGCTCATCTCTTTGCTCCCGTTTCGTCATCTTCGGTTAGAGATTGGCTTTCGTCCTACGATCGATAGTGGGCGATGCCTCAGGAGAATGATCTCGATGTTGCGAGGTCAAGTTCGCTTTGTACTCCGACAACTTTGGCTAAGTTCAAGGCACTACACTACTAGGGAAAACCTTACACTACTGGAATCAGCTAGTTTGCCATCTGCCAGTTCTTTGCCGTCCGCTAGCAGACGGCAAAGAAGCTCTTTTCCATCAGCTTCCAGAAAGCAGACGGCAAAGAACTGGCTGATGGCAAAGACTAAGTTTGCCATCAGCCAGTTCTTTGCCGTCTGCTAGCAGACGGCAAAGATTATTTGCCGTCGGCTAGCGGACGGCAAAGAGGGAGGGGCCCCACTAACGAGCTGCAAAAAAAACCTAACGGGCCCCCTCTTTGCCGTCCGCTAGCGGACGGCAAAGAGCAAGAAGGTGGATGGCAAAGGGTGGCGGACGGCAAAGAGGGAGGCCCCACGTAACGTTAACGGGGCCGCGCCCCACACCCCCCCTCTCTCTCTTTCTCTCCCACCTCCACCGCCCCGTCGCACCACGCCCCGCCGCCGCCCCAGCACCCCCCGCCGCCACCCCGGCGCCCACCCACCCCGTTGCCCCCGCCGCCCCACCGCCCTGCTGTCTGGGCGCCGCCACGCCCCGGCGCCCCGGCACCTCCGCGCCCCGCTGCCCCGGCTGGGCCCGGCGCCGCCGCCCCAGGCCGCCCCGCCCCCCTCCTCCGCCGCCCCAGGCCGCACCGCCCCCCTCCTCCACCCTGCAGGTGATCTTCTTCCTTTTTTTTCCTTTTTTCTATTTTTTTAGTTTTAGGTTTATGTTTAGTTTAGATTTAGTTTTAGTTTTAGGATTAGTTTTAGGTTTATAGGTTTAGTTTTAGTTTAGTTTTAGGTTTAGATTTAGTTTTTTTCTTTTTCTGTTTTTTTAGTTTTAGTTTTAGGTTTAGTTTAGTTTTAGGAAAGAAGAAAAAGAGAAAAAGAGGAGATCAGGAGAAGAAGAAGAAGAGGAGGAGGAGAAGAAAAAAGAAGAAGAGGAAGAAGAAGAAGAAGAAAAAAGAGGAGAGGAGGAGAAGAAGAAGAGGAAAAAGGAAAGGAGGAAGAAGAAGAAGAAAAAAGAGGAGAGGAGGAGAAGAAGAAGAGGAAAAAGGAAAGGAGGAGGAAGAAGAAGAAGAAGAAGAAGAAGAAGGAAAAAAAGGAAGAAAAGGAAAAGGAGGAAGAAGAAGAAAAGGAAAAAAAACCCGACCCGACACGGTACCCTGACCCCGACCCGGCACCCCGACACGACACCCCGACCCCGAGACCCCGACCCCGACCCCGAGACCCCGACCCTGACACCCCGACTCCGACCCCGACCCCGACACCCCGACCCCGACACCCCGACCCCGACCCCGACACCCCGACCCCCCAAGCCTGACCCGACACCCCGACCCCGACCCCGACACCCCGACCCCGACCCGACACGGTACCCAGACCCCGACCCGGCACCCCGACACGACACCCCGGCCCCGAGACCCCGACCCCGATCCCGAGACCCCGACCCCGACACCCCGACCCCGACCCCGACCCCGACCCCGACCCCGACCCCGACACCCCGACCCCCCGAGCCTGACCCGACACCCCGACCCCGAGCCTGACCCGACACCCTGACCCCGACACCACACCCCGACCCCAAAACAACACCCCGACACCGACACGGCACTACCCCGACATCGACACGACACCCCGACCCCCCGACCCCGAAACAGCACCCCGACCCCGACGCGGCACCCCGACACCGACAGGACACCCCGACCACTGACACCTCCCGAAAAGGTGTTCTTTGGCCTTCCAGAGGCCGACGGGGTCTTTCCAAAAAGCGTTTCAAGAACCGCTATACTTCACCCCAAAACATTGAAGTAGACAGCGACAATGAATCTGACATCACCCCAGAGGAGGAACAAGAAGAGCCGGAATAAGAAGAGGTTACTGCTGCGGATGACCTGTCAATGCTTGACCGATTACGTCAAGGTGGCCTTGCACATGTTGATGCCAATGAACCCTATGAGCCCGTCATTGATTATAGTGATGATGATGATTATGCATTTATTGATGATATTGATCGAGATTATTAGTAGTGTCAGGTATTACATTTTTTTATGTTGTACTTGATGATGATACACTTAAGTGATACACATATTATTATTCATGTCGGTCTTTTTTTATGTTGTACTAATTTCGTTTACTGTTTGTCATGGCAGGTGTTGAAAGATGGTGGGCGCTGGTCGGGAGCGTGGTCTGAGGTCTTCCATTCCAGACGCACCTCTCCGCCGAGCGTTGCTGGACAGTATGGCCACACCGCTGGGCCCTTCTTCGTCGACCGCGGTGCCCAGCAGGGGATGAGGTAGGAAGAGAGGAGGTGGGGCACGTGGTCGTGGGAGAGGAGGTAGGGTGACTGCTACGGCGCCTTCCTCGCCGCCACCCCCAGCTGTTTCACCCGAGCACGTGACTGCTAGGGTGGACTCGTCCGAGGAGGAGGCTACACGGACTCCGGTCCACGAGCCTCCGGTCCACAGGTCTTGGGCCCACGAGCCTCGGGTCGACTGGCCTGCGGCCCACGAGAGTTCGGCCCACGTGACCCCGAAGGAGCACACGTCCGGATGGGGTACCTAGCCGGATCAGCCCGAGGAGCCGAGTGGCCATGCTGATGATGGCGGGGAGCCGACTGATCTTGAGGAGGAGGGGGGCACCGTCTACCAGCGTGGTGCTACACGGCTCCCGTCCATGCCGGTGACCCGCGAGCAGAGGTGGTTGATTTTCCCTGATGGGGAGAGGTACGTAAGTGCATTTAATATTTTTGTACCTTGTGCATTCATGTTTTTTCAAATAACTAATGCGTTGGCCTTGTCATGCTGCAGGGGTTGGGACCACCATCATAGTGTCCGCCGGCCCAACTCCGTCCTTGGAGTTCTTTGCCGGCAAAACTTTCCGGGGTTTGTCACGTTGCCTGGTGAGGGTCGGCTTCCAGAGCTTGGATTGAGCTGGGAGCACTACGTGGCTGCCCCGGCCCCGCCGGATGAGATTATCGACGGTGTCGTGTGCGACACGAGGGCAGACATGGTGATCAGAAAGTTCTGGGTAATTTCTCCTTTACACATTTAAAAATCTTCAACTAGCTAGTTATTAATTGTACTAATCAATATTGTCTCATTTGATTGCAGACATTCTACAGGTGTGAGGAGGGATACGAGGAGGACGCAGCACATGTTATCGAGAACGTCTGCAAGCGCCTACTCCAGAACTTACGGCACGAGGCTCGGGTGCAGGCTGTTCGAGACTACTACGCCTTGCATGGTATCAAGAAGACCAAGCCGGCGTGCCGCGATAAGTTCCTGAGTAAGGAGCAGTACATGAAGGTAATTCTTAAGGCCTTCTCTACTTAAGTTCCTTCATTTAGTAATTCTTAGCCGTAGCGCTCAAGTTTCTATTTGCTAACTTAGGCGCCTCCGAGATGGTGTGCGGATCGGATGGATTGTTGGGAGGTGTTGGTCGATGAGTGGTGCTCAAAACAATGGCTAGCCCTCCACAATGAGGCCAAGGACAAACGTGCCCAAATGGAAGGTGTGCCACACCATCAAGGCAGCTCCAACTTATATCAGTTCGGCTGCAACTGGGTATGTGGTTTGCTTCATGATTCATGCAATTCATTCATCATGCTAGCTTGAGCCCTTTAATTACTAATTTTCATTGTTTCCCTCTTTCAGGCACGCTACAATAAGGCGGATAAGGTGCCAGAGGTGTATGATCTGTATGCCATGGCCCACACTGCCTCTTTCAAGAAAGTCAAGGCTTTCTCTCAGTCTGGCCTCGATGATGCAAACAACTTCACCAACATCTCCTCCCACAACAAGCTCGTGAGATATAGAGATGAGGGAAAGGCGAGGGAAGGGGAGGACTTTAACCCGAGCCAGGGTCCCATTGATCCAGAGCTCTTGATGATATCTGGTGGCGGGAGGTCCCATGGCTCCATAGCCATTGGAGATGGACTTATCCGTTGTCCTAGCACTCTCCCGGAGATCAAGGCGCGCCAGTCGAGCTCCGCTCCTGAGATAAGGCCTCGTGAACGGCCAGTGCAACTCGCCATCAAGGTTAGTGATACGTACTCAGTTATCTTTCTCCATTACATTGTGTGCGCTTCCATCAATGATTACAAATGGTCATGTGAGTGGTGTTGCAGGCTGCTATACAGAGTGAGAGAGATAGAACGGAGAAACTTTTGGGGAGGCGGCGGAGAGGCAGCGGGAGTTGGAGGAGAGGACGACAAAGATGATGGAGGAGGAGAGGGCACAGAATGACATGCAGGCAAGGGCCATGTACGAGCTCCTTGTGGTAAGTTTCTTCTGCAGATTAGCCAAAACATTCATGTAGTGTTTGTCTCATTACTAACTAGTATGACTGAGTCGTCAAAACCAAATGTGCAGTCTGTGTGCGAGAAGACAGGTCAGACCGCTCCGCCGATGCCAGTGATTGCTCCTGGGACCACAGTGAGTTTTATTTGAATGGACATTACTTGCTAGTCTTAACATTTGAGTGTCATCATGCTAACAAGACATTGGAAATGATCTTTGGTGCAGCGTAACTCCAGACAAGCATCGCACGATCCTTCTCCAGCTACCGACACGAGCCACCCCGCTCCTACACCTCCTGGATCTTGGTAAGTTTATCTAGTGTTTTGCTTAACACATGCATAAAGACCTAGACTTAGCTTTATTTCCTCCAATGCTTACCATAATGACCTAGACTTAGCTTCTTCTCCTCCAAAATGACTTAATAAGCTTACTGACCTCCAAAACCATCCATTTTACCTAAGTTAGCTCTAAAACGATCTGTACTTAGCTTACTTATGTCAAAAATTGCATAATTAGCTTAGTTAGCTCATAGACGATCCATTTTACCTAAGTTAGCTCTAAAATGACCCATTTTACCTAGGTTAGCTTATAAATGATCCAGTTCATCCAAGTTAGCTCAAAAATGACCCATTTTACCTAGATTAGCTCCTAAATGATCCATTTTACCTACGTTAGCTTTAAAATGACCCATTTCACCTAGGTTAACTCCAAAATGACCCATCTTACCTAGGTTATCTCATAAACGATCCATTTCAACTAATTTAGCTCATAAACGATCCATTTCACCAAGTTAGCTAAAAAACGATCCATTTCACCTAAATTAGCTCTTAAATGATCCATTTCACCTAAGTTAGCTCAAAAAGATCCATTTCAACTAAATTAGCTCATAAATGATCCATTTCACCTAAGTTAGCTCAAAAACGATCCATTTCAACTAAGTTAGCTCATAAATGATCCATTTCACCTAAGTTAGCTAAAAACGATCCATTTCACCTTAGTTACCTCAAAAACGATCCATTTGACCTTAGTTAGCTCATAAACGACCCATTTCAACTAAGTTAGCTCATAAATGATCCATTTCACCTTAGCTAGCTCATAAACGACCCATTTCAACTTAGTTAGCTCATATATGATCCATTTCACGTAAGTTAGCTCATAAATGATATACTCTTCTTGTTCTAGTCTTCTTGTTCTACTCTTCTTGTTCTAGTCTTCTTCTTGTTCTACTCTTCTTCTTGTTCTACTCTTCTTGTTCTAACTTTCTTATTTTTCATTTTGCAGATTTCATTCACTTGACGAAAGCTTGCATAGATGGAGTGCTCCTTATCCCTTTCTCTGTTTCTTTTGTATCGTTGAACTATGCATGTATCGTTGGATGAAACTGTTGTAATATATATGGTTGGATGCCTCTATGTAGAACTTGTTATGTATGATGGAACTATGCATGTAATATATATGGTTGGATGATGAAGTTATGTGTTGGATATCTTATATGTTTGCTCTGTAATGGCCTTTTGAAATATATCTATATATGTCATATATATTTGTGATGAAAATTGTTGGATTTAATAAAAAAACAGATAAAAGAGCCAATATGCAGGCTCTTTGCCGTCTGCCACCGACGGCAACGGGCTCTTTGCCGTCTGCCGCGGACGGCAAAGAAGACACATGGCATCCAGCTGTGCTTCCTGGGAGCTGACCCATTTGGTCAGTTTGCCTACAGTGGCAGACGGCAAAGACTTTGCCATCAGTGGCAGACGGCAAAGAACCTGCCATGTAGTGACGTGTAGATGACATCATACGGCGGACGGCAAAGACACTAGCAATTTTGCCGTCAGCGGCGGACGGCAAAGGCCTGCCGTTAGCCACTTAACAGACTGACAGCGCAATTATTGCCGTCCGCTCTCTTTGCCGTCCGCCGCAGACGGCAAAGGGCCTTTGCCGTCAGCCGCCAGGAAGCAGACGGCAAAGTAGCTGTTTACCGTAGCCTACTTTGCCGGAGCCTTTTGCCGTCCGCGGCTGACGGCAAAGGCCTTTGCCGTCCGCCGTTCATGCCTTTGCCGTCCGCCGTGGCAGACGGCAAAGTAGCTGATTCCTGTAGTGTTATACACAGAATCTTAGCAGCAGCGAGGTTTAAAAATGAACACTACTGCTAATTAACAGTAGCGAGCTTTAGAAAACCACGCTACTAATAGCCCAGTAGCAGTAGCGATCTAGGTGAAACGAGCGCTACTACTACAATTGCCACAGTGTTGCCCTTGGGCTAGATATAGTAGTAGCGCCCTTCTCCTGGACGCGCTACTGCTAAAGTACTTAGTAGCAGTGTTTTTCTTTAAAACTCGTTGCTGCTAAGTATCATTCGCTCTTGCGACTAATTAAGTTTAGTCCCATACTGCTAAGCGAACAAGGTGTTTACCACCTTAAATATGTTACTTCTCAAACTATCTCGAGCACTTGGTCTTCATTGAACTGTATGTGTAGGATTTGTGGCTGCAATATGAATCTTCACCTGTGCCTATACAGGTACGGGGATGATTCATATTGACTATTTAGATTCTACACAAAAAGATCAATGATGACCAATGTATATTTTTGATGTTTTTAGATGCTTAGCCTTAGCAGTAGCGTTTTTTTAGGACAAAGCGCTACTGATATTGGGCTTAGCAGTAACGCGCTCCCTATACCCACGCTACTGCTACAGCAAAACAAAACATGCAGCCCGGCCCCCCGCACGCTCATCTCTCTCAATCGTCCCCCTCCGCCCGACACCGGTAGATGCGGTTAGTGTTTCTCCTCCACCATCGCGCGCCACCACCACCGCCACCACAGGTAATGCTCCTCCCCCCTCTCGCCGCCCCTCTGCTAGCTGCTCCTCCACCCTCTCGCCGCCCACTTTGTCGCCGCCCGCGAGCTCTGGTCGGGCGCCTTTGGCCGACTTCCCTCGGTCCCCTCGCCGGCCGCTGTTGTCGCCCCCTCTCATAGGAAAGTCACCTTCCTTCCCCTCGTCAGCACCCCCGACCAAGGTCACCATGCCATCCCCCCTCCTCGTCAGCACCCCCCAAGGGTTGCCCTACCTAGATGCAGCGAGGGCTTACGAATTTCATATGGATAACTAGATGCTTTTTTCTGTAATAAGTTATTTTTTGCAAAATGTAGGAGCCAATTTAGTTGAAATGCTTTGGTAGGTGGTACAAGTATTTAGTTTGCAAGTGCTAAGTTAATCCCAACTAAATATGCCACTTGTTTTTTTAATCAGTTATCTTAGGCAATAGGGACAAAATTAGATGAAATGTGTCTTGGTAGGTGGTACCTTGATTTGGTAGATAACTTATTACAGATCTTAGGATTATACCTTTGGTAGGGGCCAAATAGTTTTTTTGGCAATAGGTGCCCCTGAAATTGCTTCTCGCGGAAGAATCTCTTCATCTAGAGATATTCTAGAAGGTGTTAGTAAGCTAATTGAGAACTTGGTGTCTATGAGTCTTGTTAGATGATTTGGCATTGGCCTGCAAGCTGTTGGTTCTATTATAGAAGGTGTTAGTAAGTTAATTGAGAGCTTGTTGTTTACTTTTTGGGATCGGGTTCCACTATGAAAATATAACTGAAGAAGAACCAAAAATATCACATGCTACTGTTTATCTTTCCTGTGAAGTGGATCGTTAATCCTTTGCTCATATTTCTTTAGGAAAATGGCGCCGCCACCACCACCATGTCGACTATGCAAGTCAAGGTGCGCCAACAGCCTTGCAACTGGCAAGCTATTCGGCATCTAATTCCAGCCGAGTTTCCGTCATGGGCGGTAAGAAATTAGATGAAATGTAACAACTATTTTATTTTTAGTGTTGGCATTACTGCATTGTGTCATTTTGCTTTTTTACACAGATCATCCCATGCAATGTGAGCTTGAAATTCAACAAGCTGGCAGGAGACACTGTGACATTTGAGGCTCTTGGGGGGGCGTACACTATGGAGGTCAAGAAAGGACACAATATGTTGCAGATTGGAGGAGATGGATGGGCCCGTTTCCTCGCCCGCATGCGTCTTACTAGTGATGAGTTGATCAGCTTCTCCTTTAGAGCAAAAAGACCCAAGCTGGCTGTCATTTATCTCAACCTGGTGGAAGATGATGAAGATGACGAAGATGATGAAGATAATGAGGACCCACTCGATGAAGATGATGAGAACCCACTTCATGAAGCCACCGTAGCTCAAAGAATGAGGTTGAGCGAGGAGGAGGTGTGCAACCTATGGGACATAATTCCGCCACGTGATGACTTTGTCGGGGTGCCATTCGTGACCCGCCTGACAAGTACCATGGTCGATCGGCATGAAATGGTATGTTATACTGACTGTAGTAATTTGATGATATATATATATATATACTTTATTGTTATACTTACAAATGCAAATTATCCGATGATATGCTTAGTGAATCCGATGATATGCTTAGTGTAGA
This sequence comes from Triticum aestivum, assembly GCF_018294505.1. Lineage (NCBI taxonomy): Eukaryota > Viridiplantae > Streptophyta > Magnoliopsida > Poales > Poaceae > Triticum > Triticum aestivum. Next base: position 57,731,548 of record NC_057809.1, on the reverse strand, counting down.
GTCCAATGATATGCTTTGTGGAATATAGTCGATGATATGCTTTAGTGTAGAGTCTGATCACATGCTTATTACTGTAGAATCCAAGGAACTATTAGTAGTGTAGATAATCCATATATACGTATTAGTAGAATTCATGCTTAATTAGTACAAATGCGTAGTACTATGTCTTTTGATAGTGTAGAAATCTATACTTAATGGAAATATATTTGCAAGAGTATGTGCGAGGCTATTTATTAATTGATATATTTTTCTTATTCAAAAATTGCCAAAGAACCTATCTGTGAGTTGTGGTATCGAGCCTGATGAAGAAGTCTCAGCTGGACTACGCCTTACCGCAAGGGGCTCCGTCACCACTTGTACATACCCATGGACACAGACGGTCGCACACACTTAAACTCGGTTGGGTGGAAGAGATGTTGGGTTCTACAGTAGGGTGCGTCGACTGCAAATTAAAATTTTCCTACGCGCGGAACAACCAAGAACATGCTACGGGAGATGGATCACGGTTCGTTACCACTAGAAGCGCAGTGCCGTGCAGCGGAAGAAGAGTTGGGGCAGTGCATCCACGTGGATCATCTCCTCCTCGTCTGATCTCCCTCATACAGCCGGTAGTTGGTTCTCACGTACAGGTTCGCCGGAGCAGCACAAGTGCACCACCTCTAACGGTATCCACGCGTGCAGGAGGAACATCGTGCAGCGGACTGCTAAGTCCGATCACACAACCGGCGGCGAGTGGAGGTGTCTATTCGCAACACATGCAAACCCTAGTGACAACGCCGAAGCAATCAATCGCGTGAGTGTGTGGCACCTCCACTTTATATAGGCATCTATCGCAGGCTCAACACTTGGGCCTTGCACGGACCCTAAAGCCCATAAGTCTACTCGGCCACAATCCGAATACAGCTCGGATCACATCCGACCAGTGTCCTCGGATCCGACCGCGTAGGTTCCTTCCCTTAAGCACGTGACCCCTTAGGTTCAAGCTGCTTGGTCGCAGTTCGATCACCTCCGGACTGCACAGTTGGTAGCGGCCTCTAGCAAGGCATGCCGAACACCAAACAGACTATGAAGCTGGTTAGGCGAACATGTACATCATACTTCCATTCCTTTTGCCACACGATATATGTTATCGGGCTCAAGGCGAGTCTGTCATCCTTGTGCTAGCCCGACCTCTTTCTCATTCCAGTGATGTCGACCACAAACCGTATTATCTCATAATCCTTATCGCATGGCCATGCTTATCCTGGTCGGATCACACGAGGGGGCCAGCGTATATCTCTCCTGATCGGAGGGGCACATACCATCTTGCTCAACCACGTCTCGTAGCATGGTTCTGGACAAACCCGAAACCGTCCCGAGTTATGGAGTAGCGTTTGGTCGACCCAAAGCAAGTCTGTCACCATCCCGAGTACATGCGTCAGCTTAGGTCTTAGGACATAGAACATATGTTGTACTCGAGACTCATAGATGACATATCGCTGCGTCTCATAGTTGGGTATGCCTGACTCGGACCTTATCTCGACTCGGATCTGACTACGTCCAATCCGATCAGATCCTTCCAAGTCCATATTATCTGGTTAGCATCCAATGCCCCATGGCTAGTGAGACCAAGCCATCGACTGTGTCATATGCTAGTCTAGTTGGCTGCACGTCCACACAGCCCTTTCGACTAGGGACCTTTTAGGATAGTCATCATACAATGCATAGTCCCACAAACAAGTCACGTACTTGCTGATACACATCATTGATAATATCCAAGGACTATCTTTATTCATAAACACATAGGAAATATCAGCATACATGATTGCCTCTAGGGTATATCTCCAATAGTCTCCCACTTGCACTAGAGTCAATCAAGTAGACATCAAATTCCCATAGCTCTAACGTGCCCCTCATGCTTGGGTTGTGGAAGCGGCTTAGTCAACGGATCCACAACATTTGCATCCGTGTGAATTTTGCATAACTCTACATCACCACTCTTTACGATCTTTCGTATCAGGTGATATTTCCGATCTATGTGTCTGACCTTGTGGTGATTCCTCGGCTCCTTGGCTTGTGCGATGGCACCAGAATTATCGCAATAAAGGTCCAACGGTTTTACCGAGGCTGTGAAAATACCAAGATCATCAAAAAAGTTCCGGATCCAAACACCTTCCTTTGCACCTTCACAAGCCGCAATGTATTTGGCTTCTGTAGTAGAATCGGCCACCGTATCTTGCTTGGAACTCATCGAGCTCACTGCTCCTCCGTTCATGACGTACACGAATCCGGACTGTGATCAACAATCATCTCTGTCGGTTTGGAAACTAGCATCGGCGTAACCCCTTACGACGAGCTCTTCCTCACCTCCATAAACTAGGAACATCTCTTTAGTCCTTTTCAGGTACTTCAAAATAGTCTTTACCGCTGCCCAGTGACTCTCACCTGGGTTGGCCTGGTATCTACTTGTTAGGCTTATTGCAAAAGCAACATCAGGCCGCGTACATATCTTGGCATACATGATGGATCCGGTTGGCGAGGCATACGGAATCCTAATCATCCTGCTTCGCTCATCAGATGTCGAAGGACTTTGAGTATCGCTTAGCCTTATACCATGTGAGAGTGGCAACAACCCTTTTTTTGCCTCACTCATGTTGAACCGCTTCAACACTTTATCTATGTACGTGCTCTTTCTTAAGCCGAGCAGCCTCCTTGATCTATCTCTATAGATCTTAATGCCTAAAATGTACATTGCCTCACCAAGGTCCTTCATCAAAAACTTGCTATTAAATGACTCCTTGAGCGAGTTCAGCATCGAAATATCATTTCCGATCAGTAGTATGTCATCCACATACGAGATCAAAAACACTATCGAGCTCCCACTTAACTTCTTGTATAAACAAGAGTCCTCTTCGCTTTTGATGAAGCCGAAACCAGTGACGACCTCATCAAAACGAATGTTCCCGCTCCGAGATGCTTGCCTCAACCCATAAATGGATGTCTTGAGCTTGCATACCTTACTAGTGCTAGTCGAATCGATAAAACCCTTGGGATGTATCATATACACGTCCTCGGTTAAGTTTCCGTGAAGGAAAGTTGTCTTGACATCCATCTGCCATATCTCATAATCAAAATATGCAGCTATAGCTAGTACGATCCTCACCGACTTCAGCATCGCTACCGGCGAGTAAGTCTCGCCGTAGTCAATTCCTTGAACTTGTCCATAACCCTTAGCGACAAGCCGAGCTTTGTGGATCTGAACATTTCCATCCACATCGGTTTTCTTCTTAAAGACTCATTTGCAACCAATGGTTGTTACGCCAGGCAGCGGATCAACCAAGTCCCAGACTTGATTCTCATCCATTGACTTTAACTCGGATTTCATGGCCTCCGGCCAAGCCTAGAAATCTAGGCTCACCATCGCTTCCGCATATGTGGCCGGCTCGTCACTTTCTAGCAACAATACATCACGCACTCTGCGCAATCTTTCCGACCTCCGTGGTTCCGGTGCCGCTTCCACTACGGGTTCCCTGACTGACTCCGGTATGATCTCATCACCAGCCGAGCCATCCCCGAGTGGTCCTCGAATTTCTTCGAGTCGGACTGTCCTCCCACTAGCCTCCCGACTGAGAAACTCTTTCTCAAGGAAAACCCCATTCCGAGCAACAAACACTTTGTTCTCTTCCCGGTTGTAGAAGTTATATTCCAAGGTTTCCCTCGGATATCCCACGAATATGCATTTATCCAACTTGGGTGTAAACTTGTCTAACATAAGTTTCTTGACAAATGCTTTGTTGGGGAACGTAGTAATTTCAAAAAAATTCCTACGCACACGCAAGATCATGGTGATGCATAGCAATGAGAGGGGAGAGTGTGATCTACGTATCCTTGTAGATCGACAGCGGAAGCGTTAGCACAACGCGGTTGATGTAGTCGTACGTCTTCACGGCCCGACCGATCAAGCACCGAAACTACGGCACCTCCGAGTTCTAGCACACGTTCAGCTCGATGATGATCCCCGGACTCCGATCCAGCAAAGTGTTGGGGAAGAGTTCCGTCAGCACGACGGCGTGGTGACGATCTTGATGTACTACCGTCGCAGGGCTTCGCCTAAGCACCGCTACAATATTATCGAGGACTATGGTGGAAGGGGGCACCGCACACGGTTAAGAATATGATCACGTGGATCAACTTGTGTTTCTAGGGGTGCCCCTTGCCCCCGTATATAAAGGATCAAAGGGGGGTGCGGCCGGCCAGGAGGAGGGCGCGCCAGGAGGAGTCCTACTCCCACCGGGAGTAGGATTCCCCCCTTTCCTAGTTGGAATAGGATTCGGGAGGAGGAAAGAGGAGAGAGAGAAGGAAGGGGGGCGCCGCCCCCCTCTCCTTATCCTATTCGGACTAGGGGGGAGGGGCGCGCGGCCCAGCCCTGGCCACTTCTCCTCTCTTCCACTAAAGCCCACTAAGTCCCATATACCTCCCGGGGGGTTCCGGTAACCTCCCGGTACTCCGGTAAAATCCCGATTTCACCCGGAACACTTCCGATATCCAAATATAGGCTTCCAATATATCAATCTCTATGTCTCGACCATTTCGAGACTCCTCGTCATGTCCGTGATCACATCCGGGACTCCGAACAAACTTCGGTACATCAAAATGCATAAACTCATAATAAAACTGTCATCGAAACCTTAAGAGTGCGGACCCTACGGGTTCGAGAACAATGTAGACATGACCGAGACACGTCTCCGGTCAATAACCAATAGCGGAACCTGGATGCTCATATTGGCTCCTACATATTCTATGAAGATCTTTTATCGGTCAGACCGCATAACAACATACGTTGTTCCCTTTGTCATCGGTATGTTACTTGCCCGAGATTCGATCGTCGGTATCTCAATACCTAGTTCAATCTCGTTACCGGCAAGTCTCTTTACTCGTTCCGTAATACATCATCTCACAACTAACTCATTAGTTGCAATGCTTGCAAGGCTTATGTGATGTGCATTACCGAGAGGGCCCAGAGATACCTCTCCGACAATCGGAGTGACAAATCCTAATCTCGAAATACGCCAACCCAACATGTACCTTTGGAGACACCTGTAGAGCTCCTTTATAATCACCCAGTTACCTTGTGACGTTTGGTAGCACACAAAGTGTTCCTCTGGCAAACGGGAGTTGCATAATCTCATAGTCATAGGAACATGTATAAGTCATGAAGAAAGCAATAGCAACATACTAAACGATCGAGTGCTAAGCTAACGGAATGGGTCAAGTCAATCAGATCATTCACCTAATGATGTGATCCCGTTAATCAAATAACAACTCTTTGTCCATGGTTAGGAAACATAACCATCTTTGATTAACGAGCTAGTCAAGTAGAGGCATACTAGTGACACTCTGTTTATCTATGTATTCATACATGTACTATGTTTCCGGTTAATACAATTCTAGCATGAATAATAAACATTTATCATGATATAAGGAAATAAATAATAACTTTATTATTGCCTCTAGGGCATATTTCCTTCAGTCTCCCACTTGCACTAGAGTCAATAATCTAGTTCACATCGCCATGTGATCTAACATCAATAGTTCACATCTTTATGTGGTTAACACCCATAGTTCACATCGATATGTGACCAACACCCAAAGGGTTTACTAGAGTCAGTAATCTAGTTCACATTGCTATGTGATTAACACCCAAAGAGTACTAAGGTGTGATCATGTTTTGCCTGTGAGAGAAGTTTAGTCAACGGGTCTGCCATATTCAGATCTGTAAGTATTTTGCAATTTTCTATGTCTACAATGCTCTGCATGGAGCTACTTTAGTTAATTGCTCCCACTTTCAATATGTATCCAGATGAAGACTAAGAGTCATCCGGATCAGTGCCAAAACTTGTATCAACGTAACCCTTTTACGACGAACCTTTTGTCACCTCCATAATCGAGAAACATATCCTTATTCCACCAAGGATAATTTTTGACCGCTGTCGAGTGATCTACTCCTAGATCACTATTGTACTCCCTTGCCAAAATTAGTGTAGGGTATACAATAGGTCTGGTACACAGCATGGCATACTTTATAGAACCTATGGCCAAGGCATAGGGAATGATTTCATTCTCATTCTATTTTCTGCCGTGGTCGGGCTTTGAGTCTTACTCAACTTCACACCTTGTAACACAGGCAAGAATTCTTTCTTTGACTGTTCCATTTTGAACTACTTCAAAATCTTATCAAGGTATGTACTCATTGAAAAAACTTATCAAGCGTCTTGATCTATCTCTATAGATCTTGATGCTCAATATGTAAGCAGCTTCACCGAGGTCTTTCATTGAAAAACTCTTATTCAAGTATCCCTTTATGCTATCCAGAAATTCTATATCATTTCCAATTAGTAATATGTCATCCACATACAATATCAGAAATGCTACAGAGCTCCCACTCACTTTCTTGTAAATACATGCTTCTCCAAAAGTCCGTATAAAACCAAATGCTTTGATCACACTATCAAAGCGTTTATTCCAACTCTGAGAGGCTTGCACCAGTCCATAAATGGATCGCTGGAGCTTGCACACTTTGTTAGCTCCCTTTGGATTGACAAAACCTTCTGGTTGCATCATATACAACTCTTCTTCCAGAAATCCATTCAGGAATGCAGTTTTGACATCCATCTACCAAATTTCATAATCATAAAATGCGGCAATTGCTAACATGATTCGGACAGACTTAAGCATCGCTACGGGTGAGAAGGTCTCATCGTAGTCAATCCCTTGAACTTGCCGAAAACCTTTTGCGACAAGTCGAGCTTTGTAGACAGTAATATTACCGTCAGCGTCAGTCTTGTTCTTGAAGATCCATTTATTCTCAATTGCTTGCCGATCATTGGGCAAGTCAACCAAAGTCCATACTTTGTTCTCATACATGGATCCCATCTCAGATTTCATGGCTTCAAGCCATTTTGCGGAATCTTGGCTCACCATCACTTCTTCATAGTTCGTAGGTTCATCATGATCTAGTAGCATGACTTCCAGGACAGGATTACCGTACCACTCTGGCGCGGATCTCACTCTGGTTGATCTACGAGGTTCAGTAGTATCTTGTTCTGAAGTTTCATGATCATTATCATTAGCTTCCTCACTAATTGGTGTAGGTGTCGCAGAAACAGGTTTCTGTGATGTACTACTTTCCAATAAGGGAGTAGGTACAGTTACCTCGTCAAGTTCTACTTTCCTTGTTGGAAATATGCCCTAGAGGCAATAATAAATTGGTTATTATTATATTTCCTTGTTCACGATAATCGTTTATTATCCATGCTAGAATTGTATTGATAGGAAACTCAGATACATGTGTGGATACATAGACAACACCATGTCCCTAGTAAGCCTCTAGTTGACTAGCTCGTTGATCAATAGATGGTTACGGTTTCCTGACCATGGACATTGGATGTCATTGATAACGGGATCACATCATTAGGAGAATGATGTGATGGACAAGACCCAATCCTAAGCCTAGCACAAGGATCATGTAGTTCGTATGCTAAAGCTTTTCTAATGTCAAGTATCATTTCCTTAGACCATGAGATTGTGCAACTCCCGGATACCGTAGGAGTGCTTTGGGTGTGCCAAACGTCACAACGTAACTAGGTGGCTATAAAGGTACACTACAGGTATCTTCGAAAGTGTCTCTTGGGTTGGCGTGAATCGAGACTGAGATTTGTCACTCCGTGTAAACGGAGAGGTATCTCTGGGCCCACTCGGTAGGACATCATCATAATGTGCACAATTTGATCAAGAAGTTGATCACGGGATGATGTGTTACGGAATGAGTAAAATAGACTTGCCAGTAATGAGATTGAACAAGGTATCGGGATACCGATGATCGAATCTCGAGCAAGTATCGTACCGCTAGACAAAGGGAATTATATACGGGATTGATTAAGTCCTTGACATCGTGGTTCATCCGATGAGATCATCGTGGAACATGTGGGAGCCAACATGGGTATCCAGATCCCGCTGTTGGTTATTGACCAGAGAGTTATCTCGGTCATGTCTGCATGGTTCCCGAACCCGTAGGGTCTACACACTTAAGGTTCGATGATGCTAGGGTTATAGGGAATAGATATATGTGGTTACCGAATGTTGTTCGGAGTCCCGGATGAGATCCCGGACGTCACGAGGAGTTCCGGAATGGTCCAGAGGTAAAGATTTATATATGGGAAGTCCTGTTTTGGTCACCGGAAAAGTTTTGGGTTTTATCGGTAACGTACCGGGACCACCGGGAGGGTCCCGGGGGTCCACCAAGTGGGGCCACAAGCCCCGGAGGGCTGCATGGGCCAAGTGTGGGAGGGGACCAGCCCCAGGTGGGCTGGTGCGCCCCCCCCCACAAGGGCCCAAGGCGCCTAAGGGGAGGAGGGGGGCAAACCCTAAGGGCAGATGGGCCTTAGGGCCCATGCCTGGTGCGCCTCCCTCTCCCCCTCCCCCTTGGCCGCCCCTAGATGGGATCTAGGGGCTGACGCCACCCCTAGGGAGGGAACCCTAGGTGGGGGTGCAGCCCCTCCCCTTCCCCTATATATACTTGAGGTTTGGGCTGCCTAACACACACGATTCAATCTCCTTCTTGGCGCAGATCTACCCCTCTCCCTCCTCGTCTCTTGCGGTGCTTGGTGAAGCCCTGCTGGAGTACCACGCTCCTCCACCACCACCACTCTGTCGTGCTGCTGCTGGATGGAGTCTTCCCCAACCTCTCCTTCTCCCCTTGCTGGATCAAGGCGTAGGAGACGTCACCGGGCTGTACGTGTGTTGAACACGGAGGTGCCGTCCGTTCGGCACTAGGATCATCGGTGATTTGGATCACGACGAGTACGACTCCATCAACCCCGTTCTCTTGAACGCTTCCGCGTAGCGATCTACAAGGGTATGTAGATGCACTCTCCTTCCCTCGTTGCTAGATTACTCCATAGATTGATCTTGGTGATGCGTAGAAAATTTTGAATTTCTGCTACGTTCCCCAACAGTGGCATCATGAGCTAGGTTTATGCGTAGTTTCTATGCACGAGTAGAATACAAGTTGTTGTGGGCGTCGATGTTGTCAATTTACTTGCCGTTACTAGTCTTATCTTGATTCGACGGCATCGTGGGATGAAGCGGCCCGGGCCGACCTTACACGTACTCTTACGTGAGACTGGTTCCACCGACTGACATGCACTAGTTGCATGAGGTGGCTAGCGGGTGTCTGTCTCTCCCACTTTAGTCGGATCGGATTCGATGAAAAGGGTCCTTATGAAGGGTAAATAGCAATTGGCATATCACGTTGTGGTTTTTGCGTAGGTAAGAAACGTTCTTGCTAGAAACCCATAGCAGCCACGTAAAACATGCAAACAACAATTAGAGGACGTCTAACTTGTTTTCGCAGGGTATGCTATGTGATGTGATATGGCCAAGAAGAATGTGATGAATGATATGTGATGTATGAGATTGATCATGTTCTTGTAATAGGAATCACGACTTGCATGTCGATGAGTATGACAACCGGCAGGAGCCATAGGAGTTGTCTTTATTTATTGTATGACCTGCGTGTCATTGAACAACGCCATGTAATTACTTTACTTTATTGCTAACCGGTAGCCATAGTAGTAGAAGTAATAAGTTGGCGAGACAACTTCATGGAGACACAATGATGGAGATCATGATGATGGAGATCATGGTGTCATGCCGGTGATGATGATGATCATGGAGCCCCGAAGATGGAGATCAAAAGGAGCAAAGTGATGATGGCCATATCATGTCACTTTTGATTGCATGTGATGTTTATCATGTTTATACATCTTATTTGCTTAGAACGACGGTAGTAAATAAGATGATCCCTCATTAAAATTTCAAGAAAGTGTTCCCCCTAACTGTGCACCGTTGCGAAAGTTCGTCGTTTCGAAGCACCACGTGATGATCGGGTGTGATAGATTCTTACATTCGAATACAACGGGTGTAAGCCAGCATGTACAACATGCCCGGAACAGCAAACACTTAGGTTGACTTGACGAGCCTAGCATGTACAGACATGGCCTCGGAACACAAGAGACCGAAAGGTCGAGCATGAGTCGTATGGTAGATACGATCAACATGAAGATGTTCACCGATGTTGACTAGTTCGTCTCACGTGATGATCGGACATGGCCTAGTTGACTCGGATCATGTAATCACTTAGATGACTAGAGGGATGTCTATCTGAGTGGGAGTTCATAAGATGAACTTATTTATCCTGAACATAGTCAAAAGGTCTTCGCAAATTATGTCGTAACTCGCACTTCAGTTCTACTGTTTAGATATGTTCCTAGAGAAAAATTACTTGAAAGTTGATAGTAGCAATTATGCAGACAGTAGAAGGCTTATGTCCTTAATGCACCGCTCAGTGTGCTGAACCTCGAACGTCATCTGTGGATGTTGCGAACATCTGACATACACGTTTTGATGACTACATGATAGTTCAGTGCGTAATGCTAAATGGTTTAGAATTGAGGCACCAAAGACGTTTTTGAAACATCGCAGAACATATGAGATGTTCCAAGGACTGAAATTGGGATTTCAGGCTCGTGCCCACGTCAAGAGGTATAAGACCTCCGACGATTTTCGTAGCCTGCATAATAAGGGAGAAAAGCTCAATCTTGAGCTTGTGCTCAGATTGTCTGAGTACAACAATCGCTTGAATCGAGTGGGAGTTGATCTTCCAGATGAAATAGTGATGGTTCTCCAAAGTCACTGCCACCAAGCTACTAGAGCTTCGTGATGAACTATAACATATCAGGGATAGATATGATCCTTGAGCTATTCGCGACACCGCGAAAGTAGAAATCAAAAGGGAGCACCAATCGTTTATGGATAGTAAAACCACTATTTTCAAGAAGGGCAAGGGCAAGAAGGGATAATTCATGAAACGGCAAATCAGCTGCTGCTCTAGTGAAGAAACCCAAGGTAGAACCCAAACCCGAGACTAAGTGCTTCTGTAATAAGGGGAACAGCCACTGGAGCAGAATTACCCTAGATACTTGGTAGATAAGAAGGCTGGCAAGGTCGATAGAAGTATATTGGATATACATTGTGTTAATGTGTACTTTACTAGTACTCCTAGTAGCACCAGGGTATTAGATACCGGTTCGGTTACTAAGTGTTAGTAACTCGAAACAAAAGGCTACGGAATAAACAGAGACTAGCTAAAAGGTGAGATGACGATATGTGTTGGAAGTATTTCCAAGGTTGATCAAATATCGTACGCTCCCTCTACCATTGAGATTGGTATTAAAACCTAAATAATTGTTATTTGGTGTTTGCGTTGAGCATAGACATGATTGGATTATGTCTATCGCGATACGGTTATTCATTTAAGGAGAATAATGGTTACTCTGTTTATTTGAATAATACCATCCCGATCGTAGTGATACACATTTTCATGCCAAAGGTATAAGATATTAATGATAGTACCACACAAATGTGGCACTACATTTTGACTCATATTGGTATAAAATGCATGAAGAAGCTCCATGTTGATGGATCTTTGGACTCACTCATTTTTTAAAGGATTGAGACATGCGAACCATGTTTGTTGGTAGATATGCATGAAGAAACTCTATACAGATGGATCGTTTGGACTCACTTGATTTTGAATCACTTGAGACATGCAAATCATACCACATGGGCAAGATGACTGAAAGCCTCGTTTTCAGTAAGATGGAACAAGAAAGCAACTTGTTGGAAGTAATACATCTTGATGTGTGCAGTCCAATGAGTGCTGAGGCATGTAGTGGATATCGTTATGTTCTTACTTCACAGATGATTTGAGTAGATGTTGAGTACATTTACTTGATGAATCACGAGTCTGAATTATTGAAAGGTTCAAGTAATTTCAGGGTGAAGTTGAAAGATCGTCGTGACAAGAGGATAAAATATCTATGATATGATCATAGAGATGAATATCTGAATTACGAGTTTGGCACAGAATTAAGACATTGTGGAAATTGTTTCACAACTAATACAGCCTGGAACACCATAGTGTGATGGTGTGTCCGAACATCATAACTGCACCCTATTGGATATGATGCATACCATGATGTCTCTTATTGAATTGCCACGATAGTTTATGGGTTAGGCATTAGAGACAACCACATTCACTTTAAAAAGGGCACCACGTAATTCTGATGAGATGACACTGTATGAACTATGGTTTAGAGAAACCTAAGCTGTCATTTCTTAAAAGTTTGGGGCTGCAACGCTTATGTGAAAAAGTTTCAGGCCGATAAGCTCGAACCCAAAGCAGATAAAAGCATCTTCATAGGACACCCAAAAACCAGTTGGGTATACCTCTTGTCTTAGATCCGAAAGCAATAAGGGATTGTTTCTAGTATCAGGTCCTTTCTCGAGGAAAAGTTTCTCTCGAAAGAATTGAGTGGGAGGATGGTGGAGACTTGATGAGGTTATTGAACCGTCTCTTCAACTAGTGTGTGGCAGGGCACAAGTTGAAGGAGTTGACTACGATGAGACTTTCTCACTCGTAGAGATGCTAAGAGTCTGTTGGAATTATATTAGCGATTACTGCATTATTTGTGAAATCTTGCAGATAGGATATCAAAAACCATTGTTTCCTCGATGATTTTCTTGAGGAAAGGTTGTATGTGATACAACCGGAAGGTTTTGTCAATCCTGAAAGATGCTAACAAGTATGCAAAGCTCCAGCAATCCTTCTAAGGACTGGAGTAAGCATCTCGGAGTTGGAATGTATGATTTGATGAGATGATCAAAGATTTTGGGTGTATACAAAGTTTATGAGAAACTTGTATTTCCAAAGAAGTGAGTGGGAGCACTATAGAATTTCTGATGAGTATATGTTGTTGACATATTGTTGATCAGAAATGATGTAGAATTTCTGGAAAGCATATAGGATTATTTGGAAAGTGTTTTTCAATGGAAAGCCTGGATTAAGCTACTTGAACATTGAGCATCAAGATCTATAAGGATAGATCAAAACGCTTAATGGTACTTTCAAATGAACACATACCTTGACATGATCTTGAAGGTGTTCAAGATGGATCAGTCAAAGAAGGAGTTCTTGCCTGAGTTGTAAGGTATGAAGTTAAGACTTAAAGCTCGACCATGGCAGAAGAAAGAGGAAGGACAAAGGTCGTCCCCTATGCTTTTGTCATAGGCTCTATACGGTATGCCATGCTGAGTACCGCACCTGATGTGTGCCTTGCCACATATCTGGCAAGAGGGTACAAAGGTAATCTAGGAGTAGATCACCAGATAGCGAACTAAATTATCCTTAGAGGAATAAGGATATGTTTCTCGGTTATGGAGGTGATAAAGAGTTCAACATAAAGAGTTACATCGATGCAAGCTTAACACCTATCCGGATAGCTCTGAGTAGAGATACCGGATACGTATAATGGAGCAACAATTTAGAATAGCTCCAAATAGAACAGTTATTTGAAATGGCTCCAAATGTAGCGTAGTAGTTGCATCTACAAGATGACATAGAAATTTGCGAAGTACATATGGATCTGAATGTTGCAGACCCGTTGACTGAAACCTCTCTCACAAGCATAACATGATCAAACCCAGAACTCTTTGGGTGTTAGTCACATGGGGATGTGACCTTGAGTGTTAATCACATATCGATGTGAACTGGATTATTGACTCTAGTGCAAGTGGGAGACTGTTGGAAATATGCCCTAGAGGCAATAATAAATTGGTTATTATTATATTTCCTTGTTCATGATAATCGTTTATTATCCATGCTAGAATTGTATTGATAGGAAACTCAGATACATGTGTGGATACATAGACAACACCATGTCCCTAGTAAGCCTCTAGTTGACTAGCTCGTTGATCAATAGATGGTTACGGTTTCCTGACCATGGACATTGGATGTCATTGATAACGGGATCACATCATTATGAGAATGATGTGATGGACAATACCCAATCCTAAGCCTAGCACAAAGATCATGTAGTTCGTATGCTAAAGCTTTTCTAATGTCAAGTATCATTTCCTTAGACCATGAGATTGTGCAACTCCCGAATACCGTAGGAGTGCTTTGGGTGTGCCAAACGTCACAACGTAACTGGGTGGCTATAAAGGTACACTACAGGTATCTCCGAAAGTGTCTGTTGGGTTGGCGCGAATCGAGACTGGGATTTGTCACTCCGTGTAAACGGAGAGGTATCTCTGGGCCCACTCGGTAGGACATCATCATAATGTGCACAATGTGATCAAGAAGTTGATCACGGGATGATGTGTTATGGAACGAGTAAAAGAGACTTGCCAGTAACGAGATTGAACAAGGTATCGAGATACCGACGATCGAATCTCGGGCAAGTATCGTACCGCTAGACAAAGGGAATTATATACGGGATTGATTAAGTCCTTGACATCGTGGTTCATCCGATGAGATCATCGTGGAACATGTGGGAGCCAACATGGGTATCCAGATCCCGTTGTTGGTTATTGACCGGAGAGTTATATCGGTCATGTCTGCATGGCTCCCGAACTCGTAGGGTCTACACACTTAAGGTTCGATGACGCTAGGGTTATAGGGAATAGATATACGTGGTTACCGAATGTTGTTCGAAGTCCCGGATGAGATCCCGGATGTCACGAGGAGTTCCGGAATGGTCCGAAGGTAAAGATTTATATATGGGAAGTCCTATTTTGGTCACCGGAAAAGTTTCGGGTTTTATCGGTAACGTACCGGGACCACCGGGAGGGTCCCGGGGGTCCACCAAGTGGGGCCACAAGCCCCGGAGGGCTGCATGGGCCAAGTGTGGGAGGGGACCAGCCCCAGGTGGGCTGGTGTACCCCCCCACAAGGGCCCAAGGCGCCTAAGGGGAGGAGGGGGGCAAACCCTAAGGGCAGATGGGCCTTAGGGCCCATGCCTGGTGCGCCTCCCTCTCCCCCTCCCCCTTGGCCGCCCCCTAGATGGGATCTAGGGGCTGCCGCCACCCCTAGGGAGGGAACCCTAGGTGGGGGCGCAGCCCCTCCCCTTCCCCTATATATACTTGAGGTTTGGGCTGCCTAACACACACGATTCAATCTCCTTCTTGGCGTAGCCCTACCCCTCTCCCTCCTCGTCTCTTGCGGTGCTTGGCGAAGCCCTGCTGGAGTACCACGCTCCTCCACCACCACCACGTCGTCGTGCTGCTGCTGGATGGAGTCTTCCCCAACCTCTCCTTCTCCCCTTGCTGGATCAAGGCGTAGGAGACGTCACCGGGTTGTACGTGTGTTGAACACGGAGGTGTCGTCCGTTCGGCACTAGGATCATCGGTGATTTGGATCACGACGAGTACGACTCCATCAACCCTGTTCTCTTGAACGCTTCCGCGTAGCTATCTACAAGGGTATGTAGATGCACTCTCCTTCCCTCGTTGCTAGATTACTCCATAGATTGATCTTGGTGATGCGTAGAAAATTTTGAGTTTCTGCTACGTTCCCCAACATTCCTCCCACTCACTTCTTTCGAGAGAAACTCCTTCTCCAGAAAGTTTCCGGATTTAGCAACAAAAGTCTTGCCTTCGGATCTGTGATAGAAGGTGTATCCAATAGTTTCCTTTGGATATCCTATGAAGACACATTTCTCCGATTTGGGTTCGAGCTTATCAGGTTGAAGCTTTTTCACATAAGCATCGCAGCCTCAAACTTTAAGGAACGACAGCTTAGGTTTCTTGTCAAACCATAGTTCATACGGTGTCGTCTCAACGGATTTAGATGGTGCCCTATTTAACGTGAATGCAGCTGTCTCTAATGCATAATCCCAAAACGATAGTGGTAGATTGGTAAGAGACATCATAGTTCGCACCATATCTAATAAAGTACGGTTATGACGTTCGGACACACCATTATGCTGTGGTGTTCCAGGTGGCGTGAGTAGTGAAACTATTTCACATTGTTTTTAACTGAAGGCCAAACTCGTAACTCAAATATTTTACTTCTGCGATCATATCGTAGAAACTTTTTATTTTTGTTACGATGATTCTCCACTTCACTCTGAAATTCTTTGAACTTTTCAAATGTTTCAGACTTGTGTTTCATCAAGTAGATATACCCATATCTGCTCAAATCATCTGTGAAGGTCAGAAAATAACGATACCTGCCGCGAGCCTCAACACTCATCGGATCACATACATCAGTATGTATTATTTCCAATAAGTC
The DNA here is from genome assembly GCF_018294505.1 of Triticum aestivum. Classification (NCBI taxonomy): domain Eukaryota; kingdom Viridiplantae; phylum Streptophyta; class Magnoliopsida; order Poales; family Poaceae; genus Triticum; species Triticum aestivum. The sequence continues at coordinate 57,715,378 of NC_057809.1, read as the reverse complement.
AGTTGTTCGCTCCATTGTTCCGGAGAACGGAGTCTTAGTCATCTTGCCCATAAGGCATGGTTCGCAAGCATCAAGTGATTCCAAAATCCCATCAGCATGGAGTTTCTTCATGCGCTTTACACCAATATGACCTAAATGGCAGTGCCACAAATAAGTTGCACTATCATTATTAACTTTGCATCTTTTGTCTTCAATATTATGAATATGTGTATCACTATGATCGAGATCCAATGAACCACTTTCATTGAGTGTGTAACCATATAAGGTTTTATTCATGTAAACAGAACAACAATTATTCTCTAACTTAAATGAATAACCGTATTGCAATAAACATGATCAAATCATATTCATGCTCAATGCAAACACCAAATAACACTTATTTAGGTTCAACACTAATCCCGAAAGTATAGGGAGTGTGGGATGATGATCATATCAATCTTGGAACTACTTCCAACACACATCGTCACTTCACCCTTAACTAGTTTCTGTTCATTCTGCAACTCCCGTTTCGAGTTACTACTCTTAGCAAATGAACCAGTATCAAATACCGAGGGGTTGCTACAAACACTAGTAAAATACACATTAATAATCTATATATCAAATATACCTTTGTTCACTTTGCCATCCTTCTTATCCGCCAAATACTTGGGGCAGTTCCGCTTCCAGTGACCAGTCCCTTTGCAGTAGAAGCACTTAGTCTCAGGCTTAGGACCAGACTTGGGCTTCTTCACTTGAGCAGCAACTTGCTTGCCGTTCTTCTTGAAGTTCCCCTTCTTCCCTTTGCCCTTTTATTGAAACTAGTGGTCTTGTCTACCATCAACACTTGATGCTCTTTCTTGATTTCTACCTTCATCGATTTCATCATCATGAAAAGCTCGGGAGTCATTTTCGTCATCCCTTGCATACTATAGTTCATCACGAAGTTCTACTAACTTGGTGATGGTGACTAGAGAATTCTGTCAATCACTATCTTATCTGGAAGATTAACTCCCACTTGATTCAAGCGATTGTAGTACCCAGACAATCTGAGCACATGCTCACTAGTTGAGCGATTCTCCTCCATCTTTTGGCTATAGAACTTGTTGGAGACTTCATATCTCTCAACTCGGGTATTTGCTTGAAATATTAACTTCAACTCCTGGAACATCTCATATGGTCCATGATGTTCAAAACGTCTTTTGAAGTCCCGATTCTAAGCCGTTAAGCATGGTGCACTAAACTTAAGTAGTCATCATATTGAGCTAGCCAAACGTTCATAACGTCTGCATCTGCTCCTGCAATAGGTCTATCACCTAGCGGTGCATCAAGGACATAATTCTTCTGTGCAGTAATGATGATAAACCTCAGATCACGGATCCAATCCGCATCATTGCTACTAACATCTTTCAACACAATTTTCTCTAGGAACATATCAAAATAAACACAGGGAAGCAACAATGCGAGCTATTGATCTACAACATGATTTGCAAAATACTACCAGGACTAAGTTCATGATAAATTTAAGTTCAATTAATCATATTACTTAAGAACTCCCACTTAGATAGACATCCCTCTAATCCTCTAAGTGATCACGTGATCCAAATCAACTAAACCATGTTCGATCATCACATGAGATGGAGTAGTTTCATTGGTGAACATCACTATGTTGATCATATCTACTATATGATTCACGCTCGACCTTTCGGTCTCCATGTTCCGAGGCCATATCTGTATATGCTTGGCTCATCAAGTATAACCTGAGTATTCCACGTGTGCAACTGTTTTGCACCCGTTGTATTTGAACGTAGATCCTATCACACCCGATCATCACGTGGTGTCTCAGCACGAAGAACTTTCGCAACGGTGCATACTCAGGGAGAACACTTCCTGATAATTAGTGAGAGATCATCTTATAATGCTACCGTCAATCAAAGCAAGATAAGATGCATAAAAGATAAACATCACATGCAATCAATATAAGTGATATGATATGGCCATCATCATCTTGTGCTTGTGATCTCCATCTTCGAAGCACCGTCGTGATCACCATCGTCACCGGCGCGACACCTTGATCACCATCGTAGCATCGTTGTCGTCTCGCCAATCTTATGCTTCCACGACTATCGCTACCGCTTAGTGATAAAGTAAAGCATTACAGCGCGATTGCATTGCATACAATAAAGCAACAACCATATGGCTCCTGCCAGTTGCCGATAACTTGGTTACAAAACATGATCATCTCATACAATAAAATTTAGCATCATGTCTTGACCATATCACATCACAACATACCCTGCAAAAACAAGTTAGACGTCCTCTACTTTGTTGTTGCAAGTTTTACGTGGCTGCTACGGGTTTAAGCAAGAACCAATCTTACCTACACATCAAAACCACAACGATAGTTTGTCAAGTTGGTGCTATTTTAACCTTCGCAAGGACCGGGCGTAGCCACACTCGGTTCAACTAAAGTTGGAGAAACTGTCACCCGCTAGCCACCTTTGTGCAAAGCACGTCGGAAGAACCGGTCTCGCGTAAGCGTACGCGTAATGTCAGTCCGGGCCGCTTCGTCCAACAATACCGCCGAACCAAAGTATGACATGCTGGTAAGCAGTATGACTTATATCGCCCACAACTCACTTGTGTTCTACTCGTGCATATAACATCAACACATAAAACCTAGGCTCGGATGCCACTGTTGGGGAACGTAGTAATTTCAAAAAATTCCTACGCACACGCAAGATCATGGTGATGCATAGCAACGAGAGGGGAGAGTGTGATCTACGTACCCTTGTAGACCGACAGCGGAAGCGTTAGTACAACGCGGTTGATGTAGTCGTACGTCTTCACGGCCCGACCGATCAAGCACCGAAACTACGACACCTCCGAGTTCTAGCACACGTTCAGCTCGATGACGATCCCCGGACTCTGATCCAGCAAAGTGTCGGGGAAGAGTTCCGTCAGCACGACGGCGTGGTGACGATCTTGATATACTACCGTAGCAGGGCTTCGCCTAAGCACCGCTACAATATTATCGAGGACTATGGTGGAAGGGGGCACCGCACACGGTTAAGAATATGATCACATGGATCAACTTGTGTTTCTAGGGGTGCCCCTTGCCCCCGTATATAAAGGATCAAAGGGGGGGTGCGGCCGGCCAGGAGGAGGGCGCGCCAGGAGGAGTCCTACTCCCACCGGGAGTAGGATTCCCCCCCTTTCCTAGTTGGAATAGGATTCGGGAGGGGGAAAGAGGAGAGAGAGAAGGAAGGGGGGGCGTCGCCCCCCTCTCCTTATCCTATTCGGACTAGGGGGGAGGGGTGCGTGGCCCAGCCCTGGCCACTTCTCCTCTCTTCCTCTAAAGCCCACTAAGGCCCATATACCTCCCGGGGGGTTCCGGTAACCTCCCGGTACTCCGGTAAAATCCCGATTTCACCCGGAACACTTCCGATATCCAAATATAGGCTTCCAATATATCAATCTTTATGTCTCGACCATTTCGAGACTCCTCGTCATGTCCGTGATCACATCCGGGACTCCGAACAAACTTTGGTACATCAAAATGCATAAACTCATAATAAAACTGTCATCGAAACCTTAAGCGTGCGTACCCTACGGGTTCGAGAACAATGTAGACATGACCGAGACACGTCTCCGGTCAATAACCAATAGCGGAACCTGGATGCTCATATTGGCTCCTACATATTCTATGAAGATCTTTTATCGGTCAGACCGCATAACAACATACATTGTTCCCTTTGTCATCGGTATGTTACTTGCCCGAGATTCGATCGTCGGTATCTCAATACCTAGTTCAATCTCGTTACCGGCAAGTCTCTTTACTCGTTCCGTAATACATCATCTCACAACTAACTCATTAGTTGCAATGCTTGCAAGGCTTATGTGATGTGCATTACCGAGAGGGCCCAGAGATACCTCTCCGACAATCGGAGTGACAAATCCTAATCTCGAAATACGCCAACCCAACATGTACCTTTGGAGACACCTGTAGAGCTCCTTTATAATCACCCAGTTACCTTGTGACATTTGGTAGCACACAAAGTGTTCCTTCGGCAAACGGGAGTTGCATAATCTCATAGTCATAGGAACATGTATAAGTCATGAAGAAAGCAATAGCAACATACTAAACGATCGAGTGCTAAGCTAACGGAATGGGTCAAGTCAATCAGATCATTCACCTAATGATGTGATCCCATTAATAAAATAACAACTCTTTGTCCATGGTTAGGAAACATAACCATCTTTGATTAACGAGCTAGTCAAGTAGAGGCATACTAGTGACACTCTGTTTGTCTATGTATTCATACATGTATTATGTTTCCGGTTAATACAATTCTAGCATGAATAATAAACATTTATTATGATATAAGGAAATAAATAATAACTTTATTATTGCCTCTAGGGCATATTTCCTTCATGCTTCACAACCCCAAATCTTTAGAAAAGACAAACTGGGACTCTTCCCAGTCCACATCTCATGTGGTGTCTTGTAGGCGGATTTTGATGGTACCCTGTTAAGTGTGAAAGCTGCAGTTTTTAGAGCGTATCCCCAGAATGACAAGGGTAAATCTGACTTGCTCATCATAGATCAAACCATGTCCAACAAGGTACGATTTCTCCGTTCTGATACACCATTTCTCTGTGGCGTACCCGGAGGTGTGAGCTGAGGTACTATACCTCTGCTTTTCAGATGATCATCAAGCTCCTGGCTCATGTACTCACCTCCACGATCAGATCGTAGAAGTTTCATAGTCTTGCCGAGCTGATTCTCAACCTCGTTTTGAAACTCTTTGAACTTTCAAAAGTCTTTGACGTATGCCTCATCAAATAGATATATCCATATCTACTCAAGTCGTCGGTAAAAGTCACGAAGTACTGATAGCCACCTCTGGCAGTTGTGCTCATTGGTCCACACACATCACTGTGTACCAGTTCCAACAGCTCGGATGCCCTCTCACAACTCTTTGCGAAAGGAGACTTAGTCATCTTGCCGAGCAAGCATGATTTGCATGTCTCGAACGACCCAAAGTCGGTCGAAGTTAGGAGTCCATCATCATGGTGCTTCTTCATGCGTTTCAGACTAATGTGTCCAAGCCGGCAATGCCAGAAGTATGTCGGATTTAGCTCATTAGGCTTATGCCTCTTGACATTCACGTTATAGACCGGATCATGTTCTAGATTCAATATAAATAACCCATCAACAACGGGTTCATAGCCGTGGTACATACCATTTAAATATATCGAACAACCATTGTCCTTTAAATTGAATTCATAACCCTGACTCATCAAGCATGAGGCAGGAATAATGTTCCGACTAAGTGCAGGAATGTAATAACAATTATTCAATTCCAAAATAAATCCAGAAGGAAGCTGGAGCTGCATCGTGCCGACCTCCAACACAGCAACTCTTGCTTTGTTGCCGACCCTGATGTCAATCTCCCCTTGTGCCACACGCCTAGTTCTTACCAGCCCCTGCATCGAGTTGCAAATGTGAACAACCAATCCGGTATCAAATACCCAAGAGCTGCTAGGTATGTCAGCAAGGTAAATGTCTATAACATATGCAACAAGTGTACCTTTGCCTGAAGCAGCATTCCCGGCCTTCTTGCCATGCTCTGCAAGCCACTTGCTACAGTTCCTCTTCCAGTGACCAGTTTCCCTGCAATGATAGCAAATGGCTTTTGAGTCTGGTCCAGACTTCGGCGCAGTGGCGGAGGTTACCGTCTCCATGCCCTTTGCCTTAGCCTTTTTCTTGGACCAACTCTTCTTGAACTTAGCCGATTTCTGCACCATCAACACTTGATGCGTGCCTTTCTTAATATCTTGCTCTGCCACTTTGAGCATCCCATGCAACTCAGTGAGCTTCTTATCCATGCCATGCATATGATAGTTCGAGATGAACGTCCCATAGCTAGGAAGAAGAGAACCCAGAACTGCATCAGTAGCCAGCTCATCCAAGAGCGGGAAGCCCAACCGATCCAAAGCTTCCACATATTCGATCATCTTGATCACATGCGGGCTCGGTGGATCACCTTCCTTCAGCTTACAATCCATCAAGGATCGCCAGATGTTGAACCTTTCGGTCCTAGCCTGCACCTGAAACATGCTCTTGAGACTCTCGATCATATCGAAAGCCCCAACGTCTTCGAAATGCTGCTGCAAATCGGGCTCCATCCAAGCCAGCATGAGGCAGCTGATCTCGTTTGATTCATCAACAAGTTTCTGGTAGGCATTCTTGGTTATGGTACTACCATTATCGGCAGGTTCCTCTAGAAGCGGATCCTCTAGAACATGTTCCTTTTTATCATGCTTGAGAACAATTCTCAAATTTCTATACCATGTAGTAAAGTTTGTTCCATTCAGTTTATCCTTTTCTAGAATTGATTTCAATGCAAAGTTGGGTTGAGAAGGTGGTGCCATTGATCTACAACAGAAAAATATGCAATCACTAAGCAATGTGTTTATGTAGAATAATTCTAGCCTTAAACAGAAATACTCCCACTGAAGTCAGCATCCCTCCTCAAACTCCCAGTGATTCAGGATCCGACTAGCACATGTGACTAGTGAGCTTTAGCATCACTGCTAGATAACATGCCTATCCAGTAAGCAACTCCTTACTAATCGTATCTCTATATGACTCATGTCGGTCGGAGGTATCTCATACCCCGGATCCCGACCTCTTTTGCCACAAGGCCCAAAACCGTTTTGATAGCCTTGTCAAGTTAACCTAATGCAGTGCATGTCCGTGTCCGACACGAACCCTTCAGTTCAAGGACACCTAGCAGCACCCCAATTTTATGAGCCCACTACTAGACGTACTTGACGTGCGAAGGTGCAACATCGGGAATGGCAATTTACTTGATATTCATGAGGGGTCTTTCTACCATTCTAACATGCATAGAAACAAAGAAGCATAACAATCACAAGTAAAACATATATTGTGAAATAGTATGGCTCCTTCATGGATGTTCTTCCAGGTCGGCTCCAACTCCGATGACCATCTAGAAACTCCATCTTGTTTGTCACGTCGGGCCGCCGGGCCGCCAACCTGATCTCTATTATCCAAATACTAAAACTAATGAATTTTACATAGAGTCATAAGTCGACACGCAGGTCGTTATACAATAAAATGATAGAACTTTGGCTCCTGTCGGCTGACAAACATGACATGCAGGCCATGTATAATTTACACATGCATCACATACACGCGAGCCATACTATTCACATCAAACCCTGCAAAATAAAGTTATGCATAGAATCGCATTCTACCGGTTTTGAGTGATCGTGTATGAAATACAAGGCGCTACGCACACGGCGATCCCGATTCGGATTTACGTTTCACTATTAACCTCGATGGTGGATACCGACTGGTAGGGGTAGGTTGTGTCACGCCCTCATCGATTCCGATCATCAAAAAACATAGCCACATCGATCCCCATGTGCAGTTGATCTCATCAACCATGCACACAGCCGATCTTATCAACGACAACAGATCTCATCTATCGCCTCCACATATCTAATATGCATACGATCTGAATCCAAATCCTATAGCAGAGGCTCTGATACCACTGTTGGGTTCTACGGTAGGGTGTGTGATACGTCTCCAACGTATCTACTTTCCCAAACACTTTTGCCCTTGTTTTGGACTCTAACTTGCATGATTTGAATGGAACTAACCCGGACTGACGATGTTTTCAGCAGAATTACCATGGTGTTATTTATGTGCAGAAACAAACGTTCTCGGAATGACCTGAAACTTCACGGAGCAACTTTTTGGAAAAAATAAAAAAAATACCTGGAAAAGATGAAGGCCAGGGGGCCCACCACCTCTCCACGTGGGTGGGGGCGCGCCCCCCTACCTCGTGGGCCCCCTGGTGCCTCTCCGACTCCAGCTCCAACTCTATATATTGTGTTTCGGGGAGAAAAATATCAGAGAGAAGAATTCATCGCGTTTTACGATACGGAGCCGACACCAAGCCCTAAAACCTCTCGGGAGGGCTGATCTGGAGTCCATTCGGGGCTCCGAAGAGGGGACTCCGTCGCCATCGTCATCTTCAACCGTCCTCCATCACCAATTTCATGATGCTCACCACCGTGCGTGAGTAATTCCATAGTAGGCTTGCTGGACGGTGATGGGTTGGATGAGATCTATCATGTAATCGAGTTAGTTTTGTTAGGGTTTGATCCCTAGTATCCACTATGTTCTAAGATTGATGTTGCTATGACTTTGCTATGCTTAATGCTTTTCACTAGGGCCCGAGTGCCATGATTTCAGATCTGAACCTATTATGTTTTCATCAATATATGAGAGTTCTTGATCCTATCTTGCAAGTCTATAGTCACCTATTATGTGTTATGATCCGTTAACCCCGAAGTGACAATAATCGGGATACTTACCGGTGATGACCGTAGTTTGAGGAGTTCATGTATTCACTATGTGTTAATGCTTTGTTCCGGTACTCTATTAAAAGGAGGCCTTAATATCCCTTAGTTTCCGTAAGGACCTCGCTGCCACGGGAGGGTAGGACAAAAGATGTCATGCAAGTTCTTTTCCATAAGCACGTATGACTATATTCGGAATACATGCCTACATTATATCAATGAACTGGAGCTAGTTCTGTGTCACCCTAGGTTATGACTGTTACATGATGAACCGCATCCGGCATAATTCTCTATCACCGATCCATTGCCTACGAGCTTTCCATATATTGTTCTTCGCTTATTTACTTTCCCCTTGCTATTGCTATCATCACTACAAAATACCAAAAACATTACTTTTACTACTGTTACCTTTTGCTAGCGTTACCACTACTATCATATTACTTTGCTACTAAATACTTTGCTGCAGATACTAAGTTTCCAGGTGTCGTTGAATTGACAACTCAGCTGCTAATACTTGAGAGTATTCTTTGGCTCCCCTTGTGCCGAATCAATAAATTTGGGTTTAATACTTTACCCTCAAAAACTGTTGCGATCCCCTATACTTGTGGGTTATCAAGACTATTTTCTGGCGCCGTTGCCGGGGAGCATAGCTCTATTCTTTGAGTCACTTGGGATTTATATTTTCTTATCATTATGAAGAACTTCAAAGATCCAAGAACCAAGATTTATCCCTCAACTACGAGGGGAGGTAAGGAACTGCCATCTAGCTCTGCACTTGATTCACCTTCTGTTTTGAGTAAGCTTGCGACACCTAAACCTGTTTCTGCTATTCGTTTTGATATGTCGCATGTTATTGATGATGCTACTTCTGTTATGCATGATACTTATGATGAAACTACTTCTATGCTTGATACTATTGTGCCACTTGGTGAATTTCTGGATGAACAACTTGCTAGGGCTAGAGAGATTGAAAATATTGAATCTAATAATACTGATGAAAGTGATGATGAAGAATCACTTTTATTCCTGAGGGTTATGTTTTTGATCAAGAAGCCTCTTTAGCTATTTTAGCTTGCAAAGATAGATACGAACTTAAGAGGTTATTAGCTAAATGGAATAAGCAATCTCTAAATGCTAGAATGAAACCTGACCCTGCTTTTGCTACTTCACCTATTTGTGTTACCGATAAGGATTATGAATTCTCTGTTGATCCTGATATAATTACTTTGGTTGAATCTGATCCTTTTCATGGCTATGAATCTGAAACTGTTGTGGCACATCTTACTAAATTAAATGATATAGCTACCCTGTTTACTAAAGATGAGAGAAATTGTTACTTTTATATCCTTAAAATATTTCCGTTCTCATTAAAGGGTGATGCTAAGATATGGTTTAATTCTCTTGATCATGGTTGTGTGCGTAGTCCCCAGGATATGATTTATTACTTCTCTGCTAAATATTTCCCTGCTCATAAGAAACAAGCTCCTTTAAGGGATATATATAATTTTGTGCAAATTGAAGAAGAGAGTCTCCCACAAGCTTCGGGGGCTTCTCCAATTACTTAATGCTTTGTCTGACCATCCTGTTAAGAAAAATGAAATACTTGATATATTTTATAATGGACTAACTGATGCCTCCAGAGATTACCTGGATAGTTATGCTGGTTCTGTTTTCAGGGAAAGAACACCGGATGAAGCTGAAATTCTATTGAATAATATGTTGACAAATGAAAATAATTGGACACTTTTGGAGCCAACTCCGAAGAAGAGGGGTATTCTATTTCTCAGTCCTAAAGATATGCAAGAGGCAAAGAAATTTATGAAAGAAAAATGTATTAAAGCTGAAGATGTTAAGAATTTACCTCCTATTGAAGAAATACATGGTATTAATTTACCGCCTGTTGAAGAAACATATGGTCTTAATCCTTTACCTATTGAAAAAACTCATGGTATTTATAACCCGACACAGGTAGTAAAGGTAAATTCTCTCTATAGATATGATAAAGTTGAAATCCCATTTACTAAATTTGCTAGCCCATGCTTAGATGAGTTTGATAAATTTATGGCTAAGCAAGAAGACTTTAATGCTTATTTTGGTAGACAATTGAAATACAATTCAAATATGCTTGAACACTTGGGTGATTATATAGCCAACGTCAAAGGTGAACTTAAACTTATTAGTAAACATGCTTCTATGGTTACCACTCAAGTAGAACAAGTAATTAAAGCTCAAAATGATTTGCTCAATGAATTGAATAGTAAAGATAATGATAATACTGTTAGAGTTATGACTAGAGGTGGTAAAATGACTCAGGAACCTTTGTATCCTGAAGGCCATCCTAAGAGAATTGAGCAAGATTCTTAGAGAAATAATATAGATGCACCTAGTCCTTCTAAAAGGAATAAAAAGAAAAATGATAGGACTCCGTTTGGACTCCGTTTGATATTCTGTTTCTCCGAAACACTAAAATAGGCAAAAGACAGCAATTCTGGGTTGGGCCTCTAGTTAATAGGTTAGTCCCAAAAATAATATAAAAGTGGAAAATAAAGCCCAATAGTCCAAAAAAGTAGATAATATAGCATGGAGCAATCAAAAACAATAGATACGTTGGAGACGTATCAAGCATCCCCAAGCTTAATTCCTGCTCATCCTCGAGTAGGTAAATGATAAAAACAGAATTTTTGATGCGGAGTGCTACTTGGCATAATTTTAATGTAATTATTCTTAATTGTGGTATGAATATTCAGATCCGAAAGATTCAAGACAAAAGTTCATATTGACATAAAAATGATAATACTTCAAGCATACTAACTAAGCAATTATGTCTTCTCAAAACAACATGGCCAAAGAAAGTTCGTCCCTACAAAATCATATAGTTTAGTCATGTTTCATTTTCGTCACACAAGAATGCTCTCATCATGCACAACCCCGATGACAAGCCAAGCAATTGTTTCATACTTTAGTAATCTCAAACCTATAAACTTTCATGCAATATATGAGCGCGAGCCATGGACATAGCACTATGGGTGGAATAGAATATAATGAAGGGGGGTTATGTGGAGAAGACAAAAAAGGAGAAAGTCACACATCAACGAGGCTAATCAATGGGATATGGAGATGCCCACCGATTGATGTTAATGCAAGGAGCAGGGATTGCCATGCAACGGATGCACTAGAGCTATAAATGTATGAAAGCTCAACAAAAGAAACTAGTGGGTGTGCATCCAACTTGCTTGCTCACGAAGACCTAGGGCACTTGAGGAGGCCCATTGTTGGAATATACAAGCCATGTTCTATAATTAAAAATCCCATTAGTATATGAAAGTGATAACATGAGAGACTCTCTACTATGAAGATCATGGTGCTACTTTGAAGCACAAGTGTGGTAAAAGGATAGTAACATTGTCCCTTCTCTCTTTTTCTCTCATTTTTTTGGGCATTTTCTCTTTTTTTATGGCCTTTCTCTTTTTTTGGGGGGTGTCGTGGTTCTAAGTCTGACAGTAATGTAGGGGGTGAGTATGGAGAGGCAAGATCTTAGCTATGGAGAAGTTGTAAGCATATGAGGTTTACGAGTTCAGGCCCTTCTCGGAGGAAGTAATAGCCCTACGTCTCGGAGCCCAGAGGCGGTCGACTGGATTATGCGTGTATGAATTACAGGGGTGCGAACCGTTTACACTGAGGAGGAGGGTGGCTTATATAGAGTTCGCCGGACCCCTCCGGCCCTCAGTTGTGCAGGGTTTTAAATACATTAAGGTCGGGTGTTACTGGTAACGCCCTTAATAAAGTGCTATGATGACCATAAAAGCTACTTAATAACCGACCGTTAGCATGCGGAGTGCCTTTAGGTCTCCTGCCATCGAGTGGTTTGGTCTTGGTCGAGTGATCGCTTCTTGGTCGAGTGATCTTCGAGTCTGTCGAGTGGAACACCTCCAAGTCGATTGAAAGGTGATTTCTTCTAAAGATGTCCTTGGGTAGGGCAGTTTGGACAGGTCCATGACCCTACCCTAGGTACATAGCTTCATCATTAGCCCCCGAATGGATCGAGGTTTGAGTGGGGAAGGAGTTGAGAATTTCCCCGACTCATTTTTCATGCCATGAGCATATCTGGTTTCGGATCAATGAACCTGAGTGATGACAGCAACTTCCTTTTCAGTCGCCTTGATCCATTCTTAGTTTTTTGTCGAGTGAGTTTCTTTACTTGATAGGCTCCGAGTGACGGTGCGGAGGAGATCGTCGGTCTGACAGGTTGTTCTGCTGCCTGCAGATTTCACGGGATCCGAATTTTGGGAAGCACGCGGGACGGGGGAGGCCGCAGTAATCGGATGGGATAGGGCGGAGCTGCCTTGATCCCCGCGCCACCTTTTTCGCCACGTATTGCGCGTGCGATTGCTACGGGATTTGACAGGACCGCCCGGGCCGACCAGTCAGCCACTCGGAAGCGGCCTCATATAAGGCGTCGGACCGGGGCCTCTCAAAAAGTGCGTCCCCATTATCTCTTCTCCTCTTCAGGCTCCTTCGTCGCGCTCGCTCTCGCCCCAGCGCCACCGCTCCGTACGCGTCTCGCCGGCGACGATGGGGAAGGAGAAGACGACGGCTCTGGAGCGGGCGAAGAAGGCGACGGCAAGGGCGAAGGGGAAGGCGACCAGTCGGGGTGGATCTTCCTCGCGAACCGGCCTGCCGAAGGGCTGGATCCAGGGCGACTGGATCCGCTCGACAATCACCCAAGAGGACCTTGATGACCTAGCCGAAGGAGGGCTGATCCTCTATGAATCGGTGCGGCTTCCGGGGAAGGAATCCGAGCCGCAACCTCGGGAGGGTGAGCGCGTTCTCCTTGCCACCCACGTCGACTGTGGATTTTCCTTGCCTCCTCACCCTTTCTTTCGGGGATTTCTGAACTTATTTGGGGCACAACTCCACCACTTCACTCCCAACACAATCGTTTATCTTGCCGCTTTCGTTTCTTTGTGTGAGAATTTCCTGGGTTGTCGGCCTCACTAGGGTCTTTTCAAGCAGATTTTCACTTGTTGCTCCCAGACGGTGAAAAAGGCCAATCCGAGTGACGAGAGAACTCAAGTGATTCAGATGTGTGGGGGTCTTGGTGTTCAGATGAGAGGAAAAAGTTCCTTTCCGGCCATGATTCTTCCCGACTCGGTTCGCGGATGGTAGTCTACCTGGTTTTACTGCAAAGTCCAGTCGACTAGCCTCCCTCCTTTTACCATGGACCGAGTGAAGAAACCCTCCCCTTTGAAGGTGCTCCCGGAGGAGAAGGCGCGGGTGAGGGTGCTGGTCGAGCAAGTGGTCCAGCTTATCCGTGACGGGGTCACCGGTATGGATCTCTTAGAGGTCTTCCTTCAGCGGCGCATCCAGCCTCTTCAAGCCCGAGACCATCCGATGTGGATGTATTCGGGTCTTGAAGACTCCACCTGGATTCACCCGGAGGAGGTCGATGATGACACACTGGAGAAGTGGCTGTCAGGCATGACCGGAAACAAATACAACCCCACGGGAGCCAGGAGAGTTCCTCCATTCGACCAGTCCCATGTACCAGAGAAGGTCCGATTCTGAGCTTTTGTTTGTAATCTGAATTCACTCGCGCAGCTGCCTATACTGCATCGACTGACTTTGTTCTCCCTGCTTTCTTTTAGGCCATTATTGAAATGTATTCAATGCCCAACAGGGAGCAAGAGCGGGACCCGGAAGGAGAGGCGAGCGGCGGCGACAGTGGTGAATGGGACTCTGACGGTGGAGGGGACGAAGAAAGCGATGACCCAAGTGACGAAGAAGAAGTCGAGTCGCCTCCTCGTAGGGAGAGGCGGTCCAAACTTGACCAAGAACGACTGAGCGCCCGTGAAAAGGCGATTGCTCAAGCTGGTCAGTCTTCAAAGCGTCCTCGGACCTCTTCGCCAACTCCAACTGAAAAAGTGTCAAAGCATCCCAAAGTCGCAGAGCCGAAGCTTCGGAAGGCATTGTCGAAGATTAAGATTGACATCCCCGTCGCTTCTGCGTGAGTGTCTCCCTTTATATTCACTCGACGCCCTGTGCTGTTTGTTTTTCTTGTTTTAACCGGGCGAACTTTGGAACTGGCAGCGCTGCTACTTCCGGGACCTCAGCTTACAGGGACGATGATGAGGTAATAGAAGATGCGGTCACTTCTAATCTGGGTATGATTTCTGCCATTCTGTCTTTATTTTGGTCGACTCAACTGCAATGTGCACCATTGGGTGATGTAATTTTGTCGATTGAATTTTGAACAGCTCCTAACGTTATTGACCTCCCCGATGATGATGATGAAGAGCCCGAGAGGCATTTGACGAGGAAGAATAAGCAAGCTCCTACAAGCAAGGTGCCACAGTCGACGCCGAGGGCGGAACCAGTCGTTCAGGACACTGGTGATGCCAATCGGGGTTCTGTTACCTTCGCCGTGCCATTGTCGAGTGCCTTGACTTCTTCGTCGACTGCTCAGGCCCCTGTCGACCCACCTTCAGTTTTTGCGACCCATCATGTCCCAGAGGACGAAGTGAATGCTGCCAAGGAAGCCATACGCCAGGCAGGCATTATGATGGAGAAGATGAAGACGGTGCGGGATGCTAGTCAGGCCGCCTACGATGCCAGCTCGGCTCTGCAGAGCAACGTTCAGGTTAGTTGGTCGCCGCTTGTTCTGTTAGGATATGCTATCTGAAGACTCTTTTTTCGAAAATCTTTGCATATGTACACCCACTGGGTGCGTCGATTGAATTTTTAAACTAGTGGGGGCACGCTGAGTGCACCCACTGGGTGTAGTCCCCGAGACTACAGTGGACTGCTGGAAGTCGACTGTAGTCTTTGTATTTTGATTCTTCACTCGATGTGGTGTGGCCGCGTCGAGTGTAAACCGAACTGGTAGTTTGTCTCTTCCGCTCGGTCTGGGCGAGTGGGATCAGAACCGGTGGGGGCACGCCAAGTGCACCCACTGGGTGTAGTCCCCGAGACCGCGGTCGACTGCTGGCAGTCGACTGTGGTCTGAGTTCTATGGTCTGAGTTCTTCTTTCTCTCCTCTCTCTCTTTTTTGGCACTTGACTCCGGCGGGCCAGTCGAGTGGGTCATAACCGGTGGGGGCACGCAAAGTGCACCCACTGGGTGTAGTCCCCGAGACTATGGTGGACTGCGGGCAGTCGACCGTAGTCTTAGTATTTATTTTCTTTGTCATTTTTTGCTGTGAAATAACTTCTCCTCCTTGATTACAGAAATCTTGTGATCTTAGAGCTCGCTTTGCTGATTTGGAGAAACAGCAGATCCAACTGAACCTTGACTTGGAATTGGCCAAGACAGGGCTGCAAAAGGTCAAGGACGGCGCCAATGGTAAGACGAGCTTGTCGACTGGTTTGTCTTAGGCTTGAGTACCTTTCTGCTCCTTCTGAATCAAGCGTCGTTTCTTCGCAAAAAAACTAAGAGAAGCTCTGGCGAAGAAGGATCAGGATTTGGCTGCTGCTCAAAAGGAAGCTGACGACAAAACCGCTCTGGCTGAACAGAAACTGGCTTCGGTCGGCCAGTTGGAAGAAGAGAACACCAAGATGAAATCTGCTCTGAATGAAGCCAACAAGGAGTGCACGCGCTTGAAGAAGGACAATCTCAACCTGTACGAGAAGATGGAAAGCATCGCTCACAGGAGGGACGATCTGGAGAGCTATTTGAGGAGCCTTGCCAAGAAGTTGTTCATCAAGCTTGAAGGTACGCATTTTGTTCCGACTGATGTTTTTTTCTCGACTCGGCATACGAAAGTTGACTTATCCTTGGACCGTGAATGTAGAGTTTTGCCAGAACTTCGAGGAGGAGACTGGGCGGATTGAGCCAGGTTTGGACCCAATCAATTCTCCCGTGAAAGATGAAACTGCCATGAATCTGCTCCGACTGGAATCCCGCATCGACGGTGTTGTGGACTACTTGGCTCGACTGAAAGTCGCCACGTCACGGATCGACCAGGCACTTTGGCCAGAGGCCATGCTCCAGAATGATCTTGAGTCCCTGATGAATCAACTTAACGAGATCCCTGACCGAGTGCAGGAGTGGAAGAAATCTTCTACCCGGTGTGGTGCCGACGTGGCTCTGTCTTTGGTTCATGTCCACTGCAAGGAGGTGCGACAAGATAAACTGGCAGCAATCAAGGTCCCAACACCTAGAAGCATGACTTCCGAACTTTTATGGAGACTTTCATCGCTGCAGCCACTCGGATTGCCGACGGCGTCGACCTGGACGAGTTCGTCGAGCCTGCCAGCCCTCCTCCTGCGGAGTGAACAAACTTTTATGCCTCACCTTAAATTTGCCTCGAAATGCTGAGTGGTTTTTGTAACCGTTAAACTCTTTCGGGCTGAATGCCCGAGCACTTCGATCTGTGGTCCGGAACCTTGAGGATTTATCTGAACTTGGTTTATCGCTGAATATCTTCATGAATCCCCCGTCGAGTGGAAATCATTCTTCATTCAAGACAACTTTTGTATTTGTGGCGCAGCTCCGAAGGAGAAGGTAGCAGTAGACCCGCACCTCGTCGTCCTTGCGGAGTGTGATGGAGCGCTCGTTGTATTTGTGGCGAAGCTCCCAAGGAGAAGGTGTCAGTCGACCTGCACCTCATTACTGCAGAGCGGGATGGAGCGCATGTTGTATTTGTGGCGAAGCTCCCAAGGAGAAGGTGGCAATCGACCTACACCTCGCCGTCCCTCGTTACTGCAGAGAGGGATGGACCACATGTTGTATTTGTGGCGAAGCTCCCACGGAGAAGGTGGCAGTCGACCTGCATCTCGTCGTCCTTGAGGATTGAGATGTGTTTTGTACTTAGGCGAGTACTGGACTGCAGCTAAGCCCCCGAGTGGGAGGGTCTCTCACCACTCGGTAGGATTTTCAGATACTTAGGCGAGTACTGGACTGCAGCTAAGCCCCCGAGTGGGAAGGTTGCTCACCACTCGGTAGGATTTTCAAATACTTAGGCGAGTACTGGACTGCAGCTAAGCCCCCGAGTGGGAGCGTCGCTCACCACTCGGTAGGATTTTCAGATACTTAGGCGAGTACTGGACTGCAGCTAAGCCCCCGAGTGGGAGGGTCGCTCACCACTCGGTAGGATTTTCAAATACTTAGGCGAGTACTGGACTGCAGCTAAGCCCCCGAGTGGGAGGGTCGCTCACCACTCAGTAGGATTTTCAAATACTCAGGCGAGTACTGGACTGCAGCTAAGCCCCCGGGTGGGAGGGTCGCTCACCACTCAATAGGATTTTCATATACTTAGGCAAGTACTGGACTGCAGCTAAGCCCCCGAGTGGGAGGGTCGCTCACCACTCGGTAGGATTTTCAGATACTTAGGCAAGTACTGGACTGCAGCTAAGCCCCCGAGTGGGAGGGTCGCTCACCACTCGGTAAGATTTTCATATAGTTAGGCGAGTACTGGACTGCAGCTAAGCCCCCGAGTGGGAGGGTCGCTCACCACTCAGTAGGATTTTCAGATACTTAGGCGAGTACTGGACTGCAGCTAAGCCCCCGAGTGGGAGGGTCGCTCACCACTCGGTAGGATTTTCAGATACTTAGGCGAGTACTGGACTGCAGCTAAGCCCCCGAGTGGGAGGGTCGCTCACCACTCGGTAGGATTTTTAGATACTTAGGCGAGTATTGGACTGCAGCTAAGCCCCCGAGTGGGAGTGTCGCTCACCACTCGGTAGGCTTTTCAGATACTTAGGCGAGTACTGGACTGCAGCTAAGCCCCCGAGTGGGAGGCTGGCTCACCACTCGGTAGGATTTTCAAATACTTAAGCGAAACGGGTTCGCAGCTAAGCCCCCGAGTGGGAGGCTGGCTCACCACTCTGTAGGAAATTATTTTTCCAAACTTAGGCGAAGCGGATTCGCAGCTAAGCCACCCACTGGGGGATTTCTCACGCAAACAAAAACAATAACAATCACTGGGAAAATTATAACGCTCTTGTCTTTGATAAATAAACTACTGGAGTTTTTCTTATTACATCTCATCCGAGTGAGAATTCAAGTATAAAAGGGGCGGAGTAGCTCCGCATTCCAGGCTCGTGGCTCATCAATCTGGCAATCGACATTGTAGAGGTGGTACGCTCCATTGTGGAGGACTCTGGTGACTATGAAGGGGCCTTCCCAAGTAGGAGCGAGTTTGTGTGGTTTCTGCTGATCCACTCGGAGGACTAAGTCTCCTTCTTGGAAGGCTCGACTCTTCACATTTCTGGCATGGAATCGTCGCGAGTCTTGCTGATAGATGGTCGATCGGATCATGGCCATTTCTCTTTCTTCTTCCAGGAGGTCGACTGCGTCCTGCCGGGCTTGTTCTGCTTCGTCTTCAGAGTAGAGCTCGACCCGGGGGGGCGTTGTGAAGCAGATCACTCGGCAAGATTGCTTCGGCTCCATAGACCAGAAAGAATGGGGTTCTTCCGGTTGCCTCACCTCGCGATGGATCCACGCAAAAAATTGCCGCCGCCATGGCCGATCAGGGAGTTCTGCGCCCCGCCTTCCGCTTTCCTATCTTAATTCCTTCCCATTTATGTCCTGCATGCAGGAGACAAATGGCTGTGGAAAATGTTCATTACATGCACGAATTGCTTTAACTCTCGCTTAATTAACACCTATTGCATGCAGACTCTGGACGTCGGCAATTGACTACAGGTCATCTCCACCAGCCAGTGGACCTCCCACGACGTGGCAATAAACCGCATGCAGGAGATAAACGACCGAAACTTCCATCGCATGCAATACCGGCCTTAATTCTTGCTTAATTACCGCTAATTAAGTTTTTTTTGCATGCATGTACAGGTTTTGGATGTGGGCAACCCCATCAATGCATCGTAACGGCAGGCGTTGGAGAATCCCTACAACCAATGGACTCTGGCACGACGCCTCGGGGGTTCCTCGGTCCGACGTACGGCAAGCACTCACTGATAACATGTACGATGGAGTCAACAGCACACTGCAGCATCGTCCACTCGGCAGCAACTCCCACCAGTCGACATGGTAACTCGGATGGGACTATCTCACTTGCACCAATCCGGATCATAGGCGCTCAGCAACCCGTGCATCATCGCTCGGCTGGACATGACCTCATCATTCGACCGCCCTGCACGCGGTGACGAAGCTATTCGCATCATTATCAACTTGTCCGACTCATCCTGACGCCCCACGCATCATCATTTCACGGGATGCATCCACTTCACTCGGACGCCCCGCTCGCCGCCACTCCGTGGGACGCCTCTATTTCTCTCGGACACCCCACGCATCGTCACTCCGTGGGATGCGTCTACTTCACTCGGTCGCCCCGCGCGTAGCCATCGGTTGGTCATCTTAACACCACTCGGCCGCTGTCGTGGTTCTAACTCTGACAGTGATGTAGGGGGTGAATATAGAGAGGCTAGATCTTAGCTATTGGGAAGTTGTTACACGCGAGGCTTACAAGTTCAGGCCCTTCTCAGAGGAAGTAATAGCCCTACGTCTCGGAGCCCGGAGGCGGTCGACTGGATTATGCGTGTATGGATTATAGGGGTGCGAACCCTTCATACTGAGGAGGGGGGTGGCTTATATAGAGTTCGCCGGACCCCTCCTGCCCTCAGTAATGCAGGGTTTAAGGTACATTTAAGATTGGGCGTTTCTGGTAACGTCCCTAATAAAGTGCTATAATGATCATAAAGACTACTTAACAGCCGACCGTTTGCCTGCGGAGTGACTTTAGGTCTCCTGGCAGTCGAGTGGTTGGCTTCATGGTCGAGTGATAGCTTCTTGGTCGAGTGTCTTGAACCCGTCGAGTGGGATACCTTCAAGTCGATTGAAAGGTGACTTCTCCTAGGGGTGTCCTAGGGTAGGACTCTTTGGTCAGGTCCGTGTCCCTACCCTAGGTACATGTCTTCATCATTAGCCCCCGAATGGATCGAGGTTAGAGTGGGGAAAGAGTTGGAGATCTTTCCGACTGGTTCTTCGGGCTATGTGAGCGCCTCGTTTTGGGTCAATCGTCACGGATGATGTTGCCAACCTTTTTCAGTCGCCTTGCTCCATTCCAGGCCTTTCGTCGAGTGAATTTCTTTGATTGTGACATACCGAGCGCCAGCGCGATCGGGGTCTTCTGTTTTGACAAGTTGTTTTGTGGCCCGCGGATGTCGCAGGATTCGGATTTTGGGAAGTGCGCGGGACGGGAGCGGCCGCAGTAATCGGAAGCGATAAAGCGGAAGCTCCTCGATCCCCGCGTCGTCTTTTTCGCCACATACTGCGCGCGCGTCTGCTGCGGGATTTGACTGGATAGCCTGGGCCTACCAGTCAGCCTCTCGGAAGCGGTCCCTTATAAATCGCCGGCTCGGGGTTTCCAAGCAGTGCGCTCTCTTCTCCTCCTTTCTTCCGCCTCTCTCCCTTCGCAAGTCCTTCCGCCACCTTCGTTCCCGCCCCAACGCAGCAGGCCCGTGCGAGACTTCGCTGGCAACGATGACGAAGAGCAAGACCTCCGCTCTGGAGCGCGCGAAGAAGGCAGCGGCGACGGGGAAAGGAAAGAGGTCAGCTCGGGGCGGATCTTCCTCTAGGACCGCTCTTCCCAAAGGTTGGATCCAGGGCGACTGGATGCCATCGGTGCTCCGGCAAGAGGATCTCGACGATATGGTCGAGGGGGGAGTCATTCCCCACGAAGTTGTGCGTCTTCCGGGGGGAGAGAGCGAACCTCAACCCCGCGACGGTGAGTGCGTGCTCCTAGCCACCCACATCGACCGAGGGGTTTTCTCTGCCGCCCCATCCTTTCTTCCGGAGTTTCCTGAATTTCTTCGAAGCGCAGCTCCACCACTTCACTCCCAACTCCATTGTCTACCTCGCTGCTTTCATCTCCATGTGTGAGGCTTTCTTGGGTTGTCGACCCCATTGGGGACTCTTCAAACACATCTTTACCTACCCTTCTCAATCGGTCAAGAAGGCTAAGTCGAGTGACGAGAGGACACAGGTGATCCAGCTGTGCAGGGGCCTGGCGATCCAGACGAGGGAGAAGAGTTGTTTTCCATCTGTCACCTTCCCGGAGTCGGTCCATGGCTGGCAGTCGACCTGGTTCTACTGCAAGGACGAGCCGACCCCAGGACAGTCGACTGGTCTTCCTCTTTTTTCCCTCGACCGAGCCGAGAAGCCTGCCTCTCTGAAAGTCGCGCCAGAGGAAAAGGCCCAAGTCAAGGTGCTGGCAGGTCGGGTGGTTGAGCTTGTCCGCGAGGGTGTGACCGGTATGGACCTGCTGGAGGTCTTCCTTCAAAGGCACATCCAACCGCTCCAGGCCCGCGACCACCCGATGTGGCTGTATTCGGGTCTTGACGACACCACTCGGGTCCACCCGGAGGAGGTCATCGACGAGATGGTGGAGGGGTGGCTGTCGAGCATCACGGGGAACAAAGACAACCCCCGAGGAGCCAGGATGGTAACCCCACTCGACAACTCGTATGAGGTGGACCAGGTATGTCTTTGTGCTCCCGACTGATATCTTGTCTTCTGCATTGGTCTTCTTTGAATAAGTCGATTGACTTTCGTCTTGCCTGTTGTTTTCCAGGCGACCACCGAGATGTACTCGACGCCCAACGGGGCACAGGGGTCGACTGAGGAAGGGGAGGCGAGCGGAGGCGAGAGCGGGGACGACCAAGGCGATTGGGAGTCCAACGGTGAGGGAGAGGGAGGCGATGACATCTTCTCCAGCAAAGGGGAGGAGGAGGAGGTTGAACCCCCCCGCCCGGAGGGGCGATCCAAGCTCACCCACGATCCAGTGCGGGAACGTGGCAAGGCGACTGCTCCTGTTGGGCAGTCGTCGAAACGCCCTCGGACCTCTTCTCCTCCGCCGACTGGGAAGGCTCCCAAGCATCCATGAGCGACGCCATCCAAGCCGCCCAAGGCTCTGCCCAAGATGAAGATAGCTGTTCCTACCATTTCCAGGTAATAATAAGACTTTCTTTCCTTTGTCGACCGTGGACGGATCCTTGGTCGATTCACTGAACCAACTGATTGACTTTCGAGATTTGCAGCGGTGCTACTTCTGAGGTCTCCGCCAGGAATGACGACCAAGAGATGGAGGACGCTGTTACCTCCAACCCTGGTACGATTGCTGACGTCCTGCCTTTGAGTCGACTGAACCTTTATTGCTACTCTGGTCGATTGAATGTTTTCCTTGTAGCTCCTCCTCATGTTATCGACCTCCCGGATGACGACGACGACGGTCCGTTGAGAGTGAGGAGGCACAAGAGGGCGTCGGCTGACAAGACCCCCCAATCCGCTCCGGCGTCCGAGGCCGTGGCTCGGGGTGGTGGTGACACCACTCGGGCTTCTGTGACCTTCGCCGTTCCTCTGGCGAGTGCGCGGCCCTCGGCGTCGACTGCGGATCCACCTTCACTTTTTGCTGTGTACCCCGTCCCTGAGGACCAAGCGGCTGCTGCAAAGGAGGCTATACGCCAGGCGGGGATCATGATGGAGCAAGTGAAGATGGATCGGGAGGCCAGCCAAGCAGCCTATGACGCGAGTTCGGCTCTTCAGAGCAACGTCCAGGTCAGTCGACTCGACACTTGGTCTGTTATGATATGCTGTTTGAAGAGTCTCTTTTCCGAAGATCTTTTGTATTTGTATCTGTACACCCACTGGGTGTGTCTGCCAATCCTTTGGACGAGGGGGGCACGCTAAGTGCACCCACTGGGTGTAGTCCCCGAGACTACGGTGGACTGCTGGCAGTCGACTATAGTCTTTACATTGTGTTGTTGTAGCTGTATTTCTTCACTCGGTTTGGTCGGGCCAGGTCGAGTGGAATTGTATCCGGTCGACTGCGGGCAGTCGACTTTTTTTTTGGTCGAACCAGTGGGGGCACGCTGAGTGCGCCCACTGGGTGTAGTCCCCGAGACTACTGTCGAATGTTTTTGATTCGGCTGTGGTCTTAGAAACGTCATCATTGTCTCTTAGTTACTCGGAAGCAACTTATCTTGGACGTCTGTCGACTGATTTTCCTTTTTACAGAAATCTTGCGAACTTGTAGCTCGCTATACTGATTTGGAGAATCAGCAGATCCAGCTCAACCTTAACTTGAAGCTTGCTCAGGAGAATTTGAGGAAGGCGCAAGAAGAAGCGAAAGGTATGGCTGGTGAGGTTCTCTATTCTTAACGGGTGGCTTTTCTTTCTTCTCCATTCTTGATGTTGGTTCCACTCGACGCGCCACAGATAAACTGGAGGAAGCTCTAAAGAAGAAGGACCAAGACCTTGCAGAGGCACAGAAGGAGGCCTCAAGCAAAACGAAGCTTGTAGAGGAGAAATTGGCTTCGGTCGGAGCTCTTGAACAGGAGAACTCCAGACTGAAAACCGCTCTCGAGACAGCTAATCGAGATGCCAGTCGACTGAAGAAGGAGAAGATGGCTCTGCACGACAAGGCGAGTGAGCTGGTGGGGAAGGTAAAAGATCTGGAAGCTTATCTCGGTGGACTTGCCAAGAAGTTGTTCGTCATGCACGAAGGTAATTACTCTGCCCCGACTGTCTTGCAGTTTGCCGAGCCTGCGTAGGGCCACTGTCTTACTCTTGAATCGTGTTTGTAGAATTCTGTCAGAACTTTGAAGAGGAGACCAGTCGAGTGGAGCCAAGCTTGGACCCTGTTACCTCTCTTGTGAAGGACGAGGCTGCCATGAACGTGCTCCGACTGGAGTCTCGTGTTGCCAGCGTCGTTGATTATCTGGCTCGGCTGAAAGTTGCAATGTCGCGGATCGACACATCACTCTAGCCTGGGACGACGCTTCAGAATGACCTCGAGTCTCTGATGGCTCGACTTAACGAAGTCCCAGGTCGAGTGGCGGAATGGAAGAAATCTTCTGCTAGATGTGGTGCTGATGTCGCTCTGTCTCTGGTCCGCGTCCATTGCAAGGAGGCGCGAGAAGAAAAGCTGGCGGCCATCCAAGTTGCCAATACCAGGAAGCACAGCTTTCAAGACTTCATGGAGACCTTCATCGCTGCTGCCACCCGCATTGCCGACGGGATCGACTTGGATGAGTTCGTCGCCCCTTCCAGTCCTCCTCCCGAGGAGTGAAAAACTTTGAATTTACCTCGGGATGCCGAGTGGATTTGTAACCGTTTAAACTCCGCCGAGCCGAGGGCTCGAGTACTTTGAGGTCTGGGACCTTCTGGGCTTTTTCTGAACTTGATTTCTCGTTGGATATCTTCACGGTTTGATTCATCGAGTGGAACTTGATCTTCACTCGGAATAATCTTGTATTTGCGATGCAGCTCCGAGGGAGAAGGTAGCGGTCGGCTCGTGGATTGGGTCGAGTCTTGTACTTAGGCGAGCACTGGGCTGCGGCTAAGCCCCCGAGTGGGAGGTTGGCTCTCCACTCGGTAGGATTTTTAAACACTTAGGCAAGCACTGGGCTGCAGCTAAGCCCCCGAGTGGGAGGTTTGCTCTCCACTCGGTAGGATTTTTTCAAACTTAGGCGAGTGCCGGACTGCAGCTAAGTCTCTAGGCGAGAGAACTTAGGCGAGTGCTGGACTGCAGCTAAGCCCCCGAGTGGGAGGATCGCTCTCCACTCGGTAGGATTTTTTCAAACTTAGGCGAGTGTCGGACTGCAGCTAAGTCTCTAGGCGAGAGAACTTAGGCGAGTGCTGGACTGCAGCTAAGCCCCCGAGTGGGAGGATCGCTCTCCACTCGGTAGGATTTTTTCAAACTTAGGCGAGTGCTGGACTGCAGCTAAGTCTCTAGGCGAGAGAACTTAGGCGAGTGCTGGACTGCAGCTAAGCCCCCGAGTGGGAGGTTTGCTCTCCACTCGGTAGGATTTTTTCAAACTTAGGCGAGTGCCGGACTGCAGCTAAGTCTCTAGGCGAGAGAACTTAGGCGAGTGCTGGACTGCAGCTAAGCCCCCGAGTGGGAGGATCGCTCTCCACTCGGTAGGATTTTTTCAAACTTAGGCGAGTGCCGGACTGCAGCTAAGTCTCTAGGCGAGAGAACTTAGGCGAGTGCTGGACTGCAGCTAAGCCCCCGAGTGGGAGGATCGCTCTCCACTCGGTAGGATTTTTTCAAACTTAGGCGAGCACTGGGCTGCAGCTAAGCCCCCGAGTGGGAGGTTGGCTCTCCACTCGGTAGGATTTTTTCAAACTTAGGCGAAACGGATTTGCAGCTAAGTCACCCACTGGGGGATTCCGTATGTAAACAAAAGTGACAACAATTAATGGAACACTCTTACCTTTGATAAAAACGAACTGCAGGAATTTTTCTTATTACATCTCGTCCAAGGGAGAGCTCAAGTGTAAAAGGGGCGGCGTAGTTCCGCATTCCAAGCTCGAGGCTCGTCGACCTGGCGATCAACATTGTAGAGGTGATACGCTCCATTGTGGAGGACTCTGGTGATGATGAAGGGGCCTTCCCAAGTAGGAGCAAGCTTGTGTGGTTTCTGTTGATCCACTCGGAGGACCAAATATCCTTCTTGGAAGGCTCGACTCTTCACATTCCGGGCGTGGAATCGACGCAAGTCTTGCTGATAAATGGTCGATCTGATCATGGCCATCTCCCTCTCTTCTTCTAGGAGGTCGACTGCGTCTTGCCGGGCCTGTTCTGCTTCATCTTCGGTGTAAAGCTCGACTCGGGGCGCGTTGTGAAGAAGATCACTTGGCAGAACCGCTTCGGCTCCATAGACCAGAAAGAATGGAGTTCTTCCAGTCGACCGGTTAGGGGTGGTCCTCAATCCCCACAGAACTGACGGAAGCTCGTCGACCCAAGCACCTGCCGTGTGCTTGAGATCACGCATCAGCCGAGGCTTCAGTCCTTTGAGAATCAAACTATTTGCTCTTTCAGCTTGTCCATTCGACTGAGGATGTGCGACCGACGCGTAGTCGACTCGTGTGCCTTGAGAGGCGCAAAAAGCTCTGAACTGGTCCGAATCGAAGTTTGACCCATTGTCAGTGATGATGCTATGAGGGACTCCATATCTGAATGTTAGTCCTCTGACGAAACTGATAGCAGTGCCAGCATCGAGGTTCTAGATAGGCTTGGCTTCAATCCATTTGGTGAACTTGTCAACTGCCACAAGCACATGCGTGAATCCGCTCCTGCCTGTTCTCAGTGGACCAACCATGTCCAGTCCCCAGACAGCAAAGGGCCAGACGAGTGGAATAGTCTTCAAGGCTGATGCAGGCTTGTGTGACATGTTGGAGTAGAACTGGCAGCCTCCACACTTGGCGACTATCTCTTTTGCCATCTCATTTGCTCTAGGCCAGTAAAATCCCGCTCGGTATGCTTTAGCCACAATGGTCCGAGAGGACGCATGGTGGCCACAGGTCCCCGAGTGGATATCATCAAGGATTATCCGACCTTCTTCTGGTGTTATGCACTTCTGACCGATTCCAGTCGGGCTTTCTCTATACAACTGCCCCTTTATGACTGTGAAGGCCTTGGATCGGCAGACGATCTGTCGAGCCTCTTCCTCGTCTTCTGGGAGCTCTTTCCTTAGGATATACGCGATGTACGGTATCGTCCAGTCGGGAGTGATTGCCAAGACTTCCATGATTAGGTCGACCATAGCAGGAACTTCGACTTCAGTCGGATCTGTGGCACTTTTCGGTTGTGGGGCTTCTTCTGTGAAAGGATCCTCCTGGACTGACGGCGAGCGGATGTGCTCCAGAAACACATTGCTGGGAATGGCTTCTCTCTTGGAGCCTATTTTTGCCAGATCATCAGCTGCTTGGTTTTTCAGTCGGGGGATGTGATGAAGCTCTAACCCCTCGAATTTCTTTTCTAGCTTTCTCACTGCATTGCAATAACCAGTCATAGCTGGACTTCTGACGTCCCACTCCTTCATCACCTGATTAACCACCAAATCTGAGTCGCCATAGACCATGAGGCGATGGACGCCGAGTGAAATGGCCATGCGCAACCCATACAAAAGTGCTTCATACTCTGCTTCATTGTTGGAGGAATCGAAGTGAATCTGGAGAACCTATCTGAGCTTATCTCCTCGGGGGGAGACTAGAACTACCCCAGCACCGAAACCATTCAGCATCTTAGATCCATCGAAGAACATGGTCCGGTGCTCCGAGTGAACTTGAGTCGGAAGTTGCTGTTCAATCCACTCGGCGATGAAATCTGCGATTGCTTGGGACTTGATAGCCTTCTTTGCTTCAAACTTGATATCTAAGGGAAGGAGTTCAATCGCCCACTTGGCCACTCGACCAGTTGCATCTCTGTTATGCAGAATCTCTGACAGTGGGGCGTCGCTGACGACTGTAATGGAGTGGTCAGAGAAGTAATGTGCAACCTTCTTGGTGGTCATATAAATCCCATATACAAGCTTCTGGTAGTGAGGGTATCTTTGTTTTGAAGGTGTCAAAACTTCAGACACATAATAGACTGGGCGCTGAACTCTGAAGGCTTTTCCTTCTTCTTCCCGCTCGACCGTAAGTACTGTGCTGACAACTTGCCCTGTGGCTGCAATGTAAAGCAGCAGAGGCTCTTTGCTGATTGGGGCGGCAAGCACCGGCTGGGTGGAGAGCAGAGCTTTGAGCTCTGCAAATGCTGCATCAGCTTCCAGAGTCCACTCGAACTTGTCAGACTTCTTCATCAGTCGGTAAAGGGGCAACGCCTTTTCACCGAGACGAGAAATGAATCGACTTAGGGCGGCCAAGCAGCCTGTAAGCTTTTGGACGTCGTGCACGCGAACGGGACGCTTCATCCGGAGTATGGTGCCGACTTTTTCAGGATTGGCGTCGATCCCCCGTTCGGAAATGAGAAAACCGAGTAACTTTCCACCTGGAACTCCGAATGTGCACTTTGATGGATTGAGCTTGATATCATACCTCCTGAGGTTGGCAAAGGTTTCGGCAAGGTCAGCTCGCAGGTCAGAACCTTTGCGTGACTTGACCACAATATCATCCATGTATGCCTCCACATTCCGACTGATTTGAGTGAGTAAACACTTCTGAATCATTCTCATGAACGTGGCTCCGGCGTTCTTGAGGCCGAACGGCATGGTGACATAACAGAAGCATCCGAATGGGGTGATGAAAGCTGTTTTGATTTCGTCGGGTCCATACAGACGGATCTGATGGTACCCGGAATAAGCATCTAGAAAAGACAATCTCTCGCACCCCGCAGTCGAGTCGACTATTTGGTCGATGCGAGGGAGAGGAAAATGATCTTTTGGGCAGGCCCGATTGATATGTTTGAAATCAATGCACATGTGAAGTGACTTGTCCTTCTTGGGGACCATGACAACATTGGCGAGCCACTCGGAGTGGTAAATCTCTCGGATAAAATCCGCTGCTAAGAGCCGAGCCACCTCCTCGCCAATGGCTCTCCTCTTCTGGACGGCGGACCGTCGAAGATGTTCTTTCACAGGCTTGAACTTCGGGTCGACTCGTAGACGGTGCTCAGCCAGCCCTCTGGGAACTCCAGGCATGTCAGAGGGTTTCCATGCGAAGATGTCCCAGTTCTCACGGAGGAGCTGGATGAGCGCTTCTTCCTATTTGGAGTCAAGCGTCGTTGAGATGTGAGTCGGGGCAGCATCGGGGTCGGTCGGGTGAATGTGGACTGTCTTTGTTTCACCGGACGACTGAAAAGCTGATTCTGAAGTAGGCTTCTTGGCTCGTAGCAACTCGCTTGGATCGGCAGTCTTTTGGTACTCTTGCAGCTCGACCACTGCCATCTGAGCATCTGCAATCTTTGAGCCCTTCTGAAAGCACTCTTCCGCCTTCTTCCGATTGCCTGTAACAGTGATCACACCTTTGGGGCCAGGCATCTTCAGTTTGAGATACACGTAACATGGTCGGGCCATGAAGCGTGCGTAAGCTGGCCTGCCCAAAATGGCCTGATAAGCACTTTGGAAGTCCACAACCTCGAATGTCAACTTTTCCTTGCGGTAATTCTTTGAATCACCGAAAACCACATCAAGAGCGATCTGGCCGAGTGATTGGGCTTTCTTCCCAGGAATGACTCCGTGGAAACTCATGTTACTGGTGCTGAGCCTGGACATCGGAATGCCCATTCCTTTCAATGTTTCAGCATACAGTATGTTCAGGCCACTGCCACCATCCATTAGGACTTTAGTCAGTCGAGTGCCTTCAACAATTGGGTCGACCACCAAAGCTTGCCTCCCAGGGGTGGCAATGTGCGTCGGGTGATCAGACTGGTCGAATGTGATGGCAGTCTGAGACCACTTCAGGTAACTGGGTGTTGCCGGGGCAACCATGTTCACCTCTCGGTTAATGACTTTCAGTCGACTTTTGCTTTCGACATCGGCAAAAATCATCAGGGTGGAATTGACTTGGGGGTATCCATCGTCACTGTCTTCCTTGTTCTCGACTCTGTCCGACTCTTTTTCCTTATCCTTGGACTGCTTTCCTTGGAACTGCTGGATCAGGAGCCGGCACTGTCGAGTGGTATGCTTTGGGTAAATAAAATTACCCTCTTCATCCTTCTTGGTGTGGATGTGACATGGCAGATCCAAAACATCATTTCCGTCTTGATCCTTGACTTTCTTGGGCTTCCAGGGGCCTTTGGGTTTTCCCTTGAAATTTCCCTGGGTTGCGGCCAGGGCCTCCCCAGGGGCGGCTGGCTCGGCCTTCCGCTTCTGCTTCCGACTGGAATTGCCTCCGGTTTCCTGGGCGACTGCTTTCTGCTTGCCACTCCGGAGTCGATCTTCATCTTCTCCGTTAGCGTACTTGGTGGCAATCTCCATCATCCAATTCAGAGACATCTCTCCAGTTCGACCGAACTTCAGATTCAACTCTCTATATTTAACACCTTCATTGAAGGCACAAACTGCTTGATGGTCTGGCACATTCTCAACCGAGTGATGCAGCGTGATCCACCTCTGGATGTATTCCCTCAGAGTTTCATTCGGCTTCTGCACGCAAGACCGCAACTCTGTAAGGCCTGCAGGTCGCTTGCATGTTCCTTCAAAGGTCGTGATAAACACTCGGGAGAGGTCCTCCCAAGTGTAAATGCTGCTGGGTGCTAACTGATTTAGCCACGCTCTGGCCGAGCCCTCTAACATGAGAGGCAAATGCTTCATGGCCACCTCATCATTGCCACCGCCAATCTATACAGCCACTCGGTAATCTTCGAGCCAGGTGTCAGGCTTAGATTCACCGGTGAACTTGCTGATTCCAGTCGCCAGACTGAAATTGGGAGGAATCACTGCGGCTCTGATGGCTCGACTGAAACACTCTGGCCCTGAAGCACGCACTCCGCTGCTGGCAGGCGCATCTCTGTTGTGGCCTTCTCGATGAGCTCTGTTCCTGTCAACCAAACCTTGAACGAGGATGGATCTCGCATCAAAGCCTGGGTCTCTGGGGTCGACTGGAATCCTCTGCCCAACACTATGAGGGCGTCTGTCATCTTGCCGTCGAGGCGCATATGACCCACTCCTCGGGGGAGGGGTTGGCACTCGACATTGATCATCACGGTCGAATCGGTGATCATACTGCTCATTCCTCCTGTACTGGTCATGCTGGTCACCACGTCCCTCACGCCTCGGGGGCGATCTCGGGCTGTGAGCCGACTCGACTGTATCTGTTGCGATAGATCGACTGTGGATCCTATTCCGCGACTGAGAGACAGCGGAATTCTAGTTTCCCGCCGCCCGGAGCAATGCTCTGATCTGTAACAAGCCCCTGCCAGCCTCCGACTGGGAGGGCTGAATCGATTCTGCTATACGGGCCGCGGTGGCCAAATTCTGAACTGGGGTTTGATATACCTGCGTCGGCAGGAAGAGCTGGCGTCGACTAGACTCGGGAGCCCGCTGACGCGCTTGCTCGTCAAGTGCTTGCTGGAGATTCTCCAGTCGAGTGCGCTCGGCCAAGTTGGCCAAACGCGCGTCCTCCAAGGCCCGGGCCTCGGGGGTCTCTCCGACGATAGGAGTGCGGAGCACGTCCATGTTCCGGCGGCGAAGCTCCTCTCGCTGTAATGACGTGAGAGGTTCAGGGAGATACTCATCGTGGGGATGCGACGGATCGCCCCCACCCGCGCCTCCATCAGCGCGAGGGAAACCGGGAGGACTGTGCGTTCCGTCGACCGCTAGAATCTCAGCCGCTGGGTCGCTGCTGTCGCACTCGGATGCGGTCTCCGCGGAGCCAGTCGACAGGTCGAACAGGCCGCAGAGGGATTCGTCAGGCTCGATTGCCGCGACTTGCGGGGTGGCCGACTGGCGAGCCACGGCATGCCTCACCCACCTCTAAAGTCTCGACCGACCGGAGCGCTTGCGTCGGTGGGAGACAGAGCGGGGAGACGATACGGGGGCCGACCGATACTGGGTCGACGGCTGCCGCAGGAGGACGCCACGAACGAATGCACGGAAATGCGTCACACCGCGGACGGGGTGCGCGTCGACGTCGAGTGGTGCCTCCTGAAGCCAGGCGGAGTCATCGACGATGAAGGTGAGCGCGCCGAGACGGATCTCGCGGTCCTCCACCAAAACTCCGCAAGAAAACATGATCAAAGGGATCGGAAAAGATCGCAACTTCTCCAACTAAGCGCTAAGATTCCGGCCCCACGGTGGGCGCCAACTGTCGTGGTTCTAACTCTGACAGTGATGTAGGGGGGTGAATATAGAGAGGCTAGATCTTAGCTATTGGGAAGTTGTTACACGCGAGGTTTACGAGTTCAGGCCCTTCTCAGAGGAAGTAATAGCCCTACGTCTCGGAGCCCGGAGGCGGTCGACTGGATTATGCATGTATGGATTACAGGGGTGCGAACCCTTCATACTGAGGAGGGGGGTGGCTTATATAGAGTTCGCCGGACCCCTCCTGCCCTCAGTAATGCAGGGTTTAAGGTACATTTAAGATTGGGCGTTTCTGGTAACGTCCCTAATAAAGTGCTATAATGATCATAAAGACTACTTAACAGCCGACTGTTTGCCTGCGGAGTGACTTTAGGTCTCCTGGCAGTCGAGTGGTTGGCTTCATGGTCGAGTGATAGCTTCTTGGTCGAGTGTCTTGAACCCGTCGAGTGGGATACCTTCAAGTCGATTGAAAGGTGACTTCTCCTAGGGGTGTCCTAGGGTAGGACTCTTTGGTCAGGTCCGTGTCCCTACCCTAGGTACATGTCTTCATCAGCCGCCCCGCGCGTCGCCACTCGGTTGGTCACCTCATAACCACTCGGCCGCCCTGCGCGTCGCCACTCGGTTGGTCACCTCATAACCACCCGACCGCCCTGCGCGTCGTCATCGGTTGGTCACCTCATCACCACTCGGCCGCCCCACGCGTCGCCACTCGGTTGGTCACCTCATAACCACTCGGCCGCCCCGCGCATCGTCACTCGGTTGGTCACCTCATAACCACCCGACCGCCCCGCGCGTCGTCATCGGTTCGTCACCTCATCACCACTCGGCCGCCCCGCGCGTCGCCACTCGGTTGGTCACCTCATAACCGCTCGGCCGCCCCGTGCGTCGCCACTCGGTTGGTCACCTCATAACCACTCGGCCGCCCCGCGCGTCGCCACTCGGTTGGTCACCTCATCACCACTCGGCATGCCCCAGTGGGTGACTTAGCTGCGAATCTTTTTCGCCTAAGTTCAAGAAATCCTACCAAGTGATGAGTCAGCCTCTCACTCGGGGGCTTAGCGGCGAATCTTTTTCGCCCAAGTTCAAGAAATCCTACCGAGTGATGAGTCAGCCTCTCACTCGAGGGCTTAGCTGCGAATCTGTTTCGCCTAAGTTCAAAAAATCCTACCGAGTGGAGAGCAAACCTCCCACTCGGGGGCTTAACTGCAGTCTAGTACTCGCCTAAGTTTGAAAAAATCCTACCGAGTGGAGAGCAAACCTCCCACTCGGGGGCTTAGCTGCAGTCCAGTACTCACCTAAGTTTGAAAAAATCCTACCGAGTGGAGAGCAAACCTCCCACTCGGGGGGCTTAGCTACAATCTAGTACTCGCCAAAGTGTTTGAAATCCTACCGAGTGGAGAGCAAGCCTCCCACTCGGAGGCTTAGCTGCAGTCCAAGGACTCGCCTAAGTAGCCAAAATCCGACTGAGACAAGAGCAAACCTCTAACTCAAGGAGCTGCATCACAAGTATAATGTGTGCTCCATCCCTATCCGCAAGGACACCGAGACGAAGGTCGACTATCACCATCGCCTCGTCACCACTCGGCTAGTCGCGCACCTTCAGACAACTAAGTCATTTTACATTCTGTTATTTCCGTCTTCCCGAGTGTCCCGCAATTCACACTCACGTTCACTCGGAGGCCACGCCACCGAGTGTACCTCTACGCTCGGCTGCTTATTTTCACATACTTGCTTAGTACTGGTTATGTGACTCCCGAGTCCAACTTCCATTTTTTCGCATACATCATGCACGAACACCATGTGTCGTTCTTCATTTCGAGTTTGCATCGGTCCTCCGGGGCTGCAACTCAGTCAAAACACTACACTTCTGTTTTATTTGAGCCATTATTCCAATGAGTTTAATCGGATCCGTCGCTTCGACAAGTTTGAACGGATCCTTCGTTCTTTCAAACTCTTGCTGGTTAACCAGCAAGCCCCTTGCACTCCCAGCGGGTGTCTATGGGTGTTATTCACACAAATCATTTCAGCACACATCAAATTTCCTCGAGAAATTATTTCGTTGGCTTGTGTCATTTCTTACACAAGTTATACGATCACTCAATGGCCCTATGCACCAACTTCATCGCTGCTCGGACTTGGTCACCTTACTGGTCCCAGCGCACCACAACACCGACCTTGTCGCTCTGTTGACTTCAAACACATCCGGTCAACCCCTCTGCGGAATCCTCTTCATCGTATCCATAATATAGACCTCGTCAGGCATGAGACAGATATGTCCCTTTTATAATCAAACTTCACAGTTCACTCCTTTGCGAGTTTGCCTCTTTCGAGCACCACTCGGAAGCTTCTCCTCATCTTTACCCGAGTCCGACTCAATGAATTGCAAATCATCCATTCAAAACTATATTTCTCGTATTCCGACAAGCCCATTGTCGAAGCCTGTAGTACGCTCGGGGGCTACGCCGCACTCGGGGACTGCATCTCATTTGGAATGACACTCTCCTGAGTGGTCGAGTATTTCATCACCAGTCAGATCATTCACTTCAACAAGCGCATTCAATCCGCCACTTTGACAAGTTTTATAATCACCCAGGACGCTCTGCGCGCCATCTTCATTCCTACTCAAACTCAGTTGTCACGCCGGTCTTGTTGCGTCGCAACCACACTACATCAACCTCATCACTGCATTAGCTTCGAAAGCATCTGGCTAACTCCTTCGAAGACAATTTCAGCCACTTGGCTGGACATGCAATCTTTCACTCGGCTGCCCCACGCGTCGTCACCTGGCCACGCCGCGCGTCGTCACTCGGCCACCCCTCGCATCACCACTTGGCTGGATACGCATTCCTTCACTCGGCCACCTCGTGCATCCTCACTCGGCCGCCCCGTGCGTCGCCACTCGGTTGTGCACATCTTCACCACTCGGCCGCTCCGTGCGTCGTCACTCGGTTGGTCACCTCATCACCACTCGGCCGCCCCGTCCGTCGCCATCGGTTGGTCACCTCATCACCACTCGCCCGCCCCGCACGTCTCCATCGGTTGGCAACCTCATCACCACTCAGCCGCCCCGCGCGTCGTCACTCGGTTGTGCACATCATCGCCCCTCGGCCACCTTGCACGTCACCATCAGTTGGACATATATTTACCTCTACACCCCCAGCATGGGAATGACTAAGTTACTCATATGATCAAACCTCATATCACACTCTGTAGCAAGCTTACCTCTTTCGAGCATCACTCGGGGGCTACGCTTAGCCATTGGCCATGCTGCCCTCAGGGGTTACACTCATTCGATCAACCCATTGATCACATCAGGAGTATCTTTCTGACCATACATGCTCATTCCGCCAAAAATTTATAAGGGTAGGTACCGTTCACTCGGACGATCGCCCAAGTAATTTCTTGAAGTCATCTTCAGGACTGCAAAAGGGTGAAACGATGGTCCTCTACGGATACACTTGGCCCTTATCCTAGGCTCCAAGGCGTCAGTTTCACAAACTTGGACTCAGAGATGGCATGCGCTGGTGTTCCCCCGGGATGATGAGTGGCATCTCTCCGGAGAGTCAGCCCACACACTAGCCTCGCCACTCGGGTTTCATGGCATGTCGAAGTCAGACCACTAGTCTATCTCCTACGGGAGACATACGAATGCCACCAAGTTTTTCCTTGCAGTCAACATACCCAGATTAGTTGGGAAGCACGTCCACTCGGACAAATACCCCTTTCACGCAAAATCTAACGGTCAATATAAGAAGTACTACTGGAACGACCACTCCCTGGAGTGTCCAGCTTTTTTCTACAGTCGGCAGTTTCAAAGCCGGGTTCATTCACTATGCCGAGAGCACGAAGATTCACCTGCTTGACCAAGTTCCAGGTTGAATTTATCCCGTGCCGAGTGCACGAAGATCAGTCCAACTGACTCAGCTCCAGCCTGAGCTTATTTACCATGTCAAGCGTCTGAAGATGCATCCGATTCACTCAATTTCATCCTAAAAGATATTTACCGTGTCGACTGCATGGAGGTTTACCAGGAGACTTAAACCCTCTGCCCGACTCATCTAGTCCGACAGAGGCTCAGGGACTACACCCAGTGGGTGCACTCAGCGTGCCCCCACTGGAAGAGAACTCAGAAAGAAACATTTTTGCTCGGTCAAGACCAGCTCCAGATCACTCAAGTATTACTCGACTTCCGAGTCGAGGAGAAACAAGCTAGACCAATACCAGATTCTCAAGTACTACTCGACCTCTGAGTCGGAGAGGAACAAATTCAATCGGTACCTGCCAAGAAGATTTTTACTTTTCTCAGACCCCCGCCGACTGCCTGCAGTCGACGGCGGTCTTGGGGACTACACCCAGTGGGTGCACTCAGCGTGCCCCCACTAGAGTAATCTCCACTTGGTACGACCTGACCAGTCCGAGTGATGAACAACAAACAAACAAGTTCTAAAGGCTCCCATTGTCTACCAAAAAATTGCTATAAGGTGAGTTTAACGCTCCTCTATGGACCTGTCTTGAGCCTTCTTCTAGGACTCAAAGCG